>NC_139069.1:2406292-2923792 GCF_965140915.1 Aythya marila
CTGAAGTGACTTGGAGTATGAATGGGCCCCACTGAGGGCTGTTACTAACAAAGCCTCCCCAGGGACTGCTTAGGGCAGATTATTGGAGGCCATGATTAGACAGGCAAAGCACTGTGCTGAGAAAAGTCTTGGTTGATTTTTGTGAAGACAAAGCCCAAGGCCTGACCCCAGCTACTGCAAGTAGAGATCCTGCATCCCCCTGTCTGGCTCAGGACATTTCTGAGGAATGTGGTGGGCAGTGTGATGCCACGAGAGGAAAACTGGTATGACACCACCCTGCCTCTGCGCAGGGTTGCAAGGAAGCAAAGAGGCTGCACTGCAATGACTATATCTCGTTTTCTCAAAAGCTCTAGGCAAAGTGTCAGGACTGTTGGGGCCTTCCCTTTTTAACAGCAACCTCTGTCTTTTCCTCTGCATGTTCTCCTATGCTGTCCCACACTTTGTCCTATTTCCTGGAAGTCTGCAGACACCCACCTCTGTTCACCACCTTGCTCTCATCCCAGCATTTCCATCATTTCACTAATGTCTCATCAACCCTCACCAGCTGTTCCTTGACAAAGGAAGCTAGGGTCTGATCATAGATACTCAGCAGCATCTTCCAAGCCAGGGCCCTGCTGCTGGCCTTGCAGCTTCTTGGCTAAACACAGCCAAGCCTTGTGCCTCCTGCTGCCCACTCATGGACTCAAGCAGAAGGGACAGGACAACCCATCTGGGGGCCTTCCTTCTGCCTGGGTCCTCCTGGGTCTGGAGGCAGAGGGGATCCCCCAGTCAGCATGCCAAGCAGGTGCCTTCTGCTGGCCTAGCAGGGCCACTGCCAGATGTCAGCCCAAAAGTGCAGCTCCCAGGGAGAAGCCAAGGGTGACCTGCCACCTCCAGACACAAGTGACCTCACAGTCCCTTTCCGTGACACGTTCCTGCTGCTGCCCTATCAAGTGCAGAGACAGAAGTGACCTCACAGTCCCTGCCACAGTCACATTCCTCCTGCTGAGGCAGGAGATCCTGAGACAGAGCTGAGCTCCTCAGAGCATTCCCACCCATCTCCTCCTTGTGGCCCACAAGCTGATCAGATCCATGGCCCCTCAAATTCATTTGAGGTTAGGGTTTTGTATAGGTCTCTTAAGCAGTTTTCTAGTGTTAAATAGACCATTTTAGTGCTACTATTAAGGGCAGAGATCAGAGTGATTAAGAGAGTAAGAGCTAAGGGAAGTGGCTATGGGCTGAGTTTTGTCTTCTAGGGATACGTTGAGGTCACTCATTAGAGTAGTGGATTCCTGTCAGGGTGCTGAGTAGCATTTAGGTTTAGGAATTAACTTTATAGGTTGAAGCTGGGGAATAGCTTTCTATGACTATTTTAAGTCACAGTTACATCTGCATCAGCATAACCTGAACCCTCTTACCTCTACAAAATCCTCAATTTTGGCTGGCAAAGCCCCTACTCCCTCCTCTCAGTGTTACATTTCTCCTGGCCAGGCTTCTCCTGATTTCCCCATATCAGTTATCTTTTTCGGGGCATGCTTATGATGCCTTTCATGACCTTAGACAGTCATAGCTGTCTAAGATGTCTAACATCTGTCAGTGCTCTGTTGGCTACTCTATTTCTGAGAAAAGTGGCACTTAAGACATGTCGGAAAAGGATACAAAAGTCCATCAGAACTCCCTGCCCCTGCAGCAGCCGCCCTGGCCCTCAGCAGATGTGCTGGCTGGCATGCATGGGGAGGTGCTGGCGTGCATCAGAGAGCAGCAAGGAGGATGCCGGAGAGGGCCAGGGCCAGGCAGGTGGCAGAGCCCCATGCAGGGGCTGGCTGGGGGTCCCCTCTACTGCAGCCAGCACACGCAGCATGGCAGGAGGAGGGCACACAGGGCTTGTGGCCACCTTGCTGCAGAAGAGCCCTGATCTGGAGGACAGAGCTCTTCCTGCTCGGAAGGACAAGCATCTCCAGCTTCTCCCCACACCTCGTGTCTTTACCCCGCTCCCTGTGCACCACAGGGCAGAGCCAGGCCCTGGGCCCTTCCTGACATCCCTGCATATCCTGGTGATATCAGTTCAGAAGGACATTTGGTTCTCTCCCTGTTAGAATAATAAAACCAAATTTGAAATACGTTGCTATGTTTAATTAGATGGAAGACTAGAAACTTTTTATGTCTGATGCTACCTTAGTCACTAACACCTTATCTGTGAGGCCATACAGAATTGTAACCCAGGATGGAGGAGAGGGATAAGATAATCTAGGGCTGGAGTATGTGCCTTTAAAGAATAGGTGAGGAACTTGTGGTATACAAGCAGTGCTATAGGCTGGGAGATGAGTGGTTGGAAAGCTGCCTGGCAGAGAAGGGCCTGGGAGTATTGGTTGATAGTCAGCTGAATATGAGCCTGCAGTGTGCCCAGGTGGCCAAGAAAGCCAATGGCATCCTGGCTTGTATAAGAAGCAGTGTGACCGGCAGGGCTAGGGAAGTGATTGTTTCCCTGTTCTCGGCTCTGGTGAGGCCGCACCTTGAGTACTGTGTTCAGTTTTGGGACCATCGCTACAAGAAGGACATGGAGGTGCTTGAGCAAGTCCAGAGAAGGGCAATGAAGCTGGTGAGGGGCCTGGAGAACAAGTCTTATGAGAAATTTAGGGAGCTGGGCTTGTTCAGCCTGGAGAATAGGAGGCTCAGGGGTGACCTTTTTGCTCTCTACAGTTACCTTAAAGGAGGCTGTAGAGAGGTGGGGGTTGGTCTGTTCTCCAACATGCCCAGTGACCGGACTAGAGGGAATGGACTGAAGTTGTGCCAGGGGAGGTTTAGGTTGGCTATTAGGAAAAACTTCTCTACTTGTGAGATATGTTCATCTGATTCGTGTCAGTATGGAACAATGCTAGGGCCGCATGGTATGATGAATGTGACCTTCTCTCTTACATACCCTTGTATAAGCACAAGTCTAAGAAAAACACTTCTAAGAAAAACATTTCTAAGAAAAACAAGCCTAAGAGTGGTTAAAGTATATAATTCTTGTTTCTTGCAAAGGAATGTTTTAGCAATTCATGTCAATAGAGAGCTTGAATGGAAATATATTTGTAGACTTTTCCTTGAAGTCTCTGATATCTGGGGGGGGGGGGGGTTCAGAATAACTGCTAACTATTATGACTATTGCATGGGACACTATGCAAGTTTCTGATATCTGGCGAGGAGATTAAGGAGACGGGGAGAGCTGAAGAACAACTAAAAGATAAAGCTTGCAGGGGACATTGCTCATGTCTCTGACATACAGACAAGTTGGACAAAGGAGAAGGACAAGAGGAAGGAAGACTATGAGCCTTCAGCACGAGAGACCCCCAGAGGGACCACCAGAGACTGATACGCATGCTCCAGTAGGAGGGTTCGGATTCCGGAAACTAATTATAATAATCCTGTTTTTTTTTTTTAGAAGTAGTAATGAATATGTATCAGCCTAGGACATAAAAGTCAGCTGCTTGATGTAACTGGTGTGCATCTTGGTGGAGAAGAGACTCCCGGCGCACCCAGCACTGTTTGCTTACCTCTATTCCTTTAATAAACTGTAAACTTTGATTATAGTCCTATTTTGAAGACTAAGCCATTTATTACATACTGAAAGGGTTGTTAGACATTGGAACGGGCTGCCCAGGGAAGTGGTGGAGTCACCATCCCTGGAGGTCTTTAAAAGACATACAGATGTAGAACTTAGTGATATGGTTTAGTAGAGAACTGGTTAGTATTAGGTCAGAGGTTGGACTAGGTGATCTAGGAGGTCTCTTCCAACCTAGGTGATTCTGTGATTCTGTGATCATCTTGTCAAACCTTCTTCTAGGGACAGGGACAATTTCCATTAGATTAGGTTGCCCAAAGTCACCTGCCAACTGGCCTTGAACAAGGTCTCACCTTTCTGCATTAGAGATTAAGCAAAAATTTATTGGGAGGATTTGGTGTTCTGCATAGGGTGTTAGGTCTGTGGCTGGGGTATGGACAAGCTTCGTGGTTTGTGGTTTTCTTTAGGTCTGCCAAGAAGTCGTCTAGGGTTAAATAAAGTGTTTTAATGTTAGTGTTAAGGGAAGAGATTAGGATGAGCAAGAGAGTAAAGGTAAGGAAAGGGGCTATGGGTTAAGTTCTGCTTGAAGGGATACTCTGAGGTGAGGTATTACTGCAGGGGATTTCTGTCAAGGTGTTGGAGCAACATTCAGGTTTCGGGATCAATGTTACTGGTCAGAAAAGGGTAAGAGCTTTACATGACTGTTTTAAGTCAGTTTTAAAGCACCATCAACATTACATGAAACCTCTTACCTCTACAAAATCGTTAATTTCTGCTTCCCAAGCTCCTCTTCCCTCCCCCAAATCTCAGTTCTCTCTTGGCCAGGCTTCTCCTGTCATCCTCATATTGGTTATCTTCTTGGGATCAGCTTTCTGATGGCTTTCATGATCTCAGAGTATCTGTCTCACTCTGCTGGCTATTCTGTTCCTGAGAGAGAAGTGGTGTTGTAGTCGGTAGGGAAAAGGGCACAAAGGTCTGTAGGAGCATCCTGCACCTGCCCATCAGCTCTGCGCCTCCACAAAAGTGTACATCCTATGAAGAAGCGTTGGTTCCAGAATGATTCCTATGGATCCAGGGTAACATTTTGCAGGCCTTCGTGCAGGATGTACCTCCCTTCAAGAATCTGAAAGGCAGTAGCTTCCCCTATGGAGAAAACTAAAAACAGCTATGAGGTATGAGTTTAGTCAAAATTTGAGATCTCTGACATGACAACCAGAGGTGCTGCTCTGCAGAGCGAGGGAGCTGTGGTGCCTGGGGCATGGGGGCACTCTGCAGGGCCATGCTGGGCAGGCTGGGAGGCAGACCCAGCTCATGGAGTCACTGCCATTGCCCCAGGGCTGCAAGGAGTCACTTGCCAGGCTCCTTTGCTGGGGCTGCTGCATGCCCTGGGGCTGAAGAGCTCTCCTCTGCCTGCTCACAGCAGATTGAGCACTTGAGCTCTGCTCAGTCCAGTTTTTCTGCTCAGTTTTTTTTTTTTTTTTTTTTTTTTTTTTTTTTTTTAATAGCTTCTTTCCTAGTTCACAGGAGATGGGAATACACTGCAGCTGAGACCTATGAATTTCTACTCGCTTCTTTATTGTCTATAGCTACACGGAAAGCCTGGCTTTAAATATGCATGACTTGATTAGGAAAAGTAAACAGATAAATGAACAGGTAGGAGGCTAACAATGACATTAATTAAATCGACTCCACAACATGGAGAATATATTTATTAAGAAAAATAATATCAAATTACTTTCCTAACTGTTTCTGAGATACTCGGAATGTAAAGGCACATTATATTTTCTTAAGAAATATGTATTCAAACAATTTCCTCAGTGCATCCTTGAGCTCCTGGTTCCTCATGCTGTAAATGAGGGGGTTCAATGCTGGAGGTAACATGGAGTACAGAAAAGATACTGCAAGGTCCAGGGATGGGGAGGAGAATGAGGAGGGCTTCAGGTAGGCAAACATGATAGTGCTGACAAACAGGGAGACCACGGCCAGGTGAGGGAGGCATGTGGAAAAGGCTTTCTGTCGGCCCTGCTCAGAGGGCATCCTCAGCACTGCCCTGAGGATCTGCACATAGGATAACATGATGAAAACAAAGCAACAAAAGGCTAAAGAAACACTAAAAACTAGTGCCTCAACTTCCCTGAGGTAGGCATCTGAGCAGGAGAGCTTGAGGATCTGGGGGATTTCACAGAAGAACTGCTCCACAGCATTGCCTTGGCAGAGTGGCAGGGAAAATGTGTTGGCTGTGTGCAGGACAGCATTGAGAAAGCCACTGCCCCAGGCAGCTGCTGCCATCTGGGCACAAGCTCTGCTGCCCAGGAGGCTCCCGTAATGCAGGGGCTTGCAGATGGCAATGTAGCGGTCGTAGGCCATGGCAGTGAGAAGGGAATACTCTGCTGTGATAAAGAAGACAAAGAGAAAGACCTGTGCAGCACATCCTTGATAGGAGATGGCCCTGGTGTCCCAGAGGGCATTGGCCATGGCTTTGGGCAGAGTGGTGGAGATGCAGCCCAGGTCCAGGAGGGCGAGGTTGAGGAGGAAGAAGTACATGGGGGTGTGGAGGCGGTGGTGGCAGGCTACGGCGCTGAGGATGAGGCCGTTGCCCAGGAGGGCAGCCAGGTAGATGCCCAGGAAGAGCGTGAAGTGCAGGAGCTGCAGCTCGCGCGTGTCTGCGAATGCCAGCAGGAGGAACTCGCTCACAGAGCTGATGTTGGGCATTTTTTGACATTGGACACTGTTGTCTGTAGAGAAGGAGAAGGCAGAAAAAGTTTAGAAGACAATTCTCTGAGGAAAACCTACTGCAAGCCTTAGACCACTCTCATCTGAAGCCTCTCTCTTGCAAAAAGAGCTTTCTGCAGCTCTATCGCTTGAGTCCCAGCTGATGCTGGGTGAGACTGGCACTGCAAGCATGGATTGCTGGGGCCTTTAGAGGTGTCCTTCCTTCTCTGAAGCAGTCAGAAAGCAGGAACAAGGGGGAAACTCAAGTTCAGTCCACTTATGGGATCCATGAACTTTGCAGGGTTGTTGCAAAGAACACCTCCAACCACACTGTAGAGCGAGTCAGATTTTATTATGCTTAGTAGAACAATCACACTCTTGTGTTTCCAAAGAAGTAGAGACAGCTTAAGGCAAAGAAGCCCCAACCCCAGTGCAGATGGACAGAATCCGCACCTTATCTCCAGGTACATGAGCAGGATCTCAGCTTTTCCCTCTTCTCCAAGAGTGCAGAAGCCTCATTCCAGCTGCCCACAGACAGCCATCCAGCAGCACAGACATGGTTTTAGTACAGAGATGTCTTCTCCTTGAGGTACCTGGATAACACAAGGATGCCACGAGAGAGCTGCATCCTGCGGGAGAGAAGTGTGCAGCCCAGGATGATGCCCCACGGACAGAGCTGGATATTCGAAATCTGGGGTGTCCCAATACCCAATCTGCATCCCCTGCAGTGTCTGGAGGAGACTTGGACACCCAACTCTTGGCTAAAAAGGGCAGCTGGGTTATGACACTCCAAGGGGCTTCTGCCAGACTTCCTCACCTTGCACTGCAACCCAGCAGGACTCTCAAAGCCTACTGCATTACTCACTGCCCTCCCAGAAACAAGACCCAGCGGAAGACCCTTCCAGGAGCTGCAGCTGCACGGCCCTGCAGCCAGACCCTTACCTTGTCAAGGGCTGTGCAGGTTTCTCCTGCAGGCAGCTCTCAGCATCCTCCCACTGCCAACTTCCTCCAAGCCCTCTCTCCTTCCCTCCTCTCTGTGTGCCAGCTGCGGTCAGAGCCCCCAGCCCTACTGCGCTGTGCAGTGTAGCTGCTCCTGGCCACAGCTGTCTCTCTGCAACAGGATCACTTTTGAAATGAGTTTTCTCTGTCCCACGAGCCCGGCCCAGCTCAGCAGCACAGCACTAGCCCAAGGCACTGCAATCACCCCTCTGGGGGCTATGCTGATGAGCCCAAGAAACTCAGGCACTCAGAGACAATTGAAGACATCTCTCCAGAAGTCCAAGTCCCAGGCAAGTTTCCTGCAGTGTCCCCCTGAGGGCCAGCACTGACACAGCCTCCCTTGGAGCTCGTTAGAGCAGAACCCTGGAGGCACTGAGGACAAGGAGTCAAAGGCAATGTGAAGGTGACACTGATGTGTAGGAAACCTGGATGTGTGTCACCAAGTACAAGGGCCAGGACTTGACATCCAACCCATTTTAAGGGGGATCCTTTCCCTTCACACCTTGCTCAGGGCTCTTTGTGGGGCAGTAGGAGATGGGGATGTGCATTGCCAAGTGCAGGAGAATGGTACAACCCCTGCCTGCTTCATGGGTGGGGGCGAGGAGGCAATGAGGCCCTGGTGCTTTAACAATCAGCTGTCTCCTTAGAGGCGTCAGTGGCAGAGACAACAGCCATAGCCATGGACACAAAGACCTGAGTCCTGTTGAGACTTTCAGCCTTGCCATAGCCCTTGATCCTCTCCACACCAGGCTGTCTGAGGGACTCCTAGACCTGTACGTCTTTTCCTGCTGGCTGCAGACCCTCTTCTGTGTAGTACCACACTAGATCTCTGAGGAGTCTCATAACTCAGATCTTCTTGTTGGCCATGCTCCTCGTAAGGCAGCTCTGTGGGAAACTGGCCTAGCTGCTGCTGAGCAGGCACCACTGCTCATATGGCATCCCTTGTGGTGCCCAGGCCCTCCTCCTCCTGGCCACTGTTCACTCAGCAAGGTTCCATTCTGCCCTGATGTGTGGGTTTCTCTTCCTGTGGTGCAGTATGGGGTTCTTCTCCTTGTAAAAGCCAAGAGGTTTCTGTAGGCAAAATCCTGCAGTTTCTCAAGGTTGCCCCACACTGATGATCCATTCTGTCAGCTCTTCATGTCTACAGGCAGACAGTTCAAACTTTGCCTGTGATTGTGCTATCTTTGAGAAGACAGCAGCATCAGGAAAGTTTGGATAATACAGGAGTAACCAGTTGAATGGCATTGCAGCACAGAGCCACAGAAGAAAATGGAAAGCTGACAGGTTCCACCTCTTCTGTGCTTCCTTCTCATGCATGCTGTCAGTTTGTCTGGAGCTGTGTCCTGAATGTTATGGGGCTGTGCAGGTCAAAATTAGAAGGGCCAAAGCCAAGCTGGAGCTCAATCTGTCTGTGACTCTTAAAGACAATGAAAAACTCTTTATAAAAATACTATAAATAAAGGAGGATTAAGGAGAACCATCATCCTTTATTGGATGTAGTGGAAATCTGGTGAAGATCTTGAGATAACGTAAAGGATGAGGTACTTAATGCCTTCTTTGCCTCAGACTAGATGAGCGAGACCAGTTGTTCCGCTGGACATTTCTTCCTCCTCATGGCCATTGCCAATATTCCTGGGCACACATTGTGGCAAGTTTTTCTCTCCTGCTCTTTCCTACTACCACAGAAAGCTCCATCAAGGTGGAAACCACTCCTGAAGTAAGCATCCCAACCCAGCAGGCTCCTTGTGGCCTGGCAGCCAACCAGACACAAGTCACCTCAGCAGCAGCTTCCAAGCCAGGGGCCTGCTGCTGGCCTTGCAGCTTCTTGGCTAGACACAGCCGAGCCTTGTGCCTGCTGCTGCCCACTCATGGACTCAAGCACAAGGGACAGGACAACCCATCTGGGGGCCTTCTTTCTGCCTGGGTCCTCCTGGCTCTGGAGGCAGAGGGGATCCCCCAGTCAGCATGCCAAGCAGGTGCCTTCTGCTGGCCTAGCAGGGCCACTGCCAGATGTCAGCCCAAAAGTGCAGCTCCCAGGGAGAAGCCAAGGCTGACCTGCCACCTCCAGACACAAGTGACCTCACAGTCCCTTTCTGTGACACGTTCCTGCTGCTGCCCTATCAAGTGCAGAGACAGAAGTGACCTCACAGTCCCTGCCACAGTCACATTCCTGCTGCTGGGGCAGGAGATCCTGGTGCAGAGCTCACATCTCTCTAGTATCATAGGGAGTAGAATTTACCATTCTTTGTTAGAGATCAAGCAAAGTTTATGTTGGAAGATTTAGTGTTCTGTTTGTGGTGTCATGTTTCTGGTTACAGTATGGGCAAGCATTAAGGTTTAGGGTTTTGTTTAGGTCTGGCAAGAAGGCTAGGGATAAACAGAGCATTTTAATGGTAGTGTTAAGGGCAAGGATCATGGTGAGCAAGAGAGTAAAGGGAATGAAAGGGGACTATGGGCTGAGTTTTTCTTCAGGTGATATTTTGAGTTCTGCTTTCCAACAGTGGATTCCTGTCAGAATGTTGCACTAATGTTTAGGTTTAAGGATTATTGTTATTTTTGAAAATAGTTTACAGGCCTGATAAGAATTTCTGAAATCAGTTTTACAGCAGCATCAACATTACAGGAACCCACTTACACTTAACTCTACAAAGTTAAGTTTCCGACCTCCTCTTCCCTTTCTCTTCCCTCCCCGAAATCTCACATCTCTCCTGGCCAGGCTACTCCTGACCTCCCCATATCAGTCATTTAACTGAGATCAGCTTTCTGATGGCTGTTATTATATCACAGTGCCTGTCTTACCTCTGTTGGCTACTCTATTCTGTGGTATTAGACTTCTCTAGACTCTATATTCCAGACTCTGTTGGCTATTCTAGTCTATTAGTACGAAAGCCTCCCATGGGAATTGTTTGGGCAGATAACTGGAAGCCATGATTATAGACAAGAAAAGGCACTGTGCTGAGAAATCTTGGTTTGTTTTGGTGAATCAGAAGGTGAAGGCCTGACCCCAGCCACTGGAGGGGAGATCCTGCACCCCCAGCACCCCCATGTCTCACTCTTCCTGGGGTCTGTGGGGCAGGGGGTGATGCCCACAATATCATCTGAAGGACAATGGTATGACACTTTCCCGCATTTGCGAAGGGTTGAAAGGAGAATTCATAGTCCCAATGCCATGAGTAAAACACATCTTCTCATAAGCCATGGCCAAGGAGACAAAGATGTCAGTGCTGCTGCAGCCTTCCATTCTTGTCAGAGCCCTCTGCCTTCTCCTCTGCACGCTTTCTTGTGCTGTCCCACACTTCCCTGAAGGCTGCAGACAGACACTTCTCTTCCCCACCTTGCTCTCACTCTGGTATTCCCATGATTTCACTGCTGCTTCTCCACTCTCACCAGCTGTTCCTTCAAACACAAGGGCATGGGCTGATCCAAACTCCCCCTGGGTGACCTCTAGACCCACAGCACAAGTGCCAGTGCCTCACCTCCAAGTCAAGAATTTCATCTGACTATCTACTCTAAATCTACCCTCTTGAAGTTTAAAACCATTCCCCTTGTCCTATGATAGAGTCATCGAAATCATAAAAGCACAAATTTGGAAAGGACCTACAAGACCATTTAGTCCAACCTTCCCATCACTAATACTACCCACTAAGCTACTGAGCCATATCCCCTAGCACCTTGTTCTGGTGCTTCTTGAACACTGAGGGTTGGTGACTCCACCATGTCCCTGAGCAGACCATTCCAGTTCCCGACTACTCTTTGAGAGAAAAAGTTTTTCTGTGATATCTAATCTAAACATCCCCAGGCACAACTTGTGGCCATTTCCTCGAGTCCTATCATTAGTTATCTGAGAGAAGAGGCCAACCCCCGCCTTACATCAACCTCCCTTCAGGAAGTTGTAGAGTGCAATGAGGTCTCCCTTGAGCCTCTTCTTCTCCAAAGTAAATAATCTCAGACACTCCTCATAAGACCTGTTATCCATACCTTTCAACAGTTTGGTTTCCCTTCTCTGGACATGTTCCAGGACCTCGATGTCCTTCTTGTAGTGAGGGGCCGAAACCTGAACACAGTGCTCAAGGTTTGGCCTCACCAAAGCCGAGTACAGGAGGATGATCACCTCCCTGCTCCTGCTGGCTGCACTATTTCTAATACAGGCCAGAATGCCCTTGGCCTTCTTGGCCACCTGGGCACATGGCTGGCTCATGTTCAGCCGAGCATCCATCAACACTCCCAGGTCCTTTTCCTCTTCACAGTCTTCTAGCCACTCTGCCCCAAGCCTATAGTGTTGCATGGGGTTATTGTGGCCAAAGTGCAGGACCCTGCACTTGGCCTTGTTGAACCTCATCCCATTCACCTCAACCCAGCAATCCAGCCTATCCTGATCCCTCTGAAAGGCCACCCTACCCTCATGTGGATCGTCACTACCTCCGAGCTTGGTGTCATCTGCAGACTTACTGAGGGTACACTCAATCCCCTCATCTAGGTCATCAATAAAGACATTAAACATGATAGGTCGCAGTACCGACCCCTGGGGAACACCACTTGTAAGAGGATGCCAACTGGACTAACCAAAAATCTTGGTTAAAAACTCTGAGGAGGGCCTTTAAGGGCTTTGTATGGACAACGGTAGCAGTGTCACAGATAATCATAGAAACATGGGATAATAGAATCATAGAATGGTTTGGGTTGGAAGGGACCTTAAAGATCCTCCTTTTCCAATCATCTTCCTACTAGACCTGGTTGCTCAAAACTCATTCCAACCTGTCCTTGAACACTTCCAGGGATGGGACATTCACAGCTGTTAGGAATGTTTTAACAATCCGTGTCCATAAAGAACAGTCCTGTCTGCCTCTGGGCCCTGCACTAGCAATTTAATTCCTGAACCACAGATGCAGTGTGTCCCAGTCTCCCCCTCATTTTAGTCAATTTACCAAGTCTTCAGAAAATACTCCTCAAATTTATGAACCTGTTTGCTTTTGTTATTCCGGACTTCTATTTCTAACAGTTACAGCCTTTTTTCTGTCTTCTTTGAGATTAACTTAACACTGCTATAGGTGTGACTGTCCCTGTGAATGGCTGGTGAAGAATGTTTTAATTACTGGTGAAGTGTCAATAAGAAAGCTATTTCTGTTTGTATGAAGTCTTTGATGTCTGGGGGTTTCAGAACAACTGATAACAACTAGTGACTGGTATGGGATACTATGCAAACCTCTGGTATCTGGCCAGGAGGCCAAGAGATTAAGAAGAAGAAAAAAGAAGCTGAAGGACGGCTGGGAGACAAGACCTGTAGGGAATGTTCTATAAACTTGATACGGTGCCAAGGGAGTACAAAGGGGAAGAACTTGGAGAGGAAGACTACGAGCCTTCAGCATGAAAGATCCCTAGAGACCCCCAGAAGAGACTGATGCGCATGCTCCAGTAGGAGGGACTGCACCCCGGAAGCTAATTTTAATAATCTATTTTTTTAGAAGTAGTAATGAATATGTATTAGTCTAGGAGCATAAAAAACAACTGCTTGATGTAACTGGTGTGCGTCCTGGTGGAGCGGAGACTCCCGGTGCACCCAGCGCTGTTTGCTTACTTCTATTCCTTTATATTCTTTTAATAAATCCTATTTTTTTATTTAATCCTAATTTGAATCCTGAGCCATTTATAACACAGCTTTTCCAGGCTACCTGTTCCAATGCCTCACCATCATCAGAGGAAAGAATTTCTTCCATATATCTAAGTTAAACCTGCCCTCTTCTAATTTAAAATCATTACTCCTTGTCCTATCACTATACCACCAGACAAAGACTGTCTCCCCAGCTTTCCTGTAGGTCCTCTCTAAGTACTGGAAGGATCCTCTAAAGTTTCTCCGATGCTGAGCAGTACCAGTTCTCGCAGCACGCCTTCATAGCAGAAGTGCTCCAGCCCCTTGATCATCTTTGTGGCCCTCCTCTGGACCTATTCAAATAATTCCATGTACTCGAACTGTCGCGTTAAACCACAGAAGTCTTTTTGGCACCCAGTGTGAGGCACAAAGGGTTGAGATAATGACAGATCTTACCACAGAGTGCTAAAGTTAAATTGTTATATGTATTAGACCAGTTTAATAGTTGCTGATCACAGTGTCAACGTTTTGGATCTCAGGTCTGTTGGGCTTGTTTTCAGAAATGTGTTGTATAGCACATTACTTACTGCACGTGTTCCCATTGTGCTCTTTATCATTTCTGGGTCTGGTATAAAGTTATTTTGCTATGTTGTGTAGCACTGGCTTATGAATCTATAAAATTATTGGTCAGGTGACAAATCTGTTCTTTGTACTGAGCATTGCCATCACCTCCATTCCTCTGGAAGCATCACTCAGAAATTATTAAGAATTATGCTCTTGACCTTTTTGCTTTAGGGAGCCATACTAAGGGAGGAAAAGGGATGTACACTTCTCCACTTCTTCACCTCCCCCTTCTCCTCCAGGGCAATTACACTAGCTCTACAAAGCTCAGAATATCCATGGGATGGTCCTACTGTGTTGTCTCCTGAATGTGTTTCAACTTTTGTTTAAGGATAAACAGCTCTTGAAGAATGCCCTCCAGAGACCTGCCCCAAGGCCGGAGAGTTAGGAGTGGCAGGGAGCATGGGAGTATCTGGGCAGGCACCTAGAGCAGTGGGCACCTCCAGTGCTTTGGAACTTCCCCCCTGAGCACGTGCAGAATCCTTAAAAATTGCAGAAGTGCTTGAAAAGGAGGGGTTATCACCTTGGCAATTCCAAAGGGAATTCCAAAGGCAGCCTCAGTCAGTGCCATCTAAGCTCTGTGACAGGCTCTGCAGCTACTCTAACACCTCTGACATGTCCTGCAGCTACTACAACACCTCTGACATGTCCTGCCGCCACTCCAGCACCTATGACAGGCCCCAGGTCTAGTCTGGGGCCTAGACCAGACCCCCCTGGGTCTGCTCTTGCTAGGCCAGAACACCAACCTTTGCCAGGATCCATTGCCTCTACATGCAGGAGAAAACAATGGGTGTGAAAATCAGGCTCATAAGAATGGAAAAGAACTACTGCCCAGAAAAGAAAGGAGGGAGAAGAATGTTGATCTATGAAACCTTGACATAAACTTCCCCATGAGAGGGTACTTCCAAGATCCAAAAGGGTACAGGTGGGGTTTTGGGATAGCTGTCTTGGGGACAGAGGATATTAAAGAGTTGTCTCCCTCGCCCAGTCCCTAGGAGGACCCTTCCATTTCCACAGTGGTTGAAGGTCAAAGAAGAGCAGGTGCAGATGGTTAATGCAATGTTCTACAAGTTGGGTACAGGCTGGACATCAGTCAGTAATGAGCAATTGCACTGTGTATAGCTTGCTTTGAACATAACAATAATAGTAATAAAAATAATTACTATTATTATTATTATTTCTCTTCCCTTTTGGTCTTTCAAATCGCCCTTACTTCAACACATAAGCATGTGGGGGCGTTGATGTGAGGCAACCACTGTGTGGTGCTGAGCTGCCCACCAGGTTAAAGCACATCATGTTTGACAACCACAGTCCAACAGCACAAATCACCCTTGTAAAAGTCATCTCCCCTGTGTTCAGAGAAGTGCAGTTGGTGATGAATTCAGTCTGATTCAAACAGCACACCCCAGCAGAGACCCTGCTGCCTTGGGGAGCTGTCAGCCCTGAGGCCTTGGGGACACCTTGAGGGAGCCCAAGGGCACAGAGCAAGCAATGCCATGGTCGGGTGCTGCGCTGCTGAGCTGGGCCAGGCTCCTGGGCCTAAGCAGAGCTCCTGGCAAGCGCTGCAGAGAGACAGCTGTGGCCAGGAGCAGCTCCTCTGCACAGCGCAGCAGGGCTGGGGGCTCTGACCGCAGCTGGCACACAGAGAGGACAGAAGGAGAGAGGGCTTGGAGGCACTGAGGAGCGCAACAACAGAGGGCAGCGTGTGGCAGGACACATCTGCAGGCTCCTGACACCGTGAGGCTCTGGCAGCAGGGCCATGCAGGTGGGGTTGCCAGAGGGGTCTTCTACAGCTGGCACATCTGATGGCTGATAGCATCTGGCAGGGTGGGTCTCTCTGTTTCTCCAGAAATGAGTAGAAGATGCTTTAGAGAATGGCATTTATGGTTCGATATTTAAAGAGGAAGGCTAAAACAGGGGTTACCTGAAGGGTAAGATTTTTTTTTAGTCTGTGTTTTGAGCTTACAGCAGTAGAGACAATATAGGTTTCATGTTAATTTGTTGTCAGCATTGTGTAGGAGACTGAGATTCCTAGAGCATTGCACTGAGAGATCTATATGGAAGCAGTGAACTTCATAAAGTGCCTTCAGCCAGTTCAGCTTAAAGATTACACCAACATCATGTTTGTGGTCTCCTCAGGATATAACTGAGCTGACACTAATCTGGCTCCTGGTAGGGATATGGGTAGGCAGCAGGGACATGGGCAGGCAGTGAGAGGGAGCTGCTGCCAGAAATGCTGTGCGAGGGAGGGCTCAGGCACCTCCCTGCCACCCTCTACAGGGCAGGCGCCTTCCCTGGGACACCCCTTGCTCTCTTCTCTCACCAGCACAGCCTGTGCCTTCAAGCCCCTGCTGTCCCCAGCACAAGCTGCCTCCTCTGCAGGCAGAGCTGCAGCACAGGAGGGTCTGCTGAGTGTCCGTCTGTCCCTCCCTGGCCTTGCCTGCCCTGGCAGCAGCACGCTGGCATTCCTCCTGGCTTCTCCAGCTGGCCGTGCTGCTGCTGGTCTTGTTCCCAGGCTGGCTGGGGATGGGGGTTTCACATGCCAATGGTGTGAGCCCTCAGTGTGCTTGGGGGAAGGGGAGTACGGGGAGAAGGTGAGGCGTCGGGAGATGGGCACTTTGAGCCTGGATGTCTCTGCTCTCAGCAGTGTTCAGGTTCTTCTCAGGTCAACCTCTGAGTAGAACTTTCCTGCAGCTCTCACAGGGCAGCTGAAACCAGCACTGATGGACAGATTGTCTGTCCTCACTAAAGGACACTTCGCGCTATAGGGACTGCCTCTTTTTCTCTTAGGATGCGCAAAGTTTCCCATCAAGTGCAGGAGAAATGCTCAGGGTTTCTGTTTCAGAAAAACTCAGCAGGTGTGGTAGGTTAGCAACCACAAAAAATCTGACCATATACAATAAAAATTAAAGAAATCTGTATATATATATATGCTCTGAAGTTGGTTAACCCGGGAGCAACACTGGGGCAAGGTTCTTTGATATCAGCAGTGAAGTGAGTCTGAGATTACACCATGTTCTGCCTTTCCTCTGGCTATTGGGCATAACTGACTCTTCCATTGCCCACAAAGGAGTCCCCTGCTCCCAGGGATACCCTCAGGCAGCATCAGGAAGAACTCATGAAAGGGACTTGCCAAATGTCTTACTGGAAGTGGACAACTTTTCTGGTGATATTAGATGAGAAATGGGATTAATTTTTCTCTGATAAATCTGTTGTATGTTATTACTGTTCTTCCTCTTCTATGTGCAGGAACACATCCCAAAAAAACAGATGTCCAACAGAAGCACCATCACTGAGTTCCTCCTGTTGCCATTCGCAGACACACGTGAGCTGCAGCTCCTGCACTTTGTGCTCTTCCTGGGCATCTACCTGGCTGCCCTCCTGGGCAACGGCCTCATCCTCAGTGCCATAGCCTGCCACCACCGCCTCCACACCCCCATGTACTTCTTCCTCCTTAACCTCGCCTTCCTCGACCTGGGATCCATCTCTACCACTGTTCCTAAAGCCATGGCCAATGCCCTCTGGGACACCAGGGCCATCTCCTATCAAGGATGTGCTGCACAAGTCTTCTTTTTCATCTTCTTCTTTGGTTCAGAGTTTTCCCTTCTCACTATCATGGCCTATGACCGCTACGTTGCCATCTGCAAGCCCCTGCACTACGGGAGCCTCGTGGGCAGCAGAGCTTGTGCCCAGATGGCAGCAGCTGCCTGGGGCAGTGGCTTTCTCAATGCTGTCCTGCACACGGCCAACACATTTTCCCTACCCCTCTGCCAAGGCAATGCTGTGGAGCAGTTCTTCTGTGAAATCCCCCACATCCTCAAGCTCTCCTGCTCAGATGCCTACCTCAGGGAAGTCTGGGCACTTGTGTTTAGTGTTTCTTTAGTCCTTGGTTGCTTTATTTTCATTGTGGTGTCCTATGTGCAGATCTTCATTGTGGTGCTGAGGATGCCCTCTTCTCAGGGCCGGCACAAAGCCTTTTCCACGTGCCTCCCTCACCTGGCCGTGGTATCCCTTTTTGTCAGCACTGTCATGTTTGCCTACCTGAAGCCCTCCTCCATTTCCCCTGCATCCTTGGACATGGTGGTGTCATTTCTGTACTCGGTGGTGCCTCCGACAGTGAATCCCCTAATGTATAGCATGAGGAACCAGGAGCTCAAGGATGCCTTGAAGAGACTGATGACTGGAGATGTTTCACAATCAAAAACATAGCCCATTTTTTTCTGCATATGACCCACAATACATTGCAGGCTCAAGGTTTGTTCTGTTATCTTTTTTGTCATTTTTCTTACTCTGGAGAGCATCACCACCAGCTCAGAGATATACGGTGCATCGAAGGAGGTTCAGCAATGGCTGGCCAGTCCACTGCTCATTGCTCATCTCATACAGGCTCCCTGGGAAGTAGGATGTCCAGGAGAAGAGCAGGGCCCCCTGCAGGTTCATGGGAGATGTATAAAGGGAAACCCGTTGCTGCTGGTGCCAGCAGGCACATCATACACTCACAGAGAGATGAACACGAGCGAGCACAAATGCCATCAGCCATTCCTACAAGTCTCATGAAGGCCAGTGGGGCAGACAGTGTCACGAGGTTAAGTAACATGCCTTGGGAAATCACCTTTATCCAGCTCTGAGATGTGCTTGCTTGAAGCAAGGTCCCTGTGACCATTCCTCACGCCGTGGGGCATCTCAGAGGAGGGCAGAGCAGGGCAAAGCACTGCAGGGCTGAGGTGCCTCCCAGCCTCTGGCAGTGGCTGCAGGAGCCAGAGGGACACTGCAGGAACTGCAGTGCACTGTGCGTGGTGTGCAAGGCAGAGACTCGTGTCTCTCAACAGCCCCGTGTGTATGAGGAGCATGGGAGGCCATCTCAGATGTGGACATCTCATAGAGCGCTGCCATTGCCCTGTGTGACTCCCGAACCAACCCCCAGTGTCTCTGTGAGATTTCTGTAACCCCCCTCTCACAAGCTCATTGCAAATGCCCCTCTCTGCTATGTCACACTACCCTGCCTTTCTGGACCAGGCCATCAAGCGTTTGGATCAGAGAGATTTCTGGGGACTTGGAAAAAGCAGACAGCAAACTCGTCTTCAGGAAGCACAAGAAAAAGGACTGGGAGATTTGCAGTTGTCACCTCTGCCCATGGGAACGTGATGGAGAAAGTCCTGCCACAGGTGAAGCAGTAGGGGAGGGCAGAGAAGGGAATGTGGTGAACCTGGATTTGGCAAGGCCTTTGCCATACTCTCCTGGAGTCTCTCTTTAGCCACATTGCTGATATTCACACTGAAGAAGGGGATGAAGTTGGGGGGGGGAGAAGTTGGCTGGACATTAGTGGTACAAAGTCCTCCTGCCAGCCAGTTACCAGCAGCATCCTTCAGTCATGGGCACTTGGACCAACACGTTTGACCCTTTTTTATCTCCCTTTATGATGGCATGGAGCACTTTTCCAAGTCATCATCTCATCAACATGAGTTATTCTTTAATTCAGTGACTTCTTCCCTTGGAGTTCTGCTTGAAGACGGAAGAGGTGGAGGAAGAAGAAAAAAGAAAAAAAAAAAAGTTGGGAAATATCTTTTGGTAAATGTTTGCATAAGACTATTCACAGAAAAAGCATACATTGGTAGATAATCCTTGTCCACAGTGCTGTCAATAATAAATAAAATAAATAAATAAACAAATAAAATAATAATAATAAAAAACCTATGAGACTAAATCAAGAGAATTCATAGAAAAAAAGCTGGTGGTGCTGCCATAAAAGACTCTTTTAGCTGTTACTTAGAGTCCTTTTATGCACAGGTTCCCATTGTTTCCTAGATCTACTTTCGTGGATGGTTTCCATTCTCTATTCAGAGGTGGCCACTGACTCCAGGATGCCCTGGGGTAGCTGAGGAACGCAGATGGGACAAGTGACGTGAGGGAGCACTTTTGGAGCACAAGTTGAGGGGCATGAACTGAGGCTAGGCCCTACAGGAGCTGTACAGGGCTGCTAAGCACAGAATCATAGAACTGCTCATGTTGGAAGGGACTTTAAAGATCCTGTGGTTCCATAATGTTCACAAACACCCAAATCTCAAGCCTGTGCCACACTGCTGCTGGGCTAGGCCTTTTACTTCAGACGTAGGCCTTTTCCTGCAGCATATACCATGTTGGTAATGGCACAAAAATGCTGTTTCTACACCAGCGATCTGGAGCCTCCTTCATGTGAGGCCACATTTCAGTGTCCTTCGTGCTGCTTGCAGGGTTTTGTCTCATGGATGAACTGGATCACAGAATCCCAGAATCATCTAGGCTGGAAGAGACCTCCAAGATCACCTAGTCCAACCTCTGACCTACCACTAACAAGTCCTCCACTAAACCATATCATAAAGGATCACTAAGTATTCTGAAACTCAATACCATGTTTTTATTACTATTATTATTACTATCACTGTTATTATTACTTTGCCTCTGAAGCACAATCACAGAATCAGAGAATCATATAATGGTAGAGTTGGAAAACACCTCGACAATCATCTAGTTCCAACCCCCCTGTCAGAGGCAGGGACACCACCCCCTAGATCAGATTGCTCAGGGCCTCATCTAACGTGGCCTTGAACACCCCCAAGGATGGAACATCCACAGCCTCAGCCACAGCATTCCACTCCCTGGAATGCAAGTCATCAAGTCCCATAGACTTCACAGAATCACAGAATCAAAGAATTTTCTAGGTTGGAAGAGACCTCAAGGTCATCGAGTCCAACCTTTGACCTAACAGTCCCCACTAAACCATATCACTAAGCTCTACATCTAAACGTCTTTTGAAGACTTCCAAGGATGGTGACTCCACCACTTCCCTGGGCAGCCTGTTCCAATGCCTCACAACCCTTTCAGTGAAGAAGTTCTTCCTAACATCTAGCCTAAAACTCCCCTGGCTCAACTTAAGCCCATTCCCCCTCGTCCTGTCACCAGGCACGTGGGAGAACAGGCCAACCCCCACCTCGCTACAGCCTCCCTTGAGGTACCTAAAAAGAGCGATAAGGTCGCCCCTGAGCCTCCTCTTCTCCAGGCTGAACAAGCCCAGCTCCCTCAGCCGCTCCTCGTAGGACTTGTTCTCCAGGCCCCTCACCAGCTTCGTCGCCCTTCTCTGCACCCGCTCAAGCACCTCCATGTCCTTCTTGTAGCGAGGGGCCCAAAACTGAACACAGTACTCGAGCTGCGGCCTCACCAGAGCTGAGTACAGGGGGACGATCACCTCCCTAGCCCTGCTGGTCACGCTGTTCCTAATACAAGCCAGGATGCCGTTGGCCTTCTTGGCCACCTGAGCACACTGCTGGCTCATATTCAGCCGACTATCCACCATCACTCCCAGGTCCTTCTCTGCCTGGCAGCTTTCCAACCATTCCTCTCCCAGCCTGTAGCTCTGCTTGGGGTTATTGCGCCCCAGGTGCAGGACCCGGCACTTGGCCTTGTTAAACTTCATGCAGTTGACCTCAGCCCATCGGTGCAGCCTATCCAGATCCTCCTGCAGAGCTTTCCTACCCTCAAGCAGATCGACACACGCACCTAACTTGGTGTCATCTGCGAACTTACTGAGGGTGCACTCGATGCCCTCGTCCAGATCATCGATGAAGATATTAAAGAGGACCGGCCCCAGCACCGAGCCCTGGGGGACGCCACTAGTGACTGGCCTCCAACTGGACTTGGCTCCATTCACCACGACTCTTTGGGCCCGGCTATCCAGCCAGTTTCTAACCCAACGAAGCGTGCGCCAGTCCAAGCCAAGAGCAGCCAGTTTCTTGAGGAGAATGCTGTGGGAGACGGTGTCAAAAGCCTTGCTGAAGTCAAGGTAGACCACATCCACAGCCTTTCCCTCGTCCACCCAGCGCGTCACTTTGTCATAGAAGGAGATCAGGTTCATCAGGCATGACCTGCCTTTCATAAACCCATGCTGACTGGGCCTGATCGCCTGCTTGCCCTGCAAGTGCTGCGTGATGACTCTCAGGAGGATCTGCTCCATGAGCTTTCCTGGCACTGAGGTCAAACTGACAGGCCTGTAGTTTCCTGGGTCAGCCCTCCGGCCCTTCTTGTAGATGGGCGTCACGTTTGCTAGCCGCCAGTCGATTGGGACCTCCCCCGATAGCCAGGACTGTTGATAAATGATGGACAGTGGCTTGGCCAGCTCCTCTGCCAGTTCCCTCAGTACCCTTGGGTGGATCCCATCTGGCCCCATCGACTTGTGCACATCTAAGTGCCGTAGTAGGTCACCAACCAGTTCTTCATGGATAATGAGGGCCACATCCTGCTCCCCATCCCCTTCCACCAGCTCAGGGTACTGGGTATCCAGAGAACATCCGGTATTGCCGCTAAAGACTGAGGCAAAGAAGGCATTGAGCACCTCCGCCTTTTCCTCATCTCTTGTAACTAAGTTTCCCCCCGCATCCAGTAAAGGATGGAGATTCTCCTTAGTCCTCCTTTTTGTGTTGATACTTGTGACTTGTACTTCTTGAGCTTCTTCAGGTGGCCTCAAACCTTCTCTTCACTTACAAGAGGTCGGAATTTGCACCCCCAGCCACCACCTATGGGTTCAGGGAATGAAAGACTTGTGAAGCCTGACTTGCAGGGAAGACTGAGGCAAAGAAGTTGTTGAGTCCCTCAGGCTTCTCCATGTCTGTCATTACCAGTTCACCCTTCTCATTCATCAATGGGGGTACAATGTCCTTGGCCTTCCTTTTCTGAGCAAGGTACCTACAGAATCTCTTCCTGTTATTCTTTTCATCCCCTGCTAAGCTCAGTTCCATCCGTGCCTTGGTTTTCCTTATCCCATCCCTCCACATCGGAAACTGAAACGTGAGAGGGCCTGGGAAAAGTAGACTGGGATCCACAGAAGTCACTTGGGAAACAAAACTTGTACGTAGGAAGCGTGATTTTGTGGAGGTGCAGAGCTGAAGAGCATATTGTACAGGATGTTCCTAAAGACCCATGTGTCCTTTTTCCTCCTGACTACAATGCCACTTCCTTCTCAGGAATGGAGGAGCCAACAGAGGTGAGACAGATGCACTGAGATGTTAAATGTCATCAGAAAGCTGATCCCAACAAGATATGGGGAGGTCAGGAGCAGCAGTGAGATTATGGGGTGGTAAGAGGAGCATGGCCAGCAGAAATTAATCATTTCATAGAGGTAAGAGCATTCATGCAATGCCAGTAGTGCCGTAACACTGACTTAAAACAGTCACATATGGACCTTACCTTACTTGAAACAGTAATTTTATTCCCCAACCTAAGTACTAATATAATAGTAATTGTAGGTCAAGGGAGGTGATTGTCCCGCTCTACTCTGCGCTGGTGCGGCCTCACCTCGAGTACTGTGTGCAGTTCTGGGCACCACAGTATAAAAAGGACATGAAACTGTTGGAAAGTGTCCAGAGGAGGGCTACGAAGATGGTGAAAGGCCTTGAGGGGAAGACGTACGAGGAACGGCTGAGGTCACTGGGCCTGTTCAGCCTGGAGAAGAGGAGGCTGAGGGGAGACCTCATTGCAGTCTACAACTTCCTCGTAAGGGGTTGTCGAGAGGCAGGAGACCTTTTCTCCATTAACACTAGTGACAGGACCCGCGGGAACGGGGTTAAGCTGAGGCAGGGGAAATTTAGGCTGGACGTCAGGAGGGGGTTCTTCACAGAGAGGGTGGTTGCACACTGGAACAGGCTCCCCAGGGAAGTGGTCACTGCACCGAGCCTGTCTGAATTTAAGAAGAGATTGGACTGTGAACTTAGGCACATGGTCTGAACTTTTGGGTAGACCTGTGCGGTGTCAAGAGTTGGACTTGATGATCCTTAAGGGTCCCTTCCAACTCAGGATATTCTATGATTCTATGATTCTATGATAATACCCTGAAATGAAGCAGTTTTCTCTCTTGATTACCCTAATCCCTTCCGTTAACACTAACATTAAAATGCTCTATTTAACCCTAGACTTCTTAGCAGACCTAAAACATCCCTAAACCACAGAGCTTGTCCATACCTTAACCACAGACCTGACACCACAAGCAGAACACCAAACAATCCCACTAAAACTTTGCTTAATCTCTAACCCAGAAAGTGAAAAAGAGGTATCGAAGAGACTAGAGTGAGCTCAGCTCTACCTCAGGATCTCCTGCTTCAGCAGGAGGAATGTGACCGTGGCAGGGACTGTGAGGTCACTTCTGTCTCTGCACTTGATAGGGCAGCAGCAGGAACGTGTCACACAAAGGGACTGGGAGGTCACTCCTCTCCAATATAGCTGACAGGTCACCCTTGCCTTCTCCCTGGGAGCTGCACTTTTGGGCTGACATCTGGCAGTGGCCCTGCTAGGCCAGCAGAAGGCAGCTGCTTGGCATGCTGACTGGGGGATCCCCTCTGCCTACACACCCAGGAGGACCCAGGCAGAAAGAAGGCCCCCAGATGGGTTGTCCTGTCCCTTCTGCTTGAGTCCATGACTGGGCAGCAGGAGACACAAGGCTTGGCTGTGTCTAGCCAAGAAGCTGCAAGGCCAGCAGCAGGGCCCTGGCTTGGAAGATGCTGGTGAGTATCTATGATTTGACCTTAGCTTCATTTTTCAAGGAACAGCTGGTGAGGGTTGATGAGACAGTGAAATGATGGAAATGCTGGGATGAGAGCAAGGTGGTGAACAGAGATGGGTGTCGGCAGACTTCCAGGAAATAGGACAAAGTGTGGGACAGCATATTAAAACATGCAGAGGAGAAGGCAGAGAGTGCTGGCAAGAATGGAAGTCACCAACAGCCCTGTCACTTTGGCTAGAGCTTATGAGAAGATGACTATATGTCATTGCAATGCAGCCTCTTTGCTTCCTTGCAACCCTGTGCAGAGGCAGGGTGGTGTTACACCAGTGTTCTTCTCAGGCATCACACTGCCCACCACATTCCTCAGACCTCCAGGAAAAATCCTGAGCCAGACAGGGGGGTGCAGGATCTCCCCTCACAGTGGCTGGGGTCAGGCCTTGGCTCTTCTGCTTCACCAAAACCAAGAAAGACCTTTCTCAGCACAGTGCTTTGCCTGTCTATAATCATGGACTCCAATTATCTGCCCTAAGCAGTCCCTAGGGAGGCCTTGTTAGTAACAGCCCTCATTGGGGCCCATTCATACTCCAAGTCACTTCAGCTTTTCCTTTTGAGTTTGTTTTTTTGCACAGTTGCATCATTCTCCTCTCAGTACCCAAGTTTCATTGACTCAGCACCAAAACATACAATGGAACTCATTAAAACACGGAAACTCCTAAGCAGCCATGTCTCTCCCAACATTTTCTTCAAGTCTTCAAGACTTGATCAGCTAATTGGAGAGCTTTTCATGTTGTAGTTAAGGGGGAAGATTTCAAGGAGCATCTAATAAAAATCTTTCTTCATTTTAAAGGCTGAATTTTGTTCCGTTTCAGTTTAGAGCATCATTCTCCTGGTTATATTGGTCTAAGGTTTCTCCTTTGAAGCCCTGCATAGGTAGGAAGAACAGGAGTTTTCCTATTTCAAAACAAACAACAGGAAATCATGCTGCAATTAAAAAAAAAAAAAAAATGTTCAAGTTCCTTATTTTGTTGCCTCTAGTGATGTTTACCTTCCCAAAAGGATGACTGTACATGATGTATTTTACAGTGATTTAAATAAATGTGTTAATACTAATCCATATTATACTAATTCAATGATAAACGAGGAGGGTCTTACTAAGGAAACCATTAGACAGACTGCTGAGAGATGGGCGACCTTGAACTCACTGAAACTCCAAGCAGCAACTGGGTCATTGAGAGTGGTCTGAATGATTAAACGGTAAGAGGAGGGCAAACCAGGAGAATGATGGGAAATGCATAGGTCCAGACAGGCAGCTGGAAAGGGGAAATTCAGCAGGGTCTGTGTAATCAAGATGAGTTTTGTGCCTGGAAGATGAGGGAGGGAGCACACCATGACAGAAAAGCGATACCAATGCAACTACAGGTGAACACCAGTATTTCTTCTCCTGGGATGAATATGCATCCTGAAAAATCACATTTCTTCATGATAGAAATTCCACTTCACATGAGACATTTTACAGAAAGGATTGAGTCTTTTGAGCTGATGAGTTGTTGCTTTATTATTCAAGTACTGAAAAAAAAACTGGGTATTCTGGCAGAGCTTTGCTGTCTGACCATAAGCAACCAGGGAAAACCTCCAGTGGCCCTGTTGTGTTTGAGGCACTTCCCTGGACCGGCAGATGTCAGAAAAGACCTGCAGGATGCCAGAGCCCTTTGGGAAAATCAGGTGGAGCATGGTGGAGTTCCCAGGGCACCTCCACTGCCAGCAGTGGTCTTTGTCCCTGTAACTGCAGCTCAGTCCAGCACAGGAAACCCCTTCAAAGACAAACCTCTTCTTCAGTGGGTTCCTTGGATTGACCTAGATCTGAAATGGCCACTGGAAACCTGAGATACTCTCCCTTACTTAAACTAGACACTTGAACATCTGTTGATGACCTTCCTGGCTCATCTTTAGCAAACTCAGGCTGAAAAACTCAAGTATAGCATGCTTCAAATGGCTGAGGCAGAACCCATCAGCTTGCCCCACTTTGCAAATGGCCCCCGTCCAACTAAGGATTTGAAAGCAAAAAGTGTGGAATGACCCGTGAGGTCAATGTGCAGAGTAAGGGAAAGTCACCCATCTTGTGCTGGAGTAGCAGAAGGCAAAGAGCATTGCACTGTGCCTCAGAATAATCAAGGAGACCTAATCCAGTTCATCCATGAGGAAAAGCAGAGAGAAGGACGTTGATTTTGGCCTAACATGAAGAAGGATGTGCATCACTGGTGAAGGAACCAGCATTTATGCCATCACCCATGTGAATTACACAAGCACCAGCACACCTAATGGTAACCTGTCTGCCCTGGCTTGGTATTCCCACAGGGCAGGGGAAAGGGAGCCGACAGCCAAGGGACATATCTGAGTGTGGAAGGTGGGGCCCAGCAGAGACAAGGAGTCAAACCCGGGGCCAGGCAGGTGGCAGAGCCCCATGCCCTATGCAGGGGCTGTCTGGGGGTCCCCTCTGCTGCAGCCAGCACACGCAGCATGGCAAGAGGAGGGCTCCCTGCACATCACAGGGCACAGCCTGGCCCTGCGGGGGCTCTTCCTGACATCCCTGCAGCTCCTGGCAGGCTGCGGTCAGGTGCCCCTCAGCCTTCCCTCCTGTGCTCCCAGGGCACACAGCTGCCTCCTGCCCAGCTCACTGCCCACCATGAACGTCCAACACAGCTGCTTCCCAAGCTGGGTCTTGCCCAGGGTCAGTCTCCTGCAGGGGCAGAAAATGGCCCTTGTCCTGGTGGCTTTTCATGGCCTTCCTATCAATAAATGCTCTTCTCATCCTTGATCTCTTTTTACTGAATACAGAGGCCTCGGTGACCATTTTGGTACAAACTAATACCAAGAAAACATGTCTAGTTCATCTCTGTCTGCTGCTATGAGCTGTCTGTGAGACATGGATTTGCTATCAGATCTTTTCCTCTGACAGTCTCAGCAATGCACAGTGTTAGGACAAGACATGGGAATTGCACACAGGACAACACTTTTACTGTGAGCAAGATCAAGAACTGGATCATGTTTCCAATACCAAGCATTCGATCAGGTTTCCCCCAAAGTGGGGGAGTCCTCCTCAACTGGAGATACCCCAAACCCAACTGGAAACGGGCCTGGGCTGCCTGGTGTAGGTGTCCATGCGTGGCTAGTGGGGGTGGCTAGATGGGCTTTGGAGGTCCCCTCCAAAGGCTGCAGGGAGGGAGTGCCTGCCAGGGCAGAAAGGGCAGCCCCAAAGGAGGACACCAGGGCTTTCCACCACGTTGCAGCAGGTATCTTCATCCCACAACCACTACTGTACCTGAGAAGATTGTATGAGAAATGAGATCCACAGAAACTGCCTACCTGCTGGTTCCTTTATTTAGTTAGTTACAAAGAGCTTAGCAGAACCTCTACATGAGGTCTTTGGGTAAGAAGAAAATATAGAAGGAGATAGAGGAAGAAAAATATCTTAAATTTATAAAATGAAATGATAAAATTATTTAAAATATTGGTATGATATTGAAAAGGATGAGCATTTTTTTGAAATATATGAACAAAGGTGTTTCTGCCTTTTCCAGGTATACTTCAGGGAATCAGATGCAGAAGACCGGTTCCTTTTTGAAATACTGAATATTGCAATAACATCCTCAGTGCCTCCTTGAGCTCTTTATTCCTCATGCTGTAGATGAGGGGGTTCAATGCTGGAGGCAGCACTGAGTAGAGAAATGACACCACCATGTCCAGGGATGGGAAAGAGATGTAGGGGGGTTTCAGGTAGGCAAACATGGCAGTACTGAAATACAGGAAGACCACGGCCAGGTGAGGGAGGCACATGGAAAAGGCTTTGTGCCGGCCCTGCACAGAGGGCATCCTCAGCACTGCCCTGAAGATCTGCACATAGGACAACACAATGAAAAATAAACAACCAACACCTAAACAGGCACTAACCAGGAGAATCCTGACTTCCCTGAGGTAGGCATCTGAGCAGGAGAGCTTGAGGATCTGGGGGATTTCACAGAAGAACTGGTCCACAGCATTACTGTGGCAGAGGGGCAGGGAAAATGTGTTGGCTGTGTGCAGGACACTGTACAGGAAGCCACTGCCCCAGGCAGCTGCTGCCATCTGGGCACAAGCTCTGCTGCCCACGAGGCTCCCGTAGTGCAGGGGCTTGCAGATGGCAACGTAGCGGTCGTAGGCCATGACGGTGAGAAGAAAAAACTCTGCACCAAAAAAGAAGACTAAAAGAAGTACTTGGGCAACACATCCTTGATAGGAGATGGCCCTGGTGTCCCAGAGCAAATTGGCCATGGCTTTGGGTAGAGTGGTGGAGATGCAGCCCAAGTCGAGGAGGGCGAGGTTGAGGAGGAAGAAGTACATGGGGGTGTGGAGGCGGTGGTGGCAGGCTACGGCGCTGAGGATGAGGCCGTTGCCCAGGAGGGCAGCCAGGTAGATGCCCAGGAAGAGCGCGAAGTGCAGGAGCTGCAGCTGGCGCGTGTCTGCGAATGCCAGCAGGAGGAACTCAGAGATGGAGCTGACGTTGGACATCTGTTATTTCTGGTCATGAGGTCCTGTACAAGGAAGACAAAGGCAGTGATAGTGTACCACAGACATAACTGAGGAAAACCCTTTCCATATTCTCATTTAAAATCACCAAAGGGTTTTCCATTTCCAGGCAGATATTTTGAAGCTCTCTTTCATTGATTCTGCCTGAGAGTGCCTCTGGGAGCAGGGGACTCCTCTGTGGCAATGGAAGAATCAGTTCTGTACTACTGCCAGAGGGAGTAACATGGTAGCAACATGGTAGGAACATGGTAGGAACATGGGGTAGTCTCAGATTAACTTGACTGCTGATATCAAAGAGATTTCCCCAGTTTTGCTGCTAGTTCACCCAACTGCAGAGATGAGGTGTGGAGATTTAGATATGTAATTATTTGTTTTGTGTTTTTGTTTCTAGCTGCCACACCACATGAGAACAGTTTCTAAGGCATAAATCCTGGGCATTCTGCTGCACTCCAAGTAAATCCTTGTGGATCCTCAGGGGCAAAGACACTGTGCCTTCAGTGCAGAGTGTGCCTCAGAGACGACAGCCAGTCTCTCCATCAGTGTTGGTCTCAGCTGGCCCATGAGAGCTGCAGGAAAGTTGTACTCAGTTGTTCATCTGAAAAGAACCTGAACACTGCTGAAAGCAGAGGAATGCATGCTCAAAGTGCCCATCTCCACAGCCCTCACCTTGTCCCCGTACTCGCCTTTCCCCAAACACCCCGAGGGCACACCACTGATTCTGAAATCCCCATCCCCAGCCAGCCTGGGAACAAGACCAGCAGCAGCACGGCCAGCTGGAGAAGCCAGGAGGAATGCCAGCGTGCTGCTGCCAGGGGAGGCAAGGCCAGGGAGGGACAGACGGACACTCAGCAGACCCTCCTGTGCTTCAGCTCTGCCTGCAGAGGAGGCAGCTCCTTCTCATTGCAAATGATCTGTGCTCACCTCAAGCCAGCAGAGACCTCCCAAAGACAGGGCACTGGTCACTGGAGGATTTGCAGCTCCAAAAGATGAGCTAGGATAAAACCTGAGAGGACCACAATGATGATGTTGGTGTAGTTTCTGGACTGAAGTGTGGGAAGGGACTTTATGAAGTTCATTGATTAAATATTGATCTCTCATTGCAATGCTCTAGGAGTCTCAGTCTGCAGTACAAACCTGACCACCTATTACCATGAAACCGGCCTCCGCTCTACCACAGGTATCTGCAAGTACAGGCTACAGACAAAGTCTTGCCTTTCAGATAGCCCCTGCCTTGGTCTTCCTTTTCAAAAATCCAATCATAAATGCCATTCTCTAAAGCATTTTCTACTCATTTCTGGAGAAACAGAGAAACTCACCCTGACAGATGCTATCCGCCATCAGATGTGCCAGCTGTAGAAGACCCCTCTCGCAACCCCACCTGCATTGCCCTGCTGCCAGAGCCTCACGGTGTCAAGTGCCTGCAGATGTGTCCTGCCACACGCTGCCCTCTGTTGTTGCACTCCTCAGTGCCTCCAAGCCCTCTCTCCTTCTCTCCTCTCTGTGTGCCAGCTGTGGTCAGAGCCTGCAGCCCTGCTGCGCTGTGCAGAGGAGCTGCTCCTGGGCACAGCTGTCTCTCTGCAGCACTATCCTCTTGCCAGGAGCTCTGCTTGGGCCCAAGAGCCCGGCCCAGCTCAGCAGCACAGCACCCGACCATGGCATCGCTTGCTCTGTGCCCTTGGGCTCCCTCGAGGTGTCCCCAAGGCCTCAGGGCTGACAGCTCCCGAAGGCAGCAAGGTCTCTACTGGGGTGTGGTGTCTGAAGCAGACTGAAGTCATCACTGTCTGCTCCTTGATGAATTTGGGAGAGACTGATATTATGCTCTTAAAGTTTGATTGTCAAACATGACTACAAATGATTCTCTCCCTTAACTCCTATTGTGTTTCCACGGCATGGCAGGACACTTCAGCCATGACTGCCAGGGATCATTTCACCCCTCTGAATGTGTTCTAACAAAAGAGTGGGGACCAGAATGCTGTAAAGGGTTTCCATGAAGGGAATGTGACACTAAGACACCATTCATTGAGTTTCCCTAGCTGTCCATCTGGAAGATCCTCTACCCATACACAAATCTCTTCTTCCTCTCTTGCTTGACCAGCACAGTGACTGGGATGTGGAACACCCTCATCACTGTGCTGGTGCCTGCCAACAAACACCTGCAGATGCCCGTGGCCTTCTTCCTGGGGGAGAGCTGTCCTCCTTGTAGACCTTGCACAGATCCAGCACCCGGTGCCAGATGCTGGCCAACTTCCTGGCTGGGGACAGCACCCCCTTTGCTCAGAGGTGGCAGCACTCTCAGCTGCACCTCCTGCATGACCGCAGTGCTTCCTGCTGGGGGCCATATCCTACGGTCAGCCCTGGGCTGTATACCATCCCTGTTCTCTATAAGGCTCGTGAAGTGGAAGGTCTGACTCCAGAAGGCAGCTGTACCTGAACCAGGGGAATTTCTCTCATGTACAGGAATTCTTTCTCCTCCTCCCAGCTACAGTTCTGTGGCCCCAGTGTCATAGACACCTCTTGCGTGGTTTTGCCCCATTGCTGGAGCTGTCCTGCAGTGCCACAGTAATACTCTTGGTTTTGCTTTCAAAATTTGCATTTGTATCCAATCTTCCAATTCCTAATCATGCAGATTTCATGTGTGTGTGTCCTGTGTTGGCAGGCCCAAGGCTTTATCCACCTGCTCTTCTGTCCTCACGAGTGTCACCGTTTTCTATGGCACTACCATCATTATCTGTGTGAAGCACAGAACAGCCCACCTCACAGATCTTAACCAAGCTCTTTCCAAACCTTCATCATCCCCTGGTCAATCCCCAGGTTTCTTAGCGGTGGTGTGGGAAGGATGAGAGAGGTGCTGGTGGAGGTGCTGACATTGTCATAAGACCTATCTTAAATACCTTGGAAAGGACAGATGGATCAAAGACATTCCTCGGGACTTGGAGAAGGCAGATGTCAAACCCATCTTCTAGTAGAGGGGCAAGCAGAAGGATGATTAAGCCTAACCAAAGAGAAAAGTGCCAGCTTTAGCCTTAGGCCCCAAACCAGACCTAAACTGAAGTCCTCAAAGCTTGCCCTTATTCTAAACCCTGAGCAGGATCCTTAGGCACAACACCAAACAATTCCTTGAAGCCCTTGCCATTCCTGTAACGCTGGAATATGACCTCTAATTCCTAAACATTAACCTGATCATCTAACCCTCATAGCCCTCCACCCTGCACACAGCACATCTCAGCTTCAACCCCACTCCTACCCCTACCTTGTGTGGTTTTTATGCTTGGGGTAGGGCAGGGACTGTGAGGTCCTGAAGCAGTCGTATGGCACTGGAAGAGGCATATGAGATGACAGGTATGTGATCAGATCAGAGGCCACAAGGAGGAGCTGCCTGGGAATGCTGGGATGGGATCAGGTGTGCCTCAGGATCTGTTGGGCATGCAGGAGGCACATGGCTGTGAAGGAGTCTGAGAGGTCACTTCTGTCTCTGCAGGTGACGGACCTCCAGGAGGAATGTGGCACAGATAGGGACCGTAAAGGGCAGAAGCATGCACAAGGCATTGAAGATGATGGTGAGGCATCTTCTGTTCTGGTCAGGTGATAGACCACAAGAAGGCTGATGGGGTGGGAGTCATGCTTGAGGTAGAACTCATGAGACCATAGAATCAGAGAATGGCTCCTGTTGGAAGGACTTTAAAGATCACTTATTGCTAACCCCCTGGCCATAAACAGGGATGCCCCCCCTATGAGATCAGGTTGCTCAGGGTCCTTTGCACAGGAATCCCTTCCTCTGTTGCATCAACTACACCTCTCAGCTTGGTGTCATCTGCACACTTGCTGAGGGTGCACTCAACCCCACTGTCTATGTCACTAATAAACATATTAAACCATACGGGTCCGAGGACAGACCCCAGAGGTACAAGACATCACCAGCCTCCACTTGGACATAGAGCCATTGAGCACCACTCTCTGGGTGTGACCTTCAAGCCAGCTGCTTATCCACTGAATGGTGCACCCATCAAATGCGTATCTCTCCAATTTGGAGACCAGGATGTCATGTGGGACCATGGCAATGGTCTTACAGAAGTCCAAGTAGATGACATTGGTCAGTCTTCCCTTGTTGTCTGATGTGGTCACTCCATTGTTAGAAAGCCACCAGACTGGCCAGGCACCATTTACCCTTTGGTGAAGCCATTCTTGTTGTCTCGGATCACCTCTTTGTGCCTTGACTCTGATTCCAGGAGGATCTTTTCCATGATCTTTTGAGGCACAGAGCTGAGGCTCACCATTCAGTAGTTCCCTGGGTTATCCTTTCTACCCTTTTTAAAAATGGGAGTGATATTTCCCTTTTTCAAGCCACCAGGGACTTCACACAACTGTCAGGACTCTTCAAATATGATGGAGAGAGGCTTGCCAACTGCATCAGCCAGTTCCCTCAGGATGCTGGGATGCAAGTCATCAGGTGCCATAGACTTGTACTTGTTGAGTTCCATCAGGTGGTCTCAAACCTTCTCTTCACTTTAAGTGGGTGGGACTTTGCACCTCCAGCCTCCATCTATGGTTTAAGGGAAATGAAAGACTTGGGAAGCCTGACTGGCAGGGAAGACTGAGGCAAAGATGTTGTTAAGTCCCTCAGCCTTCTCCATGTCTGTCATTGCCAGTTCACCCTTCTCATCCATCACAAGGGGTACACTCTCCTTGGCCTTTATTTTCTGAGCGATGTATTTCTAGAATCTCTTCCTATTATTCCTTGCATCTCTTGCCAAGCTGAGGCTTACTCACCCAAATGCCTTCCCTGGACACTAGTATCAAAATGATCTATTTATCCCTCGATTTCTTGGCAGACCTAAATAAAATGCTAAACTACAGAGCTTGTCCATACCCTAACCACAGAAGAACACCAAACATTCCCAAAAAAACTTTGTTTACACTTTAACCCAGAAAAGTGAGTCCTAGTCCCTGAGGGACTAGGGAGATGCAAGCTCTGCCTCAGGATCTCCTGCCCCAGCAGCAGGAATGTGACTGTGACAGGGAATGTGAGGTCACTTCTGTCTCTGCACTTGATAGGGCAGCAGCAGGAACGTGTCACAGAAAGGGACTGGGAGGTCACTTGTGTCTGGAGGTGGCAGGTCACCCTTGACTTCTCCCTGGGAGCTGCACTTTTGGGCCGACATCTGGCAGTGGCCCTGCTAGGCCAGCAGAAGGCACCTGCTTGGCATGCTGACTGGGGGATCCCCTCTGCCTCCAGAGCCAGGACGACCCAGGCAGAAAGAAGGCCCCCAGATGGGTTGTCCTGTCCCTTCTGGTTGAGTCCATGACTGCAAAGCAGCAGGCACAAGGCTTGGCTGTGTCTCCACAAGAAGCTGCAAGGCCAGCAGCAGGCCCACAGAATCACAGAATCACAGAATTGTCTAGGTTGGAAGAGACCTCAAGATCATCGAGTCCAACCTTTGACCTAACAGTCCCCACTAAACCATATCACTAAGCTCTACATCTAAACATCTTTTAAAGACTTCCAGGGATCGTGACTCCACCACTTCCCTGGGCAGCCTGTTCCAATTCCTAACAACCCTTTCAGTAAAGAAGTTCTTCCTAACATCCAACCTAAAACTCCCCTCGTGCAACTTTAGTCCATTCCCCCTCGTCCTGTCACCAGGCATGTGGGAGAACAGACCAACCCCCACCTCTCTACAGCCTCCTTTAAGGTATCTGTAAAGAGCGATAAGGTCACCCCTGAGCCTCCTCTTCTCCAGGCTGAACAAGCCCAGCTCCCTCAGGCGCTCCTCGTAGGACTTGTTCTCCAGGCCCCTCACCAGCTTCGTCGCCCTTCTCTGTACCCGCTCAAGCACCTCCATGTCCTTCTTGTAGCGAGGGGCCCAAAACTGAACACAGTACTCGAGGTGCAGCCTCACCAGAGCTGAGTACAGGGGGACGATCACCTCCCTAGCCCTGCTGGTCACACTGTTCCTGATACAAGCCAGGATGCCGTTGGCCTTCTTGGCCACCTGAGCACACTGCTGACTCATATTCAGCCGACTATCCACCATCACTCCCAGGTCCTTCTCTGCCTGGCAGCTTTCCAACCATTCCTCTCCCAGCCTGTAGCTCTGCTTGGGGTTATTGTGCCCCAGGTGCAGGACCCGGCACTTGGCCTTGTTAAACTTCATGCAGTTGACCTCAGCCCATCGGTGCAGCCTATCCAGATCCTCCTGCAGAACCTTACTACCCTCAAGCAGATCGACACACGCACCTAACTTGGTGTCATCTGCGAACTTACTGAGGGTGCACTCGATGCCCTCTTCCAGATCATCGATCAAGATATTAAAGAGGACCGGCCCCAGCACCGAGCCCTGGGGGACGCCACTAGTGACTGGCCTCCAACTGGACTTGACTCCATTCACCACGACTCTTTGGGCCCGGCTATCCAGCCAGTTTCTAACCCAACGAAGCGTGCGCCAGTCCAAGCCAAGAGCAGCCAGTTTCTTGAGGAGAATGCTGTGGGAAACGGTGTCAAAAGCCTTGCTGAAGTCAAGGTAGACCACATCCACAGCCTTTCCCTCGTCCACCCAGCAATGCCAGATGTCAGCCCAAAAGTGCAGATCCCAGGGAGAAGTCAAGGCTCACCTGCCAAATCCAGAAACAAGTGACCTCACAGTCCCTTTCTGTAACACGTTCCTGCTGCAGGCCTATCAAGTGCAGACACAGAAGTGATCTCTGCCCTTGTGAGGCCCCACTTGGAGAGATGCATCCACGACTGGGGCCCCCAGCACTAGAAGGATGTGCATCTGTTAGAATAGGTCCAGAAGAGGTCCACAAAGATGATCAAGGGGCTGAAGCACATCTCCTATGAAGAAAGGGTGAGAGAGCTGGGGCTGTTCAGCCTGGAGAAAAGAAGGCTCCGGGATGACCTCTTTGTGGCCTTTCAGTACTTAAAGGGAGCTTTTAAAAAGATGGAGAGTGACTCTTTGCTCAATTAGATAATGATAGGACAAGGGTGAATGGTTTTAAGCTAAAAGGGGGGAGATTTAGATTAGAGGTTACAAGGAAACTCTTCATTCAGAGGGAGGTGAGGAACTGAAACAGGTTGCTGAGAGACCTTAGGGATGTCCCATCCCTGGAGCTGATCAAGAGCAGGTTAGATGATGCCCTGGGCAACCTGATCTCATGGGGGACATCCCTGCTTATGGCCAGGGGGTTGGAACTAGGTGACCTTTAAGGTCCCTTCCAACAGGAGCCATTCTCTTATTCTATGGTCTCACTAGCTCTACTTCAAGCATGACTCCCATGCCATCAGCCTTCCTGTGGTCTATGACCTGACCAGAACAGAAGGTGCCTCACCATCATCTTCAATTCCAAGTGCATGCTTCTGCCGTTTACGATCCCTATCTGTGCCACATTCCTCCTGCTGGTCCGTCAGCTCCAGAGACAGAAGTGACCTCCCAGCCTCCTTCACAGCCATTGCCTCCTGCAGGCCCAGCAGATCCAGAGGCACATCTGACCTCATCCCAGCATTCCCAGCCAGCTCCTCCTTGTGGCCTCTGATCTGATCACATACCTGTCACCTCACATGCCTCTTCCAATGCCATGGGACTGCTGCAGGACCTCACAGTCCCTGCCCTGCCATAAGGAGACAAACAGCTGAAGTTAGGGATAGGAGTGAGGTTGAAGCTGAGATGTACTGTGTGCAGGGTGGAGGGCTTTGAGGGTTAGATGATCAGGTTAATGTTTAGGGGTTAGAGGTCACCCTCCAGGGTCAAGGGAATGGCAAAGCGGCGAGGGAGGGATTGGAGTTTTGCTCAAGGATCCTGCTCAAGATTTAGGATAAGGGCAAGCTTTGAGGACTTCAGTTTAGGTCTGGTTTGGGGGCTAAGGCTAAGGCTGGCATTTTATTCCTTGATTAGGCTTTATCATTCTTCTGCTTGCCCTCCTATTAGCAGATGAGTTTGACATCTGTCATTTCCAAGTTCTGAGGAATGTTCAGAGAAAGGGACTCCCCCTTTAGTCCAGAATGTAATTCAGAGGGGAAAGACAGTCTTTCCATCAAGTCTGGTCTCCTCTGGCATCTCTTTGAACGGTATGACAATGATATTCACATCCTTACCTGAAAAGAACCAGGACACGGCTGAGAGCAGACCAATCCAGGTTCAAAGTGCCCATCTCCACACCCCCCACTCTGTCCCCATACTCCCTTTCCCCCATGCACACCGAGGGCTCACGCCATGGGCATGTGAAACCCCCATCCCCAGGGATGCCAGGGATGTACAGGGATGCCAGCCTGGGAACAAGACCAGCAGCAGCACGGCCAGCTGGAGAAGCCAGGAGGAATGCCAGCGTGCTGCTGCCAGGGGAGGCAAGGCCAGGGAGGGACAGACGGACACTCAGCAGATCCTCCTGTGCTGCAGCTCTGCCTGTAGAGGAGGCAGCTCATTCTTTTTGCAAACAATCTCTGCTCTGCCTTGGCCTGTAGACACCTCCCAAAGACAGGGGGTATCAAGGCTTTTGTAGCTCCCAAAGATCAGCTAGGATAAAACCCGAGAGGATCACAATATGATGTTGGTGCAGTCTGTGAGATGAGGTTTGGGAAGGTACTTTACAAACTTCATCACTGACATATCAATTTCTCAGTGCTATGCTCCAGGAGTCTCAGTCTCCTGTACAACCCTGAAAATTCATTACCATGAAACCTTCGTCCACTCCACTGCAGGAATATGAATACACTGACTGAACAAAACGTCTTACTTTTCAGGTAGTCCCTGCCCTGGTCTTTCTCTTGAAAAATCCAATTTTAAATGCCATTCTCTAACGCATCTTCTATTCCTCACTGGAGAATCAGAGAGATCCACCCTGACAGATGCTATCAGCCATCAGATGTGCCAGCTGTAGAAGACCCCTCTGCCAACCCCACCTGCATGCCTGGCCCTGCTGCCAGAGCCTAACAGTGTCAAGAGCCTGCAGATGTGTCCTGCCACACGCTGCCCTCTGTTGTTGCGCTCCTCAGTGCCTCCAAGCCCTCTCTCCTTCTCTCCTGTCTGCGTGCCAGCTGTGGTCAGAGCCCCCAGTCCTGCTGTGCTGTGCAGAGGAGCTGCTCCTGGGCACAGCTGTCTCTCTGCAGCGCTTGCCAGGAGCTCCCCTTGTGCCCAGGAGCCCGGCCCAGCTCAGCAGCACAGCACCCAACCATGGCATCGCTTGCTCTGTGCCCTTGGGCTCCCTCGAGGTGTCCCCAAGGCCTCAGGGCTGACAGCTCCCCAAGGCAGCAGGGTCTCTGCTGGGGTGTGGTGCCTGAATTAGACTGAAGTCTTCGCTGACTGCTCCTTGCTGAACTTGGGAGAGACTGATTTTAGAAGTGTGATTTATGCTATTTATGTTTGATTGTCCATCGTGAGTAAAATGATTCCCTCCCTTAACTCCTATTGTGTTCCCACTGCATGACAGGATACCTCAGCCACGACTACCACGGATCATTTCACCCCTCTGAATGTGTCCTAACAAGAGAGGGGGGACCTGAATGCTCTAAAAGGTTTTCCATGCAGGGAACTGGACACTAAGACACCGTTTGTTGAGTTTTCCCAGCAATCCAAATGGAAGATCCTCTACCCATACACAAATCTCTTCTTCCTCTCTTACTTGACCAGCACAGTGACTGGGATGTGGAACACCCTCATCACTATGCTTCTGCCTGACACCAAACACCTGCAGATGCCCGTGGCCTTCTTCCTGGGGGAGAGTTGTCCTCCTTGCACAGCTCCAGCACCTGGTGCCAGATGCTGGCCAGCTTCCTGGCTGAGGACAGCACCCCCTTTGCTCACAGAGGTGGCAGCACTGTCAGCTGCACCTTCTGCATGACCGCAGTGCTTCCTGCTGGGGTCATGTCCTACTGTCAGCCCTGGGCTGTATGCCACTCCTGTTCTCTGCAAGGCGCGGGAAGTGGAAGGCCTGACTCCAGAAGGCAGCTGTACCTGAACCAGGGGAATTTCTCTCATGTACAGGAATTCTTTCTCCTCCTCCCAGCTACAGTTCTGTGGCCCCACTGTCATAGACACCTCTTCTGTGGTTTTGCCCCATTGCCAGAGCTGTCCTGCAGTGCCACAGCGATAGTCATGGTCTTTCCTTTCATAATCTACATTTTGGATCCAATCTTCCTCTTCTCTCTCATGCAGATTTCATGTGTGTGTGTCCTGTGTTGGCAGGCCTAAGGCCTGACCCACTGTCCTAACTGAAACCAGGACACCCACCTGCTCTTCTGTCCTCACGAGTGTCACTGTTTTCTATGACACAATCTTAATTCACCAAGTGAAGGACAGAACAGACCTTCTCAGAGATTTTAAGCAAGCCCTTTCCCAAACCTTCATGATCCCCCTGGTCTGTCTTAGGGTTGCTTAGAGATAGTATGGTGTTGCAGGAAGAATGGCCGAAAACACAACAGACACCAGTATGGTCAGATCATGCTCCATTTTATTACCCGAACAGCCTGACTTTTATAGCAAACTTAACAGGGGCAGATAGTGTCTCACACAAGATTATTGGTCAAAAGCACTCAGACAAACAACTGCACAAAAACAACCTCACCTGCAAGAAAACAAACCCCTTGTGATTAGCAGTCACTCAGACCTTGTCCTTGAAGCTAGCTGCTGGCAACAATATTTCTCTAAATTCCTTAACCGCGCAATGTGGGAACACTGTCATGGGAACTTCTCCTAGTCGTCCGGGTAGCTTGGTTTGCTCAGCTGCAGCAAGTCATGGCCTTCTTGATGTTTCAAAAATCCCTCAAAATTCAGGGAAGTGTGGGACAGCACAGGAAAGCATGCAGAGGAGAAGGCAGAAGGCTCTGACAAGAATGAAAGGTTGCAGCAGCGCTGACACCTTTGTCCCCTTGGCCATAAGGAGATGTGTTATACTCATGGCTTTGGGACCATGTATTCTTCTTTCAACCTTGTGCAAATGCTGGGAGGTGTCATAACGTTGTCCATCACATGATATTATAGGCATTGCCCCCTACTCCACAGACCCCAGGAAGAGTGAGACATGGGGGTGCTGGGGCTGCAGGATCTCCCCTCCCAGTGGCTTGGGTCAGGCGTTCACCTTCTGATTCACCAAAACAAACCAAGAGTTTCTCAGCACAGTGCCTTTGCCTGTCTGTAATCATGGCTCCCAGTTATCTGGCCTAACAGTTACTATGGGAGGCTTTCATAGTAATAGACTAGAATAGACTAGAATAGCCAACAGAACATAGAGAGCAGTCTAGTACTGTGGAACACAGTAGCCAACAGAGGTGGGACAGGTATTCTGATATAATGAAATCAATCAGAAAGCTGACCCCAGTTAGATGACTGATATGGGGAGGTCAGAAGTAGCATGGCCAGGAGAGACGTCAGATTTGGGGGAGGGAAGAAGAAGGGAAGAGGAGCTCGGAAGCTTAACTTTGTAGAGGTAAGAGGGTTCATGCAATGTTGATGCTGCTGTAACACTGACTTCGGTCTTGTAAGACCTGTAAACAATAACAATAATTCCTCTACCTAAACATTAGTGCAGCATCCTGACAGGAATCCACTATTGTAAAGCAGAACTCAAAATACCACCTCAAGAAAAACTCAGGGCATAGCTCCTTTCCCTTACATTTTCTCTCTTGCTCACCCTAATCCCCACACTTAACACTAACATTAAAATGCTCTATTTATCCCTAGACTTCTTGCCAGACCTAAACAAAACCCTAAACCATAACTCTTGCCCATACACTAACCAGAGACATGACACCACAAATAGAACACCAAACCTTCTAACTAAAACTTTCTTTACTTTCTATACAAGGTGAGCCCCAGTCCATAGAGGACTAGAGAGAGATGAGCTCTGTGTCAGGATTTCATGGCCCAGCAGGAGGAATGTGACTGTGGCAGGGACTGTGAGGTCATTTCTGTCTCTGCACTTGATAGGGCAGCAGCAGCAACATGTCAGGAAAGGGACTGGGAGGTCACTTCTGTCTGTAGGTGGCAGGTCAGCCTTGACTTCTCCCTGGCCGCAAGGAGTCTGCTGGGTTGGGATGCCTACTTCAGGAGTGCTTTCCACCCTGAGGGAGCTTTCTTTGGTAATATGAAAGAGCGGGAGAGAAGAACTTGCCACAATGTGTGCCCTGGAAGGTTGGCACTGGTCACAAGGAGGAAGAAATGTCCAGGGGAAAAGTTGGTCTTGCTGCTAGAGTCTGAGGCAAAGAAGGCATTAAGGACCTCAGCCTTTACCTTATCTATAGATCATCACCAGACTTCCCCCACGTCTAATAAAGGATGATGATTCTCCGTAATCCTCCTTAAATGAAAGTATTTCTGTAAACAATTTTATATTGTCTTTGACATAAATATACAGATTGAGCTCCAGCTGGGCTTTGGCCCTTCTAATTTTCACCTGCACAGCCCCATAACATTCAGGACAGCTTCAGACAAACTGACAGCATGCATGAGAAGGAAGCATGGAAGACATGGAACCTGGCAGCCTTCCATCCCCTACCCTTCTGTGGCTCTGTTCTGCAATTCCATTCAACTGGTTACTCCTGTATTATACAAACATTCCTGCGAGTCCTGATGCTGCTGTCTTGTCAGAGATAGCACAATCACAGGAAGGTTGAACTGTCTGCCTGCAGACGTGAAGAGGTGACAACATGGAGCATCAGTGTGGTAGGACCTTGAGAAACTGCAGGATTTTGCCTACAGAAGCCTCTTGACATTAACAAGGAGAAGAAACCAGTCCTGCAGCAGAGGAAGAGGAACCCCACACGGCAGAACAGATTGGGAACCTGTTGAGTGAGCAGTTCTCAAGAAGGAGGGCCTGGGCACCACGAGGGATGCCATATGAGCAGTGGTGCCTGCTCACCAGGAGCATGGCCAGCTTCCTACAGAGCTGCCTTGTGACATATTTGTGTCCATGGTTATGGCTCTTGTCTCTGCCACTAAAGCCTATGAGGAGACAGCTAATCACTAAAGCAACAGAGCCTAATTAACTCCTCATCCACCCATGTAGCAGGCAGGGTCTGTACCATTCTCCTTACTTGGCCATGCATATCCCCATCTCCTACTGCCCCACAAAGAGCACTGAGCAACCTGTAAAGGAAAGGATCTCCCTTCCTTGAGTTGTGAGTGAAGGCCTGGCCCTTGTGCTTGGTGAAACACATCCAGTTTTCCTCCACATCAGTGTCACCTTCACATTGCCTTTGTCTCCTTGTCCTCACTGCCTCCAGGGTTCTGCTCTAACGAGCTCCAAGGGAGGCTGTGTCGATGCTGGCCCTCAGGGGGATGCAGCAGGAAACTTGCCTCTGACTTAGACTTCAGCAGAGATGTCTTTAGTTGTCTCTGAGTGCCTGAGGTTCGTGGGCTCATCAGCAAAGCCCCCAGAGGGGTGATTGCAGTGCCTTGGGCTGCTGCTGTGCTGCTGAGCTGGGCCGGGCTCGTGGGACAGAGAGAGCTCGTGGCAAGAGGGCCCTGGTGCAGAGAGAGAGCTGTGGCCAGGAGCAGCTCCTCTGCACAGCGCAGCAGGGCTGGGGGCTCTGACCGCAGCTGGCACACACAGAGGAGAGAAGGAGAGAGGGCTTGGAGGCACTGAGGAGCGCAACAACAGAGGACAGCGTGTGGCAGGACACATCTGCAGGCTCTTGACACCGTGAGTCTCTGGCAGCAGGGCCATGCAGGTGGGGTTGCCAGAGGGGTCTTCTACAGCTGGCACATCCGATGCCTGACAGCATCTGGCAGGGTGGCTTTCACTCTACATTTAATGTGGACTAGAAGATGCTGTAGGGAATGGCATTTATAAAAGGATTTTTTCCAGAGGAAGACTGAGGCTTGGATTATCTGAAGAGGAAGGCTTTTTTAGTTTCTGTGCTTTCAGATACTTGCAGTGGCATTGAATCTGAGTGAGTCTGAGCACACAGCTTATGGGATGGGGTCTGCTGGCTTTGGACAGGGAAGAGATGTGGGGATAGAGAAACAAGTTCCCAGCAGGGACATGGGCAGGCAGCAGTGTCCTGGTTCCTTAGGCACTGGAACAGGTACCACAGGGAAGTGGTGACAGCACTGAGGCTGTCAGAATTCCAGAAACAACTGGGCAACCCCCTCAGATATAGGCCAGTTTTGGTGTTTTCATGTACAGATTCAGGGGTTGGATTTGAGTATCCTTGTGGGCCCCTTCCAACCTGGGATAATCTGTGACTCCATGTCTCTATGAACCTACGAGTACAATACTTCTGTAGCTCAATAAATGCCAGCACAGGCCAAATGAGCCTAAGCATGGCTCAAAATTGTCTCTAAATGAAACTCTGAAGGGACTCTTTCATCTGAGGCTCCACAAGTTTTCATTTGAAATGCCCAGGATTTATGCCTTAGAAAAGAGGGTCGGGTAGGCAGTTAGACAGAAAATACAAAAATAAATCCCCGCAGCCCTGCTCCGTAGTTGGGTGAATTGAGAGCAACAAAATTGAAAAGCTCTTTATTATCAGCTGATTGAATCTGAGAATACCCCATCTTCCTCTTTACCTCTGGCTGTGGGGCAGGACTGACTCCTTGCCCAGAGCAGGGTCCCTTGCTCCCAGGGACAACCTCAGGCAGCATCAAGAAGAACATATGAAAGGGAGCTGATAAAAGCCTGACTGAAAGGGTTTTCATAGCAGTTATGTGAGAAATGTAAGAACTTTATCTCAGGTATGTCTTCTTATTTATTAAAGCTTTTTTCATCCTTGGCAGTAACCCATGGCCAGAACCACCAAATGTCCAACATCAGCTCTGTGAGCGAGTTCCTCCTGCTGGCATTCGCAAAACACGCACAAGCTGCAGCTCCTGCACTTTGCGCTCTTCCTGGGCATCTACCTGGCTGCCCTCCTGGGCAACGGCCTCATCCTCAGCGCCGTAGCCTGCCACCACCACCTCCACACTGCCATGTACTTCTTCCTGCTCAACCTCGCCCTCCTGGACCTGGGCTGCATCTCCACCACTCTGCCCAAAGCCATGGCCAATGCCCTCTGGGACACCAGGGCCATCTCCTATCAAGGATGTGCTGCACAGGTCTTCTTGTTTGTCTTCTTGATTGCATCAGAATTTTATCTTCTCACCGTCATGGCCTATGACCGCTACGTTGCCATCTGCAAGCCCCTGCACTACGGGAGCCTCCTGGGCAGCAGAGCTTGTGCCCAAATGGCAGCAGCTGCCTGGGGCAGTGGCTTTCTCAGTGCTGTCCTGCACACGGCCAACACATTTTCCCTGCCCCTCTGCCGCAGCAGTGTTGTGGACCAGTTCTTCTGTGAAATCTCCCACATTCTCAAGCTCTCCTGCTCAGATGCCTACCTCAGGGAAGTCGGGGCACTCGTGTTTAGTGTTTCTTTAGTCCTTGGTTGCTTTGTTTTCATTGTGGTGTCCTATGTGCAGATCTTCAGGGCAGTGTTGAGGATGTCCTCTTCTCAGGGCCGGCACAAAGCCTTTTCCACGTGCCTCCCTCACCTGGCTGTGGTCTCTCTCTTTGTCAGCACTGGCACGTCTGCCTCCCTGAGGCACCCTTCAAACTCATTCCCATCCCTGGACCTGGTGGTGTCATTTTTATACTCAGTGGTGCCTCCAACTGTGAACCCCCTCATCTACAGCATGAGGAACCAGGAATTGAAGGATGTTATAAACAAACAATTTAAACATTTGTTAAAGCATCACTAAACTTCTCATCAATTTATCCATTCTTCTAGCATATCCAAAAAGAGTTGAGATAGTCTTTCATTTCTAATATACTTTAGAACTAGTTTAGCAAACACATGATAACATTTTGAGTTAAATATTAATCTTAGCAGCCTGCCTATTTATTATTTTAATTACTTTGATCAGGTAATCTAATTTACCTATAGAACTAGGCTTCCTCAGTAGATATAGACAATAAAAAAATGCATGAGAACCTCACTGGTCTGAGCTGACATTTCTTCCCATCTCCTCTGGAGCTGGGGGAGCAGCCCCAGCACGCAGGAGGGGCTCAGGATCAAGAGCCCAGCTGCCACATGCAGGAGAAGCCCCGGTGGCCCTTGGAGCTTCCCCTCACTGCCCGCTGGGCTCTGCCTCTCTGCTGCCTTCGGGTTGGGGCTGCTGCTTCCCTGGAGCCATGGCCATGGCCAGCAGCATGATGTGGCCTTTTCACTGCTGCTGTCTTTTGGCTTCCACATTGTTCCCTTGTGTTCTCCCACTGAGATCTCATACATCTTGCTGACAGTCTAATTGTCTGTAAAGGGGCATCTCTTTCTTTGCACAGCTCTTCCAAAGTTGGTAGAAGGAATATACCCAAGGAACTGCTGCATGAACGGGTCTCTTGCTTTTTGGGGCTTCACCATGGATCAGAATTTCAGAGTGTTCAGTGTAGTGCTGCACTGGCAGCTCCCTTCTTGGCTGGCCATGGCTCAGCAAACAATAATTGGCTTATGTCATGCCTGGGAGTGTCCACTGCTGTTGGATCTGATGGCAAATGGCATGCTGGAGAGGAATGTGGAGCTGCTCTGTGGCTGGGCCAGGCCTCTTGTGCTGGCCTGGGGAGTGGGGTTGGCCTTGTGGGGCACAGGCACTGTGTGCTGGGGATCTCCCAGGCAAAAGAGCAGGGCTCCTGCAGCTTCACGGACCTCCATCTCCTGAGTGCAGGGGCTGCTGGGGAGGTCCAGAGCCGCCTTTGTGCCAGCAGCTGCAGTGCCTTGCGATAGGCTAGGGCTGTGGTGGCCGTGCCTAGAGCCCTGCAGCAGCCTGCGGTGGGCACTGCCCTGGGGACAGCACAGTCTGGGCTGCTGGGGTGGGCTGGGGAGAGGGCAGGGAGGTGGGGAGAGGTGGGCAGGGGCTGGGCTGGGCTGGGCAGTGCCCGGCAGAGGGCAACAGCAGCGTCAGGGAGCGGTGGCAGCATGCAGGGGAGGGCTCCCAGCAGGGCTTGGTGCTGCAGAGCCAGGGCTGCGCCAAGGGAGCCCAGAGCTGCAGGGGCAGGGGAGAGAAGGCCGCACTGGGCCCTTGGTGGCCTGGGCAGAGCAGGAAGGGGGCTCAGGGCATTTGTCCCCTCCCCAAAGCCTGCCAGGACCTGCAGGGCCGTCAGGAAGAGCCCAGGGCCAGGCTGTGCCCCTGGCCTTGGCTCTGCTGGCAGGAGCACTCTTGGCATGCGCTTCCTGGCCTCCCCTCGCCTGCGCACAGCTGCTGCCCACTCCAGCTGTTGCCACAAACGTGTCATCACAAGCAGCACCAGCCCTTGGGCTGCTTCTGCTGGCCTCCCCCACCCACTGTCTTGACTCCTTGTCTCTGCTGGGCCCCACCTTCCACACCCAAATGTGTCCCTGGGCTATCGACTCCCTTTCCCCTGCCCTATGGGAATACCAAGCTGAGGCGGACAGGTTACCGTTAGATGTGGTAGTGCTTGTGTAATTCACATTGGTGATGGCACAAATGACGGTTCCTTCACCAGTGATGCACATCCTTCCTCATGTTAGGACAAAATCAACATCCTTCTCTCTCTGCTTTTCCTCATGGATGAACTGGATTAGGTCTCCTTGATTATTCTGAGGCACAATACAATGCTTTTTGCCTTCTGCTGCTCCAGCACAATATGTGTGACTTTCCCTTACTCTGCACATTGACCTCACGGGTCATTCCGTGTTTGTTGCTTTCAAAATGTTAGTTGAACGGGGGCCATTTGCAAAGTGGGGCAAGCTGATGTGTCCTGCCTCAGCCATTTGAAGCATTCTATACTTGAGTTTTTCAGCCTGAGTTTGCTAAAGATGAGCCAGGAAGGTCATCAACAGATGTTCAAGTGTCTAGTTTAAATAAGGGAGAGTATCTCAGGTTTCCAGTGGCCATTTCAGATCTAGGTCAATCCAAGGAACCCACTGAAGAAGAGGTTTGTCTTTGAAGGGGTGTTCCTGTGCTGGGCTGAGCTGCAGTTACAGGGACAAAGACCACTGCTGGCAGTGGAGGTACCCTGGGAACTCCACCTGGCTCCACCTGATTTTCCCAAAGGGCTCTGGTATCCTGCAGGTCTTTTCTGACATCTGCCGGTCCGGAGAAGTGCCTCAAACACAACAGGACCACTGGAAGTTTTCCCTGGTTGCTTATGGTCAGATGGCAAAGCTCTGCCAGAATACCCAGTATTTTTTTCAGTACTTGAATAATAAAGCAACAACTCATCAGCTCAAAAGACTCAATCCTTTCTGTAAAATGTCTCATGTGAAGTGTAATTTCTATCATGAAGAAATGTGATTTTTCAGGATGCATATTCATCTCAGGAGAAGAAATACTGGTGTTCACCTGTAGTTGCATTGTCATTGCTTTTCTATCATGGTGTGCTCCCTCCCTCATCTTCCAGGCACAAAACTCATCTTGATTACATAGACCCTGCTGAATATCCCCTTTCCAGCTGCCTGTCTGAACCTATGCACTTCCCATCATTCTCCTGGTTCGCCCTCCTCTTACTGTTTAATCATTCAGACCACTCTCAGTGACCCAGTTGCTGCTTGGAGTTTCAGTGAGTTCAAGGTCACCCATCTCTCAGCAGTCTGTCTAATGGTTTCCTTAGTAAGACCCTCATCGTTTATCATTGAATTTGTATGATATGGATTAATATTAACATTATTACTTAAAGTTTCCTATTAATCACTGTAAAATACATCATGTACAGTCATCCTTTTGAGAAGGTAAACATCACTGGAGGCAACAAAATAAGGAACTGGAACATTTTATTTTTATTTTTTTTTTTTTTTTTTGAAAATTGCAGCATGATTTCCTGTTGTTTGTTTTGAAATAGGAAAACTCCTGTTCTTACTACCTATGCAGGGCTTCAAAGGAGAAACCCTAGACCAATATAACCAGGAGAATGATGCTCTAAACTGAAACAGAACAAAATTCAGCCTTTAAAATGAAGAAAGATTTTTATTAGATGCTCCTTGAAATCTTCCCCCTTAACTACAACATGAAAGCTCTCCAATTAGCTGAACAAGTCTTGAAGACTTGAAGAAAATGTTGGGAGAGACATGGCTCCTTAGGAGTTTCTGTGTTTTAATGAGTTCCATTGCATGTTTTGGTGCTGAGTCAAAGAAACTTGGGTACTGAGAGGAGAATGATGCAACTGTGCGAAAAAAACAAACTCAAAAGGAAAAGCTGAAGTGACTTGGAGTATGAATGGGCCCCACTGAGGGCTGTTACTAACAAAGCCTCCCCAGGGACTGCTTAGGGCAGATAATTGGAGGCCATGATTATAGACAGGCAAAGCACTGTGCTGAGAAAGGTCTTTCTTGGATTTGGAGAAGCAGAAGAGCCAAGGCCCAACCCTTGGAACTGTGAGGGGAGATCCTGCACCCCCCTGTCTGGCTCAGGACTTTTCCTGGAGGTCTGAGGAATGTGGTGGGCAGTGTGATGCCTGAGAAGAACACTGGTATGATACCACCCTGCCTCTGCACAGGGTTGCAAGGAAGCAAAGAGGCTGCATTGTAATGACTATATGTCGTCTTCTCATAAGCTCTAGCCAAAGTGACAGGGCTGTTGGTGCCTTCCATTCTTACCAGCACTCTCTGCCTTCTCCTCTGCATGTTTTAATATGCTGTCCCACACTTTGTCCTATTTCCTGGAAGTCTGCAGACACCCATCTCTGTTCACCACCTTGCTCTCATCCCAGCATTTCCATCATTTCACCAGTGTCTAATCAACCCTCACCAGCTGTTCCTTGAAAAATGAAGCTAAGGTCACATCATAGATACTCACCAGCAGCTTCCAAGCCAGGGGCCTGCTGCTGGCCTTGCAGCTTCTTGGCTACACGCAGCCAAGCCTTGTGCCTCCTGCTGTGCAGTCATGGACTCAAGCAGAAGGGACAGGACAACTCATATGGGGGCCTTCTTTCTGTCTGGGTCCTCCTGGGTCTGGAGGCAGAGGGGATCCCCCAGTCAGCATGCCAAGCAGGTGCCTTCTGCTGGCCATGCAGGGCCACTGCCAGATGTCAGCCCAAAAGTGCAGCTCCCAGGGAGAAGTCAAGGCTGACCTGCCACCTCCAGACACAAGTGACCTCCCAGTCCCTTTCTGTGACACGTTCCTGCTGCTGCCCTATCAAGTGCAGAGACAGAAGTGACCTCACAGTCATTGCCACAGTCACATTCCTCCTGCTGGGGTAGGAGATCCTGAGATAGAGCCGAGCTCACTCTAGTCTCCTCGGTACCTCTTTTTCACTTTCTGTGTTAGAGATTAAGCAAAGTTTTAGTGGGATTGTTTGGTGTTCTGCTTGTGGTGTCAGGTCTGTGGTTAAGGTATGGACAAGCTCTGTGGTTTAGGGATGTTTTAGGTCTGCTAAGAAGTCTAGGATTAAATAGAGCATTTTAATGTTAGTGTTAAAGGAAGAGATTAGGGTAATCAAGAGAGAAAACTGCTTCATTTCAGAGTATTATATTAGAATTTAGGTTGGGGAATAAAATTACTGTTTCAAGTAAGGTAAGGTCCATATGTGACTGTTTTAAGTCAGTGTTACTGCACTACTGGCATTGCATGAATGCTCTTACCTCTATGAAATCATTAATTTCTGCTGGCCATGCTCCTCTTCCCATCCCATAATCTCACTGCTGCTCCTGACCTCCCCATATCTTGTTGGGATCAGCTTTCTGATGACATTTAACATCTCAGTGTATCTGTCTCACCTCTGTTGGCTACCCCATTCCTGAGAAGGAAGTGGCATTGTAGTCAGGAGGGAAAAGGACACAAAGGTCTTTAGGAGCATCCTGTACAATGTGCCCATCAGCTCTGCACCTCCACAAAATCATGATTCCTACCTACAAGTTTTGTTTCCCAAGTGGCTTCTGTGGATCCCAGTCTACTTTTCCCAAGCCCTCTCACATGTTACAGTTTTGGATGTGGAGGGATGGGATAAGGAAAGCCAAGGAACGGATGGAACTGAGCTTAGCAGGGGATGAAAAGAATAACAGGAAGAGATTCTGTAGGTACCTTGCTCAGAAAAGAAAGGCCAAGGAGATTGTACCTCCTCTGGTGGATGAGAAGGGTGAACTGGTAATGACAGACATGGAGAAGGCTGAGGGACTCAACAACTTCTTTGCCTCAGTCTTCCCTGCCAGTCAGGCTTCCCAAGTCTTTCATTCCCTGAACCCATAGGTGGTGGCTGGGGGTGCAAATTCCGACCTCTTGTAAGTGAAGAGAAGGTTTGAGGCCACCTGAAGAAGCTCAAGAAGTACAAGTCTCTGGGGCTTGATGACTTGCCTTTCAGGGTGTGGAATGCTGTGGCTGAGGCTGTGGATGTTCCATCCTTGGGGGTGTTCAAGACCACGTTAGATGAGGCCCTGAGGAACCTGATCTAGGGGGTGGTGTCCCTGCCTCTGGCAGGGGGGTTGGAACTAGATGATCGTCGAGGTACTTTCCAACTCAACCGTTGTATGATTCTCCGATTCTGTGATTGTGCTTCAGAGGGAAAGTAATAATAACAGTAATAACAGTAATAAAAATAACAATAACAATAACAATAACAGAAGCATGATATTGAGTTTCAGAATACTTAGTGATCCTTTGTGATATGGTTTAGTGGAGGACTTGTTAGTGGTAGGTCAGAGGTTGGACTAGGTGATCTTGGAGGTCTCTTCCAGCCAAGATGATTCTGGGATTCTGTGATCCAGTTCATCCATGAGACAAAACCCTGCAAGCAGCACGAAGGACACTGAAATGTGGCCTAACATGAAGGAGACTCCTGATCGCTGGTATAGAAACAGCATTTTTGTGCCATGACCAATGTGGTATATACTGCAGGAAAAGGCCTACGTCTGAAGTAAAAGGCCTAGCCCAGCAGCAGTGTGGCACAGGCTTGAGATTTGTGTGTTTGTGAACATTATGGAACCACAGGATCTTTAAGGTCCCTTCCAATATGAGCAGTTCTATGATTCTGTGCTTAGCAGCCCTGTACAGCCCCTGTAGGGCCTAGCCACAGTTCATGCCCCTCAGCTTGTGCTCCAAAAGTGCTCCCTCATGTCACTTGTCCCATCTGCGTTCCTTAGCTACCCCAGGGCATCCTGGAGTCAGTGGCCACCTCTGAATAGAGAATGGAAACCAGCCAAGAAAGCAGATCTAGGAAACAATGGGAACCTGTGCATAAAAGGACTCTAAGTAACAGCTAAAAGAGTCTTTTATGGCAACACCACTAGCTTTTTTTCTATGAATTCTCTTGATTTAGTCTCATAGGTTTTTTATTATTTTATTATTTTATTTATTTATTTATTATCGACAGCACTGTGGACAAGGATTATCTACCAATGTATGCTTTTTCTGTGAATAGTCTTATGCAAACATTTACCAAAAGATATTTCCCAACTTTTTTTTTTTTCTTTTTTCTTCTTCCTCCACCTCTTCCGTCTTCAAGCAGAACTCCAAGGGAAGAAGTCACTGAATTAAAGAATAACTCATGTTGATGAGATGATGACTTGGAAAAGTGCTCCATGCCATCATAAAGGGAGATAAAAAAGGGTCAAACGTGTTGGTCCAAGTGCCCATGACTGAAGGATGCTGCTGGTAACTGGCTGGCAGGAGGACTTTGTACCACTAATGTCCAGCCAACTTCTCCCCCCCCCCAACTTCATCCCCTTCTTCAGTGTGAATATCAGCAATGTGGCTAAAGGGAGACTCCAGGAGACTATGGCAAAGGCCTTGCCAAATCCAGGTTCACCACATTCCCTTCTCTGCCCTCCCCTACTGCTTCACCTGTGGCAGGACTTTCTCCATCACGTTCCCATGGGCAGAGGTGACAACTGCAAATCTCCCAGTCCTTTTTCTTGTGCTTCCTGAAGACGAGTTTGCTGTCTGCTTTTTCCAAGTCCCCAGAAATCTCTCTGATCCAAATGCTTGATGGCCTGGTCCAGAAAGGCAGGGTAGTGTGACATAGCAGAGAGGGGCATTTGCAATGAGCTTGTGAGAGGGGGGTTACAGAAATCTCACAGAGACACTGGGGGTTGGTTCGGGAGTCACACAGGGCAACGGCAGCGCTCTATGAGATGTCCACATCTGAGATGGCCTCCCATGCTCCTCATACACACAGGGCTGTTGAGAGACACGAGTCTCTGCCTTGCACACCACGCACAGTGCACTGCAGTGCCTGCAGTGTCCCTCTGGCTCCTGCAGCCACTGCCAGAGGCTGGGAGGCACCTCAGCCCTGCAGTGCTTTGCCCTGCTCTGCCCTTCTCTGATGTGCCCCAAGGCATGAGGAATGGTCACAGGGACCTTGCTTCAAGCAAGCACATCTCAGAGCTGGATAAAGGTGACTTCCCAAGGCATGTTACTTAACCTCGTGACACTGTCTGCCCCACTGGCCTTCATGAGACTTGTAGGAATGGCTGATGGCATTTGTGCTCACTCGTGTTCATGTCTCTATGTGTGTATCTGTGCAATGCATTCTGGGTCATATGCAGAAGAAAATGGGCTATTTTTTTGATTTTGTAACATCTCTAGTCATCAGTCTCCTCAAGGCATCCTTGAGATCCTGGTTCCTCATGCTATAGATGAGGGGATTCACTGCGGGAGGCACCACTGAGTACAGAACTGCCACCAAAAGGTCCAGGGATGGGGAAGAGAGGGAGGGGGGCTTCAGGTAGGCAAACATGTCTGTACTAACAAACAGAGAGACCACGGCCAGGTGAGGGAGGCACGTGGAAAAGGCTTTGTGTCGGCCCTGCTCAGAGGGCATCCTCAGCACTGCCCTGAAGATCTGCACATAGGACAACACAATGAAAACAAAACAACCAAATACAAAAGAAAAACTGAACACAAGTAGCTCAACTTCCTTGAGGTAGGCATCTGAACAGGAGAGCTTCACGATTTGTGGAATTTGACAAAAGAATTGGTCAACAGAGTTGCCTTGGCAGAGGGGCAGGGAAAATGTGTTGGCCGTGTGCAGGACAGCATTGAGAAAGCCACTGCCCCAGGCAGCTGCTGCCATCTGGGCACAAGCTCTGTTGCTCAGGAGGCTCCCATAGTGCAGGGGCTTGCAGATGGCAACGTAGCGGTCGTAGGCCATGATAGTTAGAATTGAATACTCTGAACCAAAGAAGAAGACAAAAAAGAGAACTTGAGCAGCACAGCCTTGATAGGAGATGGCCCTGGTGTCCCAGAGGGCATTGGCCATGGCTTTGGGCAGAGTGGTGGAGATGCAGCCCAGGTCGAGGAGGGCGAGGTTGAGGAGGAAGAAGTACATGGGGGTGTGGAGGCGGTGGTCACAGGCTACAGTGGTGATAATGAGGCCATTGCCCAGGAGGGCAGCCAGGTAGATGCCCAGGAAGAGCGCGAAGTGCAGGAGTTGCCGCTCACGCATGTCTGCAAATGCCAGCAGCAGGAACTCGCTCACAGAGCTGATGTTGGGCATTTTCTGACATTGAACACGGCTGCCTATTTGAGAGAAAATGGTAGAAAAAGAAAAGATTTCTTTGAGGAAGAACTATTGCAAGCCTTAGAGTACACCCCAGACCAAGCTTCAGTATGTAAAGACATTTTCTGCAGCTCTCATGCTTGAGCTGTAGCTGGTGCTAGCTGGGAGTGGCACTGGAAGAATGGGTAATTGTGGGCTCCCTAGCATTCCTTCCTCCTATTCAGCAGGAGGGAAGCAGGAACATGAGGGAACCTCAAGTGCCTTCTACTTTTTAGTTGTTGCAAACAACTCGTCTGAGTGCAGAGCTGAGCTGTAGGGATTTTGTTTGCTTTATTCTATCCCAGTAGGCCCTGCAATGCCTAGGACAGGTATTGGGTTGCTGAACATCCTCACATTTCCTGTTCATTCCTCTTGATACCCTGTGGGAGTGTCCCTTGGTGAAGATCAAGCAGAGCAGCTCTGCCCAGCAGTCCTGTTCTTAGCTGCCCTGTGTCACCCCTATGTGAGTTGCAGGACCATCCCATTAGACTGTTTCCCTGAAAAACTGGAGAAGACACTGGAGAAGGCTGCTGAGGGAGGAGGGCCACAGAAAGCCAGACGGAGCTTGGGAGCTTGTCTTCTTTTCCATGGCTGCAGGAACTATGAGGCAGCTGACAGAGAGCCTGACATGGCCTGCTCGAGCAGGGTGTTCTGGGCAAACCAGGGAGACCTGGCCTATGGCCATACTTGAGGTTTCTGCCAGACTTCCTCACCTCCCACTGCAACCCAGCAGGACTCTCAAAGCCTACTGCATTGCCCACTGCCCTCCCAGAAACAAGACCCAGCAAGAGGAGACCCCTCCAGCACCTGCAGCTGCATGGCCCTGCAGCCAGGCATGGCCCTGCAGCCAGGCACTTACCTTGTCAAGGGCTGTGCAGGTTTCTCCTGCAGGCAGCTCTCAGCATCATCCCACACCCAGCTGCCTCCACGCCCTCTTTCCTCTCCTCTCCCCGTGCCAGCTGCGGTCAGAGCCCCCAGCCCTGCTGTGCTGTGCAGAGGAGCTGCTCCTGGCCACAGCTGTCTCTCTGCACCACGGCCCTCTTGCCACGACCTCTCTCTGTCCCACAAGTCTGGCCCAGCTCAGCAGCACAGCACCAGCCTAAGGCACTGGAATCATCCCTCTGGGGGCTTTGCTGATGAGCCCACGAACCTCAGGCACTCAGAGACAATTGAAGACAGCTCTCCAGAAGTCCAAGTCAGAGGCAAGTTTCCTGCAGTGTCCCCCTGAGGGCCAGCACTGACACAGTCTCCCTTGGAGCTCATTAGAGCAGAACTCTGGAGGCAGTGAGGACAAGGAGGCAAAGGCAATGTGAAGATGACACTGAGGTACAAACAAACTGGATGTGTGTCAGCAATTACAAGGGCCAGGCCTTGACCATTGTCCTCTGGGAATGGAGATCCTTAGCCTTCACACCTTCCACAAGATGCTTCCTGGTCAGTAGGAGATGGGGATGTGCATTGCCAAGTGAGGAGAATGGTATGAGCCCCACCTGCTTCATGGGTGGTGGCAAGGAGGCAATGAGGCCCTGGTGCTTTAATGAGAAGCAGTGTCCTCATAGGCCTGAGGAACAGAGACAACAGCCATAGCTGTCCCTTTGGCTAGAGCTTAGGAGGAGATATGTTATAATCATTGTGATGGGGCCTCATTGATTCATTTCAATGTTGTACAGAACCTCAGAAGTTTCATACCACTGCTCTTCTCATGGCATCACACTGCCCACCCCATCCCACAGACCCCAGGAAGAGCCCTGACACAGATGTCGGAGTGCAGGATTTCCTCTCCCACTTCCAGGGATGAGGCCTCTTCTCCTTCATTAGAAGAATACAAGACTTTTTTCAGCACAGTGCCTTTGCCTGTCTGTAACCATGGCCTCCAATTATCTGCCCTAACAAGGCCCTGGGGAGGCTTCATTAGTAACAGCCCTCCGTGGGGCCCATTAATACTCCAAGTCACTTCAGCTTTTCCTCCTGACTTCACTTTCTCTAGCAGTTGCATTATTCTCCTCTCAGTACCTGAGCGTCATAGCATCAGACCAAAATACACCATGGTACTCATTAAAATGCAGAAACTCCTGACATCTCTTCCATAGTTTTCTTCATGACTTCAAGACTTGTACAGCTAATGGCAGAGCTTGCATGAAGTAGTTAAGGAAGAAGATTTCAAAAAAGCAGCTAATACAAATATTTTTTTTTTGTTTTAAAGGCTGAATTTTACTGTATTTCAGTTTTGAGCATCATTCTCCTATTGCTATTGATCCAGGGGGACTTCTTTGGAGACTTTCATTGGGAAGAAAAACAGTCTGGAGGTCTGACACCTCCACTGCCAGCAGTAGTCTTTGTTCCTGTAACTGTAGCACAGTTCAGCACATGAAAAGCTTTCTAAGATAATCAGGGAAAATATAAAAAATTAAAATAAAATAAAATAAAATAAAATAAAATAAAATAAAATAAAATAAAATAAAATAAAATAAAATAAAATAAAATAAAATAAAGAAAAGAAAAGAAAAGAAAAGAAAAGAAAAGAAAAGAAAAGAAAAGAAAAGAAAAGAAAAGAAAAGAAAAGAAATTTGAAATGACCGTTTGATCCTGAGAAATTCTAAATGAATCTTAGTAGACAACTGGACATCCATGGTCTCTCTTTGGTCTTCTGTGGAAAACTCAGGGTGAAAAGTGAAAAAAAAAAATCTTCCTGTGGCTGTAGCTGTACCCATGAGCTTGGCTTCTTTTGGGAAATTGTCCCCCTCCAGTCACACAAACCTAAACTGAGTAATGTGAAAAGAGCTGCCCAGTCAATAGAGCAGGGAAAAATCCTACTTCCTGTGCTACAGATGCAGACGGCAAAAAGAATTGCATTGTGCCTGACACTACTCTGGGACGTGTCACCCAGGTCAGGCAACTTTACCTTAGTGCTGACAAGTCCACCACTAAACTACGCTCCCAAGCTCTACATTTACACCTTGGTTCTCCAGTCGATGACCCAGCTCATGGATGGCAATCAGGGAGTCTCAGTTAGCATGACGCTGCCTCAGGTGCTCCACCATGGTAGCCATTGGCACCTGCTGTTCTTCAGCCCTCAGCAAACCCCCAACAGAAGGATTCTGTGGAAGGCCAAGCAAGGTAGACAACTGTTTCATGTCCTTTGTCTCCAAGACAGCTATGTCAAAGCCCCACCTTGGAACTTTGAAATTCCCTCTCCTGAAGCAGCCTATGTCGAGGACGCACGTAGCCTCCGGGCCAGTCCCAATGGGGTGCTTTGGCCATTCCTTCCCAGTTAGACTCACTTCAGCCTCCAGTACAGTTAATTGTTGGGATCCCCCTGTCACTCCAGATATACAGGTGGACCTCTTTCTAGCTTGATGGCATTAGGGTACACTGTGCACTGGTGTCTAGTAGAGCCTGATACATTTTGTGGGTCTGATGTGCCAGGCCATAATAATAATTATATCTGTGTCTATAATAATAATAATAATAATAATAATAATAATAATAATAATAATAATAATAATGATGGTGATGGTGATGATGATGATGAAATATATAATAACAATTTATTGCTATTGTTGTTGTTATCATTATTTCCTTTGTGTCCTATTAATCTGCTTTTATATCAACTCATAAACTTTTACTTTTTTTTTTTTTTTCTCCCTCTTCTCTCCTGCAGTCCATTGGATGAATATCTGTACAGTTCTGAGCTGCCTGCTGGGTCAAACCACAGCAAGGCTTTTTGGTGCCTAGCATGGAGCACAAAGGTTGAGATGACAGAGCTGACCACAGCGTTTTAAAAGTAAATTGTGATAAGCATTAGATCAGTTTACCAGTTGCTGATCACAGCATTGATATTTTTGATCTGGGGTCTGTGGTGCTTGTTTTCAGAATTGTGTTGTACAGCACATTACTAATTGTCATCCATGGTGTGCTCTTTATCAGTTCTGGGGGCTGGTTTAAGGTTACTGTTTTGCTGTATTGGATAACGCTGACTTATGACAGGATAAAATAATTGCTGCCTCCATACCTCAGGAACCATCTCTTCATCTCTTAGAAATTATTTAGAATTACACTCTTTTAAACTCTTTGCCTTTTCTCCTTGGGGAGTAAACCTATGCAGGGTGGGTGGAACTGGGATGGACAGTGGGGGATGCTTTTCACCACTTCTTCCCTCTCTCTTTCTCCTGCATATCTCCCTTCTCCTCCAGGACAGGCATATGGCCTGTCCAAAGCCACTCCAAACCCTGCAACAGGCCCTGCAGGCACTCCAGCTCCTGAGGTGGGCCCAAAGTTAAATTGACACTCGTGACAGGCCCTATAGCTACTCCCAAACCTGCGATAGGCACTGCAGCCACTTCAACTCATCCAGAAGGCCCTGCAGCCAGAACAACTCCAGTGATGGGCCCTGCAGCCACTCCAGCACCTGCAATGGGCCCCATGGCTGGGCCAGAGAACCAGCCTGTACCAGTATCGGTTGCCTCTTTATGCAAGAGAAAACAATGGGTGTAAAAGTCAGTTTTTCTTTAGAAAGGAAAGAAACTCAGGCACCCAGACAAGAAAGGAGGAGGAAGTAGAAGAGGCAGGTTTCTGCTAAGTTGGTCCATCATGGAAGCAGGGTGACCAAGAAGAAGAGGTCATATAAGCATCAGAAACCATGTGATCCCTATCCCAGTGTAAGCTACGAGACATAGGAAAATATTTTAGCCATCATCTCGGTGAGCACATTGTCAGCTGGCTGCTCCAGTGCTGAGAGAAGGGGGCTAACAGTCTGGATTTAGAGGGCAGGGAAGCCAAGCAGCTGGGATCCTCCTGTAGGTGAGGGGTGATTGAGAAAGCCATTGGAAAAGGGCACAAGGAACTTAATCCTCTCAGGCCTGAAAGAAAGGTATCCCTTGAAGGAAGATCTTCTATGTCAACCAGGCAAGTGGACTACCATGCAGAGGGGTATCCTGTACCTGAGGGAATTACCCATGCTGAAGGCGATTTGTAGAAACCTAGAAACTAACAGCTGTCCAAAGATCCAGATAAAGTCAACTGCACATGACCCATGTGACAGAAGTTTGTACAGAGTACACCATAATCATATGCCAATTCGTTGGCAGTAATGACCAGGAAAGACCAAGAGGAACCCATGGTGGATGAATCGGCTAGCCAGCTATGGCATTACAAAGAAAGTCTCTCTTCTTCCCTACGAACCTGTGTCTCGTCAATGGAGAAACTATCTGAGTAGGTCCAAGAACTACAAGAGAATACATCTTCCTCCCCACCTGTAAGAACCAATACCTCAGCTCTCAGGTGTAAGTGTCCCTCTACTCAAGAAAGGTGATATAGTGGGTACATATCACGTGCAGCTCTGTGGTTTTAACTGTGTGACGACAGCAAAGCCATGAGAAAATGGGATGGAAAATCTACCTCCATCCTAGAGGCATGGATACATGAAGCGCAAGGAAAAACATTCACAAAAAGTGGTTCTTCTGAGAAAATTGCTGCTCCTGTTTCTAGTGGGAAGTCCTCCAAACAGAGTAATGAATACTATGAGCGGGACTAGAGGGGTTCTACCTCCAACCGGGGGGAGGAAGGAGGCAACTGAGTGTATTGGACTTTGAGGATTACTTGCTTGGCACATCAGACCCACAGCAGGTGTTAGGTTTTAAAGGACACCAATGCACAGTGTAGTGTAATGCCATCGAGCTAAAAGGGCCAGAACCCAATTGTATTTCTGGAATGATGGGAGAATCCCAGTAGTTAACTGTATTGGAGGCTGATGTGAGTCTAATGGGAAAGAGTGGCAAAAGCAACCCCTTGAGACTGGCCCAGAAGCTCTGTGCATCCTTAGTATAGAGTCCTTCAGGAAAGGGTACTCCAAAGATCCAAAGGCTTACCTTTAAACAGTTGTCTACCTTGCCCACTCTCTCACAGGACCCTTCTGCTGTGGACGTGCTGATGGCCAATGAGCAGCAGGTGCCAATCGCTACCACAACAGTGCACCTGAGGCAGTATTACACTAACAGAGACTCCCTGATTCCCCTGCATGACCTGGTTCATTGACTGGAGAGCCAAGGAGTGATCAGCAAGGCTCTCTCACCCTTTAATAGTCCCATATGGACAGTGCAAAATTCTAATGGGGAGTGGAAGATCATGGTGGACTTCTGTGGACTGAATGAAGTCCCACCACCGCTGATTTTGACATAAAACAAAGCAAGGTCAAAGGACCTACACAGGAGATCCTGAGGCAGGCTGGCCAGGTTCAGGGGGACCCCTGCTTGGGGATGGGCTGTGTATTGGTCAGTGTGTGGTGAGCAATTGCACTGTCATCGCATGATTTAATAAACTACATTATCATCATCATCAGCAGCAGCAGCAGCAACATCTCTTCCTTTCCTTTGCTATCAAACCATCCTTATCTCAACACATGAGCATTTCAGGGGTGAGGATGAGCTATGTGGTGCTGAGCTGTCTGCCAGGATAAAGCACAACATGCTTGACAACCACAGTCCAACAGCACAAATCACACTTTCAAAAATCAGTCTCTGAAATCTACAGAGAGAAGCCTTCCTCTGAGACCAGGCCTGGCTCTGCAGGGGCAGTGTCTGTGTGCAGGGGTGCAGAGGAAAAGTCCCATCCCAGCAGCATGGCCAGGGAACACCAGCGCTTGGGGCATGCAGAGCTGCTCTCTTGCCACTGCCGCCCTGTCCTGCGGAGCCCTGCTGGTGGCGTCAGGCCCGGCTGCTCCTGCAGCTTGGTGCCAGTGCTGCTGTGGGGCTGTGCTGGGACTGCAGGCAGGGACAGGCAGTGGGCACGGCAGTGGCACAGCTGGCCTCCACTGCAGCACTTCCCTCCTAAGGGGGGATCTCCTCCGAGGTGGACTGATCAGAGCTCAAGTGCTCAATCTGGCGTGAGCAAGCAGAGGAGGGATCTGCAGCCCCAGGGCACACAGCAGCCCCAGCAAAGGAGCATGGTGAGTGATTCCTTGCAGCCCTGGGGCAATGGCAGTGACCCCATGAGCTGGGTCTGCCTCCCAGCCTGCCCAGCACAGCCCTGCAGAGTGCCCCCATGCCACAGGCACCACAGCCCCCTCGCTCTGCAGAGCAGCACCACCAGCTGGGGCTGGGGCTGCAAGGATGCTTCACATGAGTGTCTTCTAGGCCAGCTTCAGACTTCTGGACTTGAGTGTGATCTTCACTGTGCACAAGGAGCTGAGAGACTGCCAACAGGCATGGGGATGCCACATTGCCTACAAGATCCCTCCTGCCCTAGCACCTCACAGGACCGGCACGGAACTGGCTCCTGAGTGTCAGAGAGCCTGGGAGCCCAGCAGGTGTGCCATGAGCTTGGAGGATCACAACCAGATCACTTCTACCTGGGCAGGTCCTGGCCCAAAAAGGGGGTGTTTTGTAGGTGTGGCATTATAAGCTCAGTGGTGTATCAGAAGCACTAAGTCCAGCAGGAAGCTAATGGCTGTTAAATGGCCTGTGAGGTGACTGCTTTCTGAAGTAGCTGACAGGTCACCCTTGACTCCTGGCTGGGATCTGTGCCTTTAGGCTCACATCTGCCAGTGTCCATGGTAGGGCAGCAGAAGGCACTTGCTGTGCATGTAGTTTCTGAGATCGGCTCTTTCTAAGTACCTGGTAGGCCCCATAGAGGAAGAGGTCTTGGATAGGGGTTGTCATGTCAGAGGTGTCAGCTTTTGCCTGAAGTCATCCTTTAGGACTGCTTTCATTTTTCTACACAGAGAGGGCCACTGCCTCCAAGACGTTTGGGGCAAACTGAACCGTGCATGTGGGTTTGGAAGAAGATAGCCTGGGTACACAGAAGCCATTCTGTATCCAAAAGTTGGAGGCAGGAAACAAAATTTTGGGGTGGTACAAGAACTGCTGGGCATATTGTGCAGGGTTCAAGTACAGCCTTTGTGTTCTTCACCATCCTGACTTAGGTGCCATGTCAGTCTCTGGAAAGGAGTAGCCAACAGATATGAGACAGATACTCTGAGATCATGAAAGCCATCAGCTTGTGGGCCACAAGGAGGAGATGGGTGGGGATGATCAGAGGAGCTCAGCTCTGCCTCAGGATCTCCTGCCCCAGCAGCAGGAATGTGACTGTGGCAGGGACTGTGAGGTCACTTGTGTCTGGAGGTGGCAGGTCAGCCTTGGCTTCTCCCTGGGAGCTGCACTTTTGGGCTGACATCTGGCAGTGGCCCTGCTAGGCCAGCAGAAGGCACCTGCTTGGCATGCTGACTGGGGGATCCCCTCTGCCTACACCCCCAGAGGACCCAGGCAGAAAGAAGGCCCCTATATGGGTTGTCCTGTCCCTTCTGCTTGAGTCCATGAGTGGGCAGCAGCAGGCACAAGGCTTGGCTGTGTGTAGCCAAGAAGCTGTAAGGCCAGCAGCAGGCCCCTGGCTTGGAAGCTGCTGCTGAGGTGACTTGTGTCTGCTTGGCTGAGAGGCCGCAAGGAGCCTGCTGAGTTGGGATGCCTAATTCAGGAGTGGTTTCCACCCTGATGGAGCTTTCTTTGGTAGTAGGAAAGAGCAGGAGAAAAAAAAAATGACACAGACTGCAGCATGGAAGTTACGCACTGGCCACGAGGAGGAAAAAATGTCCCTCAAAGGGTTGTGCTGTGGTGCCAGAGGTCAACCAAAGAGTGTCTGTGATCAGACCATGGCTTTGTGTTTCAAGGAACAGCTGGTGAGGGTTGATGAGACATTGGTGAAATGACTGAAATGCCGGGATGAGAGCAAGGGAGTGAACAGAGATGGGTGTCTGCAGATTTCAAGGAAAGAAAGAGAAATGTTGGATAGCATAGCAAAGCCTGCAGAGGAGAAGGCAGAGGGTGCTGGCAAGAATGCAGGGCCCCAAAAACCCTGACATTGTTGTCCCCTTGGCTAGAGCTTATGAGGAGAGATGTTCATTACGGTGGGGCCTCATCGATTCCTTGCAACCCTGTGCAGAGGCTGGCAGGTGTCATACCAGTGTTCTTCTCATGACATCACACTGCCCACCACATCCCACAGATCCCCAGGAAGAGCCCTGAGCCAGATGTAGGGGTGCAGGATCTCCCCTCCCACTTCCAGGGGTCAGGCCTTGGCCCCTGTGCTTCAAGAAAAGCAACCAAGAGTTTTCTCAGCACAGTGCTTTGCCTGTCTGTAATGATGACCTCCAGTTATCTACCCTAACATGTCCCTGGGGAGGCTTTGCAATTTTCAAAAAAACAAAGCTCAAGTTCTTTATTTTGTTGCCTCCAGTAATGTTTATATTCCCAAAAGGATGGCTAAGTACACGATGTATTTTAAAATGACTAAAAGGAAATTAAAAAAAATAGTGTTTATATCAATCCGTATCATATTCATTCAATGATAAATTATGAGGGTCTTGCTAAGGAAACCATTAGACAGACTGCTGAGAGATGGGTGAGCTTGAACTCACTGAAACTCAAAGCAGCAACTGGGTTGGTGAGAGAGGTCTGAATGATTAAAGAGTAAGGGGAAGGCAAACCAGGAGAACAATAGGAAGTGCATGGGTCCAGACTGGCAGCTGGTAAAAGGAGACATTCAGCATGTTCTGTGTAATCAAGATGGGTTTTGTGCCTGGAAGATGAAGGAGGGAGCACACCATGATAGAAAAGCGAGGACAATGCAAGTACAGGTGAACACCAGTATTTCTTCTCCTGCGATGAATATGCATCCTGAAAAATCACACTTCTTCATGATAGAAATTACACTTCATGTGAGACATTTTACGGAAGGGATAGAATCTTTTGAGCTGATGAGTTGTTGTTTTATTAATTAAGTACTAAATAAATTAATGGGTAATTACTGTGTGTCCTGGCACTGCAGAGCTCCCACCAGCCTATGCATCCTTTGGCTTAACTTTACCGTGACGATCCACTCACTGCCCACCCAACACAAGGCACACAGTGTCCCAGGAGAACCCTTAGGATATTCTGGTGGCTCGCAATACCTCCTTGATGCCACCAGTCCTGTCACTTGTCAATCCCAAGAAGCTGCTTCTTGACAGGTCAGGGTCTCCAGGGGCAATGGGCATCCACCAGTGACGACTCAGTCCTGACTCCCTCACCCAGCACCCCATGTCCTCATGCCCCTGTGTCCAGGTGGTACCCAAGTACAAGACCGAGGCCTTGAGCCTGGTATTCCCTGATTGTCTTCTTCACTCCAGATTGGGAAGAAGACCCCTGAGCACTGAGCAACTTCATTTTATAAACAAGATGCCACAACAGAGGCCAGGTGTCATTTAGGGATAAACACATTCAGAGAAAGCCTCTGGGTCACAGATGACGTGGTGAAAACTAACACAAAACGTAACATTCAGAATGCTAAGAATTGCATTATAAAAAAAAAATATTTAAAATATTAACAGAGAAAAATAATTTAAAAAAATATTATATCATCTTCCCAAATATCCTTTTATTTCTGTTAGGATTATTATCAATGATAGTGTTATGATAGCACTAGTAAAGATAAAAATGAAATAACATAATATGAATCAAAATTCCACATTATTAGAAATACATCTTCTGAACACATTACTGATGCTTAAGAAGCATGTATTGAAACAGTTTCCTCACTGCATCCTTCACCTCTTGGTTTCTCATGCTGTAGATGAGGGGGTTCAGTGCTGGAGGCACCACTGAGTACAGAAGTGCGACCACCAGATCCAAGGATGGTGAGGAAATGGAGGGTGGCTTCAGGTAGGCAAATATGGCAGTGCTAACAAAGAGGGAGACGACGGTCAGGTGAGGGAGGCACATGGAAAAGGCTTTGTGTCGTCCCTGCTCAGAGGGCATCCTCAGCACTGCCCTGAAGATCTGCACATAGGAGAAAACAATGAAAACAAAACATCCAAAAAATAAAGAAACAGTAAACACAAGTGCCCTAACTTCCCTGAGGTAGGCATCTGAGCAGGAGAGCTTGAGGATGTGGGGGATTTCACAGAAGAACTGGTCCACAGCATTGTCATGGCAGAGGGGCAGGGAAAATGTAGTGGCCGTGTGCAGGACAGCATTGAGAAAGCCACCGCCCCAGGCAGCTGCTGCCATCTGGGCACAAGCTCTGCTGCCCACGAGGCTCCTGTAGTGCAGGGGCTTGCAGATGGCAACGTAGCGGTCGTAGGCCATGACGGTGAGAAGATAAAATTCTGATGCAATCAAGAAGACAAACAAGAAGACCTGAGCAGCACAGCCTTGATAGGAGATGGCCCTGGTGTCCCAGAGGGCATTGGCCATGGCTTTGGGCAGAGTGGTGGAGATGGATCCGAGGTCAAGGAGGGCGAGGTTGAGGAGGAAGAAGTACATGGGGGTGTGGAGGCGGTGGTGGCAGGCTACGGCACTGAGGATGAGGCCGTTGCCCAGGAGGGCAGCCAGGTAGATGCCCAGGAAGAGCGCAAAGTGCAGGAGCTGCAGCTCGCGCGTGTCTGCGAATGCCAGCAGGAGGAACTCGCTCACAGAGCTGATGTTGGGCATATGCTTGTTCTGGGCATGGGGTCCTGCCGAAGGAACAGAAAGATGGTGATTATTAACATTAGAATTATCTAAGGAAAAGGATTTCAATTTCTCATTTAAGCCTCCCAACATGCTTGCTCACTTCCATGAAGATATTTGGCAGATCCCTTTCTTGCAGTTGGATTGATGCTGCCTTAGGCTGTGCTTTGGAGCAGAGGACTCTGCTTTAGGCAATGCAGGAGTCAATACTGTCCTACACCAATAGGTAAATAACATAGGAAGACTTGTATCTTTTCTTCTAGCTTAGCCATTACTCCTGTGGAGAATCTCTAAGGCAGAAATCCTGTACATTTCTTTCTTATTGCATGTGAAATACTGTGGATCCTGTGGATCCTCTCCATGGATTCAGTTGATCTGTGCTGCAGGAAAACTGAACTCAGAAGTTCACCTGAGAATAACTTGGACACTGCTGAGAGCAGAGCAATCCAAGCTCAAAGTGTCCATCTCCAGACCCCCCACTCTGTCCCCATACTCCCATACTCCCTTTCCCCCAAGCACACCGAGGGCTCACCCCACAGGCATGTGAAACCCCCATCCCCAGCCAGCCTGGGAACAAGAACAGCAGCAGCACGGCCAGCTGGAGAAGCCAGGAGGAATGCCAGCGTGCTGCTGCCAGGGCAGGCAAGGCCAGGGAGGGACAGACGGACACTCAGCAGACCCTCCTGTGCTGCAGCTCTGCCTGCAGACGAGGCAGCTCCTGCTGGGGACACCAGGGCAGAGGTTGTGCTGGTGGGAGAGGAGAGCAGGGGGTGTCCCAGGGAAGGTGCCTGCCCTGCAGGGGATGGCAGGGAGGTGCCTGAGCCCTCCCTAACACAACATTTCTGACAGCAGCTCCCTCTCACTGCCTGCCCATGTCCCTGCTACCTGCCCATATCCTTGCCAGGAGCCAGATTAGCGTCAGCTCAGTAAAAACCTGAGGAGTCCACAAACATGACATTGGTCCAATCTTTAACCTGAGGTGGCTGAAGGCACTTTATGAAGTTCATTTCTGACATATGGATCTCTCAGTGCAATGCTCCAGGAGTCTCAGTCTCCTACACAATGCTGACAACAAATTACCTTGAAACCTACCTGCACTCCACTGCCATAAGCTCAAAACACAGACTATAGAAAAAATCTTACCCTTCAGGTAACCCCAGTTTTAGCCTTCCTCTCTAAATGTCCAACCATAGATGCCATTCTCTAAAGCATCTTCCACTCCTTTCTGGAGAAACAGAGAGACCCACCCTGACAGATGCTATCAGCCATCAGATGTGCCAGCTGTAGAAGACCCCTCTGGCAACCCCACCTGCAGTGCCCTGCTGCCAGAGCCTCACGGTGTCAAGAGCCTGCAGATGTGTCCTGCCACACGCTGCCCTCTGTTGTTGCGCTCCTCAGTGCCTCCCAGCCCTCTCTCCTTCTCTCCTCTCTGTGTGCCAGCTGCGGTCAGAGCCCCCAGCCCTGCTGCGCTGTGCAGAGGAGCTGCTCCTGGGCACATCTGTCTCTCTGCACCACGGCCCTCTTGCCACGAGCTCTCTCTGTCCCATGAGCCTGGCCCAGCTCAACAGCACAGCACCAGCCCAAGGCACTGCAATCACCCCTCTGGGGGCTTTGCTGATGAGCCCATGAACCTCAGGCACTCCGAGACAATCGAAGACATCTCTTCAGAAGTCCAAGTCAGAGGCAAGTTTCCTGCAGTGTCCCCCTGAGGGCCAGCACTGACACAGCCTCCCTTGGAGCTCGTTAGAGCAGAACTCTAGAGGCAGTGAGGACAAGGAGAAAAAGGCAATGTGAAGGTGACACTGATGTGTAGGAAAACTGGATGTGTGTCACCAAGCACAAGGGCCAGGCCTTGACCCATGTCCCCTGGGAAGGGAGATCCTTTACATTCAGAGACAGCTCAGGGCTCTTTGTGGTGCAGTAGCAGATGGGGATGTACATGACCAAGTGCAGGAGAATGGTACAACCCCTGCCTGGTTCATGGGTGCATGCATAGCGATAATGAGGACCTTGGGCTCATTATCAACTTGTCTCTTCGAATTCATCAGTGGCAGTGAGTTTCAGTCAGAAATGAGAGTAGGGACTTTCAGCCTTGGTATAACCCTTGATCCTCTCCACACCAGGCTGTCCTAGGGACTCCCAGACCTGTACCTCTTTAGTGGCTATTGTAGGCACTTGTCCGTGAGGTGTTACACCGAGTCTGAGCTGAGTCTGATAACTCAGATCTTCTTGGTGTCCATGCTCCTCCTAAGGCAGCTCTGTAGGAAGCTTGGCCTGGTTTCTGGTGAGCAGGCACCACTGCTGTATGGCATCCCTCGTGGTGCTCAGGCCTTCCTCCTCCTGGGCACCGCTCACTTAGCAGGGTCCCAGTCTGCCCATGTGTAGGGTTCCTCTTCCTCTGGTGCAAGACTGGGTTCTTCTTGTAAATGTCAAGAGGATTCTCTAGGCAAAATCCTGCATTTTCTCAAGTTTCGCCCACACTGATGCTCCATTCTCTCAGCTGAAGACGGCATCCCAACCCATCATAATTCTTGTGGCCTGTCAGCCAAGCAGACACAAGTCACCTCAGCAGCAGCTTCCAAGCCAGGGGCCTGCTGCTGGCCTTGCAGCTTCTTGGCTAGACATAGCCAAGCCTTGTGCCTGCTGCTGTGCAGTCATGGACTCAAGCAGAAGGGACAGGACAACCCATCTGGGGGCCTACTTTCTGCCTGGGTCCTCCTGGCTCTGGAGGCAGAGGGGATCCACCAGCCAAGCAGGTGCCTTCTGCTGGCCTAGCAGGGCCACTGCCAGATGTCAGCCCAAAAGTGCAGCTCCCAGGGAGAAGGCAAGGGTGACCTGCCACCTCCAGACAGAAGTGGCCTCACAGTCTCTTTCCGTGACACATTCCTGCTGCTGCCCTATCAAGTGCAGATGCAGAAGTGACTTCAGAGTCACATTCCTCCTGCTGGGTAAGGACATCCTGAGGTAGGGCTGACCTCTCTCTAGTTCTTTAGGGACTAGGGCTCACCATTCTAGGTTAGAGGATAAACACAGGTTTAATGGGAATCTTTGGTGTTCTTCTGTGGCTATTAGGTCTGTCATAAGCTTATGGGCAAACCCTGTGGTTAAGAGTATTTTAAGGCCTGCCTACAACTTCTCTAGAGCGAAATAGTGCATTTTAATGTTAGTGTTTAGGGTAGGGATTGGGGTAAGCAGGAGTGTAAAGGTCCGGGAAAGGTAAGGGAAGGGGGCTAAGGGCTGTGTTTTGCTTCAGTGCATACTTTGAGTAGTGGATTCCTCTCAGAGAGGTGGAGTAGCGTTTAGTATTTAGTAGCATTTAGTTTTAACAATTAAAATTACTGGTTCAAATAAGGTGACGGCAATACATGACTGTTTTAAATCAGTTTTACTGTAGCATCTAGCATCTACAGTCTCTTGTCCGAGCTGCTCCTGACTGTGCCACATTTTATTGGGATCAGCTTTCTGATGACATTTAACATCTCAGTGTATCTGTCTCACCTCTGTTGGCTACCCCATTCCTGAGAAGCATTGTAGTCAGCATTGTAGTCAGGAGGCAAAAGGACACATGGGTCTTTAGGAGCATCCTGCACAATGTGCCCATCAGCTTTGCACCTCCACAAAATCATGCTTCCTACCTACAAGTTTTTTTTCCCAAGTGGCTTCTATGGAGCCAGGGTTCCTTTTCCCAGGCCCTCTCACATGTTTCCGTTTCGGGTGTTCAGGGATTGGATGAGGAAAGCAATGCACAGATGGAACTGATCTTCTCAAGGGATGCAAGCAATAATAGGAAGGGATTCTACAGATACACTGCTCATAAAAGAATGGCCAAGGAGAGTTTACCCCTTGTGATGGATGAGAAGGGTGAACTGGTAATGACAGACATGGAGAAGGCTGAGGGACTCAACAACATCTTTGCCTCAGTCTTCTCTGCCAGTCAGGCTTCCCAAGTCTTTCATTTCCCTGGACCCATGGATGGAGGCTGGGGGTGCAAAGTCCCACCCACTGTAAATGAAGTGCATGTTTGAGACCACCTGCTGGAACTCCACAAGTACAAGTCTATGGCACCTGACGACTTGCATCCCAGGGTCCTGAGGGAACTGGCTGATGCAGTTGGCAAGCCTCTCTCCATCATATTTGAAGATTCCTGTCAGTTGTGTGAAGTCCCTGGTGGCTTGAAAAAGGGAAATATCACTCCCATTTTTAAAAAGGGTAGAAAGGATAACCCAGGGAACTACTGAATGGTGAGCCTCAGCTCTGTGCCTCAAAAGATCATGGAAAAGATCCTCCTGGAATCAGTGTCAAGGCACAAAGAGGTGATCCGAGACAACCAGAATGGCTTCACCAAAGGGTAAATGGTGCCTGGCCAATCTGGTGGCTTTCTACAATGGAGTGACCACATCAGACAACAAGGGAAGACCAACCAATGTCATCTACTTGGACTTCTGTAAGACCATTGCCATGGTCCCACATGACATCCTGGTCTCCAAATTAGAGAGATATGCATTTGATGGGTGAACCATTCAGTGGGTAAGGAGTTGGCCTGAAGGTCACACCCAGAGAGTGGTGCTCAATGGCTCTATGTCCAAGTGGAGGCTGGTGATGAGTCTTGTACCTCAGGGGTCTGCCCTCGGACCCGTACGGTTTAATATGTTTATTAGTGACATAGACAGTGGGGTCGAGTGCACCCTCAGCAAGTGTGCAGATGACACCAAACTGAGAGGTGTAGTTGATGCAACAGAGGAAGGGATTCCTGTGCAAAGGGCCCTGGGCAACCTGATCTCGTAGGAGGCATCCCTGCTTACGGCCGGGGGGGTTGGAACTAGATGACCTTTAAGGTCCCTTCCAACAGGAGCCATTCTCTCATTCTACGGTCTCACAAACTATACCTCAAGCATGACTCCCATGCCATCAGCCTTCCTGTGGTCTCTCACCTGACTAGAACAGAAGGTGCCTCACCATCATGTTCAATGCCATGTGCATGCTTCTGGCCATTACAGTCCCTATCTGTGCCACATTTCTGCAGCTGGTCCGTCAGCTGTACAGACAGAAGTGGCCTCCCAGCCTCCTTCACAGCCATGGGCCTCCTGCAGGCCCAGCACATCCTGAGGCACACCTGATCCCATCCCAGCATTCCCAGCCAGCTCCTCCTTGTGGACTGTGATCTGATCACATACCTTTCACCGCACATGCCTCTTCCAATGCCATGGGACTGCTTCAGGACCTCACAGTCCCTGCCCTACCCCAAGCATAAAAGCCACACAAGGTAGGGGTAGGAGTGGGGTTGAAGCTGAGATGTGCTGTGTGCAGGGTGGAGGGCTTTGAGGGTTAGATGATCAGGTTAATGTTTAGGAATAAGAGGTCACATTCCAGGGTTTAAGGAATGGCAAGGTCTTCAAGGAATTGTTTGGTGTTGTGCCTAAGGAACCTGCTCAGGGTTTAGAATAAGGGCAAGCTTTGAGGACTTCAGTTTAGGTCTGGTTTGGGGCCTAAGGCTAAGGCTGGCACTTTTCTCCTTGGTTAGGCTTAATCATCCTTCTGCTTGCCCCTCTACTAGAAGATGGGTTTGACGTCTACCTTTTCCAAATCCTGAGGAAAGTCTTTGATCCATCTGTCCTTTCCAAGGTATTTGAGATAGGTTTTATGACAATGTCAGCATCTCCACTAGCACCTCTCTCACCCTTCCCACACCACCACTAAGAAACCTGAGGATTGACCAGGGGATGATGAAGGTTTGGAAAGAGCTTGGTTAAGATCTGTGAGGTGGGCTGTTCTGTGCTTCACACAGAAAATGATGATTGTGCCATAGAAAACAGTGACACTCGTGAGGACAGAAGAGCAGGTGGATAAAGCCTTGGGCCTGCCAACACAGGACACACACACATGAAATCTGCATGATTAGGAATTGGAAGACTGGATGCAAATGCAAATTTTGAAAGCAAAACCAAGAGTATCACTATGGCACTGCAGGACAGCTCCAGCAATGGGGCAAAACCACACAAGAGGTGTCTATGACACTGGGGCCACAGAACTGTAGCTGGGAGGAGGAGAAAGAATTCCTGTACATGAGAGAAATTCCCCTGGTTCAGGTACAGCTGCCTTCTGGAGTCAGACCTTCCACTTCTTGAGCCTTGCAGAGAACAGGGATGGCATACAGCCCAGGGCTGACCGTAGGACACAACCCCAAGCAGGAAGCACTGCGGTCATGCAGAAGGTGCAGCTGAGAGTGCTGCCACCTCTGTGAGCAAAGGGGGTGCTGTCCCCAGCCAGGAAGCTGGACTGCATTTGGGGCAGGCTGCTGGAGCTCTGCAAGGAGGACAACTCTCCCCCAGGAAGAAGGCCACGGGCATCTGCAGGTGTTTGTTGGCAGGCACCAGCACAGTGATGAGGGTGTTCCACATCCCAGTCACCATGCTGGTCAAGCAAGAGAGGAAGAAGAGATTTGTGTATGGGTAGAGGATCTTCCAGATGGACAGCTAGGGAAACTCAATGAATGGTGTCTTAGTGTCCAACTGCCTTCTTAGAAAACCTTTTAGAGCATTCAGTTCCCCCCTCTCTTTTGTTACAACACATTCAGAGGGGTGAAATGATCCCTGGCAGTCATGGCTGAAGTGTCCTGCCATGCCGTGGGAACACAATAGGAGTTAAGGGAGAGAATCATTTGTAGTCATGTTTGACAATCAAACTTTAAGAGCATAAAATCAGTCTCTCCCAAATTCATCAAGGAGCAGACAGTGATGACTTCAGTCTGCTTCAGACACCACACGCCAGCAGAGACCCTGCTGCCTTCGGGAGCTGTCAGCCCTGAGGCCTTGGGGACACCTCGAGGGAGCCCAAGGGCACAGAGCAAGCGATGCCATGGTCGGGTGCTGTGCTGCTGAGCTGGGCTGGGCTCTTGGGCCCAAGGGAAGCTCCTGACAAGAGGACAGTGCTGCAGAGAGACAGCTGTGCCCAGGAGCAGCTCCTCTGCACAGCGCAGCAGGGCTGGGGGCTCTGACCGCAGCTGGCACACAGAGAGGAGAGAAGGAGAGAGGGCTTGGAGGCACTGAGGAGCACAACAACAGAGGGCAGCGTGTGGCAGGACACATCTGCAGGCTCTTGACACCGTGAGGCTCTGGCAGCAGGGCAATGCAGGTGGGGTTGCCAGAGGGGTCTTCTAAAGCTGACACATCTGATGGCTGATAGCATCTGTCAGGGTGGGTCTCTCTGTTTCTCCAGAAAGGAGTAGAAAATGCTTTAGAGAATGGCATTTATGATTGGATTTTTCAAAAGGAAGACCAAGGCAGGGGCTACCTGAATGGCAAGACTTTGTCTGTAGCCTGTACTTGCAGATACCTGTGGAAGAGCGAAGGCCGGTTTCATGGTAATAGGTGGTCAGGTTTGTACTGAAGACTGAGACTGCTAGAGAATTGCAGTGAGAGATCAATATTTAATCAATGAACTTCATAAAGTCCCTTCCCACACTTCAGCACAGAAACTACACCAACATCATCACTGTGGTCCTCTCAGGTTTTATCCTAGCCGATCCTTTGCAGCTGCAAATCCTCCAGTGACCAGTGCCCTGTCTTTGAGACGTCTCTGCTGGCTTGAGGTGAGCACAGATCATTTGCAATGAGGAGAAGCTGCCTCCTCTGCAGGCAGAGCTGCAGCACAGGAGGGTCTGCTGAGTGTCCCTCTGTCCCTCCCTGGCCTTGCCTCCCCTGGCAGCAGCACGCTGGCATTCCTCCTGGCTTCTCCAGCTGGCCGTGCTGCTGCTGGTCTTGTTCCCAGGCTGGCTGGGGATGGGGATTTCAGAGGCAGTGGTGTGCCCTCGGGGTGTTTGGGGAAAGGCGAGTACGGGGACAAGGTGAGGGCTGTGGAGATGGGCACTTTGAGCATGCATTCCTCTGCTTTCAGCAGTGTTCAGGTTCTTTTCAGATGAACAACTGAGTACAACTTTCCTGCAGCTCTCATGGGCCAGCTGAGACCAGCACTGATGGAGAGGCTGGCTGTCGTCTCTGACACTCTGCACTGAAGGCACAGTGTCTTTGCCTCTGAGGATCCACAAGGTTTTACTTGGAGTGCAGCAGAATGCCCAGGATTTATGCCTTAGAAACAGTTCTCCGGTGTGGTGGGGAAGCTACAACCAAAAACACAAAACAAATAATTACATATCTAAACCTCCACACCTCTGCTATGCAGTTTGGTAAACTAGGAGCAAAACTGAGGAAATCTCTTTGATATCAGCAGTAAAGTTAATCTGAGACTACCCCATGTTCCTACCATGTTCCTATCATGTTGCTACCATGCTACTCCCTCTGGCAGTAGTGCAGGACTCATTCTTCCATTGCCAACAGAGGAGTCCCCTGCTCCCAGAGGCACTCTCAGGCAGAATCAATGAAAGAGAGCTTCAAAATATCTGCCTGGAAATGGGCAATTTTTTGGTGATTTTAAATGAGAATATGGAAAGGGTTTTCCTCAATTATGTCTGTGGTACACAATCACTGCCTTTGTCTTCCTTGTACAGGACCTCATGACCAGAAATAACAGATGTCCAACGTCAGCTCCATCACTGAGTTCCTGCTGCTGACATTTGCAGACACGCGCGAGCTGCAGCTCCTGCACTTTGTGCTCTTCCTGGGCATCTACCTGGCTGCCCTCCTGGGCAACGGCCTCATCCTCAGCACCGTAGCCTGCCACCACTGCCTCCACACCCCCATGTACTTCTTCCTCCTCAACCTCGCCCTCCTCGACCTGGGCTGCATCTCCACCACTCTACCCAAAGCCATGGCCAATGCCCTCTGGGACACCAGGGCCATCTCCTATCAAGGATGTGCTGCACAGGTCTTCCTTTTAGTTTTCCTGGTTGGAGCAGAGTATTCCCTTCTCACCGTCATGGCCTATGACCGCTACGTTGCCATCTGCAAGCCCCTGCACTACGGGAGCCTCCTGGGCAGCAGAGCTTGTGCCCAGATGGCAGCAGCTGCCTGGGGCAGTGGCTTTCTCAATGCTGTCCTGCACACGGCCAACACATTTTCCCTTCCCCTCTGCCACGGCAATGCTGTGGACCAGTTCTTCTGTGAAATCCCCCACATCCTCAAGCTCTCCTGCTCAGATGCCTACCTCACGGAAGTCAGGATTCTTCTGGTTAGTGCCTGTTTAAGTGTTGGTTGTTTTGTTTTCATTGTGGTGTCCTATGTGCAGATCTTCAGGGCAGTGCTGAGGATGCCCTCTGACCAGGGCCAGCACAAAGCCTTTTCCACGTGCCTCCCTCACCTGGCCGTGGTCTCCCCGTATTTCAGAACTGCCATGATTGCCTACCTGAAACCCCCCTACATCTCTTTCCCATCCCTGGACGTGGTGGTGTCATTTCTGTACTCAGTGCTGCCTCCAGCATTGAACCCCCTCATCTACAGCATGAAGAATAAAGAGCTCAAGGAGGCACTGAGGATGTTATTGGAATATTCAGTATTTCAAAAACGAACTGGTCTTCTGCATCTGATTCCCTGAAGGATACCTGGACAAGGCAGAAACACCTTTGTTCATCTATTTCAAAATTGCTCATCCTTTTCGATATCATACCAATATTTTAAATAATTTTATAATTTCATTTTATAAATTTAAGATATTTTTCTTCCTCTATCTCCCTCTACCTTTTCTTCTTAACCAAAAACCTCATGTAAAGGTGCTGCTAAGCTCTTTGTAACTAACTAAAGGAACCAGCAGGTAGTCAGTTTCTGTGGATCTCATTTCTCATACACTCTTCTCAGGTACAGCAGTGGTTGTGGGATGAAGATCCCTGCTGCAGCGTGGTGGAAAGCCTTGGTGTCCTCCTTTGGGGCTGCCCTTTTCTGCCCTGGCAGGCACGCCCTCCCTGCAGCCTTTGGAGGGGACCTCCAAAGCCCATCTAGCCACCCCCACTAGCCACGCATGGACACCTACACCAGGCAGCCCAGGCCCATTTCCAGTTGGGTTTGTTGTATCTCCAGTTGAGGAGGACTCCCCCACTTTGGGGGAAACCTTATCGAGTGCTTGGTATTGTAAACATGATCCAGTTCTTGATATTGCTCACAGTAAAAGTGTTTTCCTGTGTGCAGTTCCCATGTCTTGTCCTAACACTGTGCATTGCTGAGACTGTCAGAGGAAAAGATCTGAGAGCAAATCCATGTCTCACAGTCACTTCATAGCAGCAGAAAGAGATGGGGCTGAGGGACTCCATGTTTCGTCTGTATTATTTTGTACCAAAATGTACAGGGCCCTTGCAGCCCCCTGCCCTGGACCTGTCTCTGCCCTTGGGCTTGGCCCTGGCCTTGGCTCTGCTGGCAGGAGCGCTCTTGCCATGCGCTTCCTGGCCTCCCCTCGCCTGCGCACAGCTGCCGCCCACTCCGGCTGCTGCCACAAACGTGTCCTCACAAGCAGCACCACCCCTTGGGCTGCTTCTGCTGGCCTCCCCCACCCCACTGCCTTGACTCCTTGACTCTGCTGGGCCCCACCTTCCCCACCCAAATGTGTCCCTTGACTGTCAGTGCCCTCTCCCCTACCCCATGGGATAAGAGAGCCATGGGTGGGACACATAACCCTTAGGTATTATAGTTTTTGTTTGCTTTTCTGATGGCACAAAATGTTCCTTCACCAGTGATGTACATCCTTCTTCATGTTAGGCCATGATTCAGTGTCCTTCACAATTCTTAAAGTGTTTGCTTTATCTCAGAGATGAACTGGATTACATCTCCTTGATTAGTCTGAGGCCCAACACAATGCCTTTTGCCTTCTGCCACTCCAGCACAATACCTATGACTTTCCCTTACTCTGTGCATTGACCTGATGGGGCATCTCTTATTTTGCACTTTCATACCCATAGTTGGAAGGGGATGGATTCCCAAAGTGCAGCAAGCTGACAGGTTGTATCCTGGCTATTGGACGTTTCCTGTTCTTGAGTCTTGTAACCTGAATTTGCTGCAGATGACCCAAGATGGTAAATGGATGCTCAGCTGTCTACTAAGAAGAAAGAAGAGTACCTTGGGTTCCCAATGGTCATTTCAACTTTAGGTCAATCTCCGAAATTCACTGAAGAAGGGGTGTTGTCTTTGAAGAAGTTTTGTGTGCTGGACTGGACAGTAGTTGCAGGGGTAAAGACCACTGCCAGCAGTAGAGGTACTCTGGGAACTCCACCTGGTTCCAACTGAATCCCTCAAAGGGCTCTGGTCTCCTGAAAGCCCTTTTTGATAGCTGCAAATCCAGGGAAGTACTTCAAATACAACCGGGTCTCTGGTGGTTTTCCCTGATTGCTTATGGTCAGACAGCAAAGCTCTGCCTCAACACCCAGTAATGTCATTAGTACTTAACTAATAGAGCAACTACTCATCACTTCAAATGATTCAATCCCTTCCATAAAATGTCACACAGTGTAGTTTCTACCATGAAGAAATGTGAATGTTCAGGATGTATTTTCATCACAGGAGAAGAAATACTGGTGTTCATCTGTAGTTGCATTGTCCTCTCATAGTCTGTCACGATGTGCTCCCTCATCTTCCAGGCACATCCACAAGTTTTGATTAAACAGACAATGCTCAATGTAGCTTTTCCAGCTACTTGTCTGGACCCATGCACTTCCCATGGTTCTGGTTTTCCCTCCTCTTCCTCTTTGATCATTCAGACTGCTCTCACCAACACAGTTGTTGCTTTGAGTGTGAGGTAGAAGCAGCCCAGCTTGCTCATCTATCAGCAGCCTGTAATTTTTTTCCTTAGCAAGAGCCTCATCCTTTATCATTGAAATAATATGGTATGGATCAATGCTAATACTATTATTCATAATTTCATATATATCACTATAAAATACTTCTTGTATATTCAATCTTTTGGGAAGGTAAACCTCAGAGAAGGAATAGAAGATGAGGCTTTATTTTTAAATATTATTTTATTTTATTTTATTTTATTTTATTTTATTTTATTTTATTTTATATATTTTAAATTGTTGCCTGTTTTCAGTTTATTTAGTTGGAAAAAGGAAAACCCTTCTGCACCTGTGTACAGCCACATCTCTTAGGAAAGCAGGTAGGAGCTGCTGCAAAGGGGCTGTAACATCCAGCTGCAGCCTTGAGTGAAGTCAGTTGTAAGGAAATGAGAAGCAAGCGCCAAATGGCCAATGAGAGAAATGGCAGGGCTAGTGTGGTGAGGAGCAAGGTTGTCCATGCAGTGTCAGACCTCCAGAGTCTGCTTTTCCTCCCCACGCACATCTCCGAGGGAGACACTCTGGATCAATATCAATTAGGGAATAATGCTCCCCCAAAAAAAAGTCAACTCAATGCATCCTTTAAGATGAGACAAGATTTTTATTATGTGCTCTTCCTCCTTAACTACACCATGAAAGCTCTACAATTAGCTCTACAAGTCTTGAAGCCGTGAATAAAACTATAGAGGGGATCTTAGGAGTTTCTGCATTTTAATGAGTTCCATGGAGCATTTTGGTGCTGAGTCTATGAAGTTCAGGTACTGAGAGGAGAGTGATGCAACTGCTAGAGAAAGTAAAGTCAGGAGGACAAGTTGAAGTGACTTGGAGTATTAATGGGCCCCACTGAGGGCTGTTACTAACAAAGCCTCCCCAGAGACTTGTTAGGGCAGATAATTGGAGGCCATGACTACAGACAGGTAAAGCACTGTGCTGAGAAAAGTTTTGGTTTGCTTTGATGAAGCAGAAGGGCCAAGGCCTGCCACCGGCTACTGGAGAGGAGATCCTGCACCCCATGCCTGGCTCTGGGTTTTTCCTGGGTATCTGTGGGGTGTGGTGGGCAGTGTGATGCCACGAGACAAACACTGGTAAGACACCACCCAGCCACTTCACAGGGTAGCAAGGAAGCAATGATGGCCCATCACAATGAGTATAATGTGTCTCCTCATAAGCTCTAAACAAAGGGAAAAAAAGGCCGGGCTGTTGTGTCCTTCCATTCTTGCCACCACCCACCTCTTTTTCCTCTACGCTGTATCACACTTAATCCTATTTCCTTAAAGTCTACAGACACCTATCTCTTTTCACCACCTTGCTTTCATCCTGGCATTTCCATCATTTCGCCAATGTCTCATCAACACTCACCAGCTGTTCCTTGAAACACAAAGCTAGGGTCTGAGAACAGACACTCTTTGGATGACCTCGGGCACCACAGCACAGACCCTTTGAGGGACATTTCTTCCTCCTCATGACAAGAGCCAACCTTCTATGGTGCACTTTGTGGCATTTTTTTCTCTCCTGCTCTTTCCTACTACCACAGAAAGCTCCATCAGGGTGGAAACCACTCCTGAAGTAGGCATCCCAACCCAGCAGGCTCCTTGCAGCCTGTCAACCAAGCAGACCCAAGTCACCTCTGCAGCAGCTTCCAAGCCAGGGGCCTGCTGCTGGCCTTGCAGCTTCTTGGCTACACACAGCCAAGCCTTGTGCCTGCTGCTGCCCACTCATGGACTCAAGCAGAAGGGACAGGACAACCCATCTGGGGGCCTTCTTTCTGCCTGGGTCCTCCTGGGTCTGGAGGCAGAGGGGATCCCACAGTCAGCATGCCAAGCAGCTGCCTTCTGCTGGCCTAGCAGGGCCACTGGCAGCTGTCAGCCCAAAACTACAAATCCCAGGTCTATGTCAAGGGTGACCTGCCACCTACAGGCAGAACTGACCTCACAGTCCCTTTCTGTGACACTTTCCTGCTGCTGCCCTATCAAGTGCAGAGACAGAAGTGACCTCACAGTCACTGCCACAGTCACATTGCTCCTGCTGGGGCAGGAGATCCTGACGCAGAGCTCACATCTCTCTTGTATTGTAGGGAGTAGATTTTACCATTCTGTGTTAGAGATTAAGCAAAGTTTATGTTGGAAGATTTAGTGTTCTGTTTGTGGTGTCATGTTTCTGGTTACGGTATGGGCAAGCATTAAGGTTTAGGGTTTTGTTTAGGTCTGGCGAGAAGACTAGGGATAAACAGAGCATTTTAATGTTAGTGATAAGGGCAGGGATTAGGGTGAGCAAGAGAGTAAAGGGAAGGAAAGGGGACTATGGGCTGAGTTTTTCTTGAGGTGGTATTTTGAGTTCTGCTTTACAATAGTGGATTCCTGTCAGGAAGTTGCACTAATGTTTAGGTTTAAGGATTATTGTTATTTTTGAAAATAGTTTACAGGCCCTACAAGAATGTCTGAAGTCAGTGTTACAGCAACATCAACATTACAGGAACCATCTTACCTCTACAAATGTAAGCTTCCAAGCTCCTCTTCACTTCTTCTTCCTGTACCCCTATCTGACATCTCTCCTGGCCAGGCTACTCCTGACCTCTCCATAGCAGTCATCTAACTGGGATCAGCTTTCTGATGGCTGTCATTATATCAGAGTACCTGTCTCACCTCTGTTGGCTACTCTATTTCGTAGTATTTGAATACTCTATACTTTGTTTCCTATTCTATTCTGTTCCTCACAAAGCCTCCCATGGGAATTGTTAGGGCAGATAATTGGAGGCCATGATTACAGATTGGCAAAACCAGTGTGCTGAGAAAATCACTGTTTATTTTGGTGAAGCAGAAGGGCCAAGGCCTGACCCCAGCCACTGGAGGGGAGATCCTGCACCCCCAGCACCTCCATGTCTCACTCAGGGCTCTTCCTGGGGTCTGTGGGGTAAGGGGCGATGCCCACAATACCATATGTGAAGGACAACGTTATGACACCTCCCAGCGTTTGCACAGGGTTGAAAGGAGAATACATGGTCCCAATGCCATGAGTATAACACGTCTTCTCATAAGCCATGGCCCAGGAGACGAAGATGTCAGTGCTGCTGAAACCTTCCATTCTTGTCAGAGCCCTCTGCCTTCTCCTCTACATGCTTTCCTGTGCTGTCCCACACTTCCCTGAAGGCTGCAGACAGACACTTCTCTTCCCCACCTTGCTCTCACTCTGGTATTCCCATGATTTCACTGCTGCCTCTCCACTCTCACCAGCTGTTCCTTCAAACACAAGGGCATGGGCTGATCCAAACTCCCCCTGGGTGACCTCTGGAGCCACAGCACAAGTGCCAGTGCCTTACCTCCAAGTCAAGAATTTCATCTGACTATCGAATCTAAATCTACCCTCTTGAAGTTTAAAACCGTTCCCCTTGTCCTACCATATAATCAGAAATCATAGAAACACAAAGTTGGAAAGGACCTACAAAACCATTTAGTCCAACTTTCCTGTCACTAATACTACCCACTAAGCTACTAAATCATACCTCCTAGCACCTTTTCCTGGTGCTTCCTGATCACTGCGAGTGTTGGTGACTCCACCACCTCCCTGGGCAGAACATTCTAGTGCCTTTTTCTTTCTTTGAAAAGAAAAAAAAAAGAAAAAGTTTTTTGTGATATCTAATCTAAATATCCCCATGTGCAACTTGTGGCCATTTCCTCGAGTTCTATCATTAATTATCTGACGCCTCATCTCAACCTCTCTTCAGGAAGTTGTAGAGTGCAATGAGGTCTCCCCTGAGCCTCTTCTTCTCCACACTAAACAATCCTAGCCGCTCCTCATAAGAGTTGTGCTCCAGACCCCTCAGTTTGGTTGCCCCTCTCTGGGCACGTTTCAGGGCCTCAATATCTTTCTTGTAGAGAGGGGCCCAAAACTGAACACAGTACTCGAGGTGCGGCCTCACCAGAGCTGAGTACAGGGGGATGATCACCTCCCTGCTCCTGTTGACTGCACTATTTCTAATACAGGCCAGGATGTGTTTGCCTCTGTTGTTCCAATAGGGGGGATCGATGTTGACAAGCGGGCTCACCACATTAGCACGTGGCTTGCAGACTGGTGCAACCAACAGATCTTTGGGTTTTTCGATTATGGGAAGGTCTACGTGACGCCAGGCCTGCTGTCACCAGATGGGATGCGCCTCTCTCAGAGAGGGGTAAGGATTTTGGCTCAGGAGTTGGCAGGGCTGATAGTTAGGGCTTTAAACTAGGGTCAAAGGGGGAAGGGGCTAAAAGCAGGCATGCCAGTGACAAGCTAAGGAATGGTGTGCTAGAATCAGAGGGACTGTGTGCCAGTGAGGTCCTTCAATCAGCTCCACAAGGTGCTGTGTGTAGGGAAGTGCATATGAAGTGCTTCTACACAAGCGCACACAGTATGAGGAATAAAATGGACAAGCTGGAAGTCTTGGCCCAGTCCCACAGCTACTACATCATCGCAATAAGCAAAACCTGGTGGGATGAGTCTTGTGGCTGTTGTGCTGCAATAGATGGTTACAGACTCTTCAGGAGAGACAGGCAGGGCAGGCAAGGTGACAGGGTGGCTGCATACGGGTCCCTATCTCTAAGGGGAAAAAGGATCCTAGGCCAGGAGCTGGTGGGGCTCATTGAGAGGGCTTTAAACTAGGTAAGATGGGGGATGGGGCTGAAACAAGGCTTGTTGGAGCTGTGTCAGGGGGAACAATGGCAAGAGCGGGGGATAAGACTAAGGCCCAGCTGAAGTGCATCTACACCAATGCACGCAGCATAGGTAAAAAAAAGGAGGAGCTGGAAGCCATCGTGCAGCAGGCAGGCTATGACTTGGTTGCCATCACGGAGACATGGTGGGACCAGTCTCATGACTGGAGTGCTGCAATGCCTGGCTATAAGCTCTTCAGAAGGGACAGGCAGCACAGAAGGGGTGGTGGTGTGGCTCTCTATATTAGAGAGTCTTTCAAGGTTGTAGAACTCGAGGCTGGGAATGACAAGGTCAAGTCCTTTTGGGTTAGGATCGGCAGGGACAACAAGGCTAGCGTCCTGGTCGGGGTCTGTTATAGACCGCCGAACCAGGATGAGGAGACAGATGAGGAGTTCTACAGGCAACTGACAGAAGTTGCGAAATCTTCAGCGCTTGTACTCGTGGGGGACTTCAACTTCCCTGACATATTCTGGAAACACAACACAGCCCTGAGAAAGCAGTCTAGGAGGTTTCTGGAGAGCGTGGAAGATAGCTTCCTGACGCAGCTGGTTAGTGAGCATACCAGGGGTGGCGCCCCGCTAGACCTTCTCTTCACAAACAGAGAAGGACTGGTGGAGGATGTGATTGTCGGGAGCTGTCTTGGGCAGAGTGACCACGCAATGGTGGAGTTCACTATTCTTGACGAGGCCAGGAAGGGGACCAGTAAAACCGCTGTATTGGACTTTCGGAGGGCTGACTTTGAGCTGCTCAGGACACTGGTTGGTAGAGTCCCTTGGGAGGCGGTTCTGAAGGGCAGAGGGGTCCAGGAAGGCTGGGCGCTCTTCAAGAGGGAAATCTTAATGGTGCAGGAACGGTCTGTCCCCACGTGCCCAAAGATGAGCTGTCGGGGAAAAAGACCAGCCTGGCTCAACAGAGAATTGTGGCTTGAGCTTAGGAGAAAAAAGAGGGTTTATCATCTTTGGAAAAGTGGGCAGGCCACTAGGGAGGACTATAAGGATGTTGCGAGGCTGTGCAGGGACAAAATTAGGAAGGCCAAAGCTCATCTGGAGCTCAATCTGGCTACTGCCGTTAAAGATAACAAAAAACGTTTCTATAAACACATCAACACAAAAAGGAGGACTAAGGAGAATCTCCATCCTTTACTGGATGCGGGGGGAAACTTAGTTACAAGAGATGAGGAAAAGGCGGAGGTGCTCAATGCCTTCTTTGCCTCAGTCTTTAGCGGCAATACCGGTTGTTCTCTGGATACCCAGTACCCTGAGCTGGTGGAAGGGGATGGGGAGCAGGATGTGGCCCTCACTATCCATGAAGAACTGGTTGGTGTCCTGCTATGGCACTTGGATGTGCACAAGTCGATGGGGCTGGATGGGATCCACCCAAGGGTACTGAGAGAACTGGCAGAGGAGCTGGCCAAGCCACTATCCATCATTTATCAGCAGTCGTGGCTATCGGGGGAGGTCCCAGTTGACTGGCGGCTAGCAAATGTGACGCCCATTGTCGTGGTTTAACCCGGCCGGCAGCTAAGCACCACGCAGCCGTTTGCTCACCCTCCCCCCTCCCTCTCTGGGACGGGGGAGAGAAATGGAAAGTGAAGCCCGTGAGTTCAGATAAAGACAGTTTAATAAGACAGGAAAATAATAATAACAAATATAATAATAATAATAATAATAATAATACAATGATGATAATAGTACTACTACTAATAATATGTACAAACAAGTGATGCACAATGCAATTGCTCACCACCCGCTGACCGATGCCCAGCCTAACCCCGAGCAGTACGGCCCCCTCCCCCCGACTAGCCACCCCTATATATTGTTTAGCATGACGTCAGATGGTATGGAATACCCCTTTGGCTAGTTTGGGTCACCTGTCCTGGGTCTGTCCCCTCCCAGCTCTTACTCACCCTCAGCCTGCCTGTTGGCAGGACAGAGCAAAGGCTGAGATGTCTTTGGCTTGGTATAAGCACTGCTCTGCAACAATGAAAACATTGGGGTGTTATCAGCACTCTTCTCATCCTAAGCCAAAACACAGCATTCCACCAGCTCCTAGGAAGAAAATTAATTCTGTTCTAACTGAAACCAGGACACTGAGAAAGAGGAAGACCACAGCCAGGTGTGGGAGGCACGTGGAAAAGGCTTTGTGCCGGCTCTGTTCAGAGGGTATCCTCAGCACTGCCCTGAAGATCTGAAAATAGGACAGCACAATGAAAACAAAACAAATAAATGCTAAAGAAACACTAAACACAAGGATGCCAATTTCCCTGAGATAGGAATCTGAACAGGAGAGCTTGAGGATGTGGGGGATTTCACAGAAGAAGAGGTCCAAAGCGTTGCCTTGGCAGAGGGGAAGGGAAAATGTAGTGGCTGTGTGTAGGACAGCATTGAGAAAGCCACTGCCCCAGGCAGCTGCTGCCATCTGGGCACAAGTTCTGCTGCCCAGGAGGTTCCCGTAGTGCAGGGGCTTGCAGATGGCAACGTAGTGGTCATAGGCCAAGACGGTGAGAAGGGAAAACTCTGCTCCAACCAAGAAGACAAAAAAGAAGACCTGTGCCACACATCCTTGATAGGAGATGGCCCTGTTGTCCCAGAGGGCATTGGCCATGGCTTTGGGCAGAGTGGTGGAGATGCAGCCCAGATCGAGGAGGGCAAGTTTGAGGAGGAAGAAGTACATGGGGGTGTGGAGGCGGTGGTCGCAGGAGATGGGGATGTGCATGGCCAAGAGTAGGAGAATGGTACAACCCCTGCCTGGTTCATAGGAGGGGATGAGGAGGCAATGAGGCCCTGGTGCTTTAACGATCAGCTGTCTCCTAATCGTTGTCAGTGGCAGAGACAACAGCCATAGCCATGGACACAAAGACCTGGGTCATGCTGGGACTTGGAACCTTTTCATAGCCCTTGCTCCTCTCCAAACCAGGCTGTCCTAGGGACTCCCAGACCTTCACCTCTTTACCAGCTAGTTGTAGGCACTTGTCCTTGTGGTGTCATACCGGATCTGAGCTGAGTCTGATAACTCAGATCTTTTTGGTGGCCATGCTCCTCGTAAGGCAGCTCTGTATGAAGTTGGCCTGGTTCCTGCTGAGCAGGCACCACTGCTCGAATGGCATCCCTCGTGGTGCCCAGGCCCTCCTTGTCCTGTGTACTCTGCAGTGTCCCAGTCTGCTCTGATGTGTGGCGTTACTCTCCCTCTCGTTCAGGACTGGGCTCTTCTCCTTGTACATGTCAGGAGGTTTCTTTAGACAAAATCCTGTAGTTTCTCAAGCTCCAACCACACTGATGCTCCATTCTGTCAGCTGTTCATGTCTGCAGGCAGACAGTTCAGCCTTCATGTGATTGTGTTGTCTCTGACAAGACAGCAGCATTGGGAGGTACAGGGGACACAGAATCACACACAGAATCACACAGAATTGTCTAGGTTGGAAGAGACCTCAAGATGATCGAGTCCAGCCTCTGACCTAACACTACCAAGTCCTCCACTAAACCAATGTTTGGATAATGCAGGATTAACCAGTTGAATGGAACTGCAACACAGTCACAGAAAGGTAATGGGTGGAAGGCTGCCAGATTCTACTTTTTCTGTTCTTCATTCTCATGCATGCTGTCAGTTTCTCGGGAGCTGTGTCCTAAATGTTATGGGGCTGTGCAGGACAAAGTTAGAAGGGCCAAAGCCCAGATGGAGCTTAATCAATCCATTCCTGTCAAAGACAATAAACACTGCTTATATAAATGCTTTAAATAAAAGAGGATTAAGAATCATCATAAATTATTGGATGTGGGGGGAAACCTGGTGCCAAGAGATGAGGTAAAGGCTGAGGTACTTAATGCCTTCTTTGCCTCAGTCTCTAGCAGCAAGACCAACTGTTCCCCTAGATATTTGTTTTTTTGTTTTTTTTTTTTTTCCTCCTGCTCTTTCCTACTACAAAAGCAGGCTCCATCAGGGTGGAAACCACTCCTGAAGTAGGCAGCCCAACCCAGCAGGCTCCTTGCAGCCTCTCAGCAAACCAGACACAAGTCACCTCAGCAGCAGCTTCCAAGCCAGGGGCCTGCTGCTGGCCTTGCAGCTTCTTGTGGAGACACAGCCAAGCCTTGTGCCTCCTGCTGCTGCCCAGTCATGGACTCAAGCAGAAGGGATAGGACAACCCATCTGGGGGCCTTCTTTCTGCCTGGGTCCTCCTGGCTCTGGAGGCAGAGGGAATCCCCCAGTCAGCATGCCAAGCAGGTGCCTTGTGCTGGCCTAGCAGGGCCACTGCCAGATGTCACCCCAAAAGTGCAGATCCCAGGGAGAAATCAAGGCTGACCTGCCACCTCCAGACACAAGTGACCTCCCAGTCCCTTTCTGTGACACATTCCTGCTGCTGCCCTATCAAGTGCAGAGACAGAAGTGACCTCACAGTCACTACCACAGTCACATTCCTTCTGCTGGGCCATGAGATCCTCAGGCATAGCTGACTGCTTTCTACTTCCCAAGGGAATAAGGCGCATCTTTCTGGGTTAGAGAGTAAACAAATATTTATTGGGAAGGTTTGGTGTTCTTCTGTGTTTAGGGTATGGGCAGGCTCTGTAGTTTAGGTCATTTTTAGGTCTGCCTAGAAGCCTAGGGTTAAATAGAGTATTTTAATACTATTATTAAGGGTAGGGTTTAGGGTGAGTAAGAGAGTAAAAGTAATAGAAAGGGGGTATGGGGTGAGTTTTGCTTCAAGGAATACCTTGTGTTCAAGCTTTAGAGAAATGGATTCCTGTCAGAGTGTTGGAGGAGCATTTAGATTTAAGGATTAAGACTACTGGTTAAAATAGTGTAAGGGCCATACATGACTCTACAAGTCAGTGTTGATGCACAATCTGCATTTCATGATGCCTCTTACCTCTACGAAATCATTAATTTCTGCTGGCCATGCTCCTCTTGCCACCTGAAAATCTCACATCTCTCGTGTCCAGGTTGCTCCTGACCTCCCCATATCCTATTGGGATCAGCTTTCTGATAGCATCCATGACATAAGCAGTATATGTCTCACCTCTGTGGGCTACTCTGTTCTTCAGAGAGAAGTGGCATTGTAGTCAGGAGGGAAAAGGGCCTAAAGGAGCATCCTGCCCAGTATGCCCATCAGCTCTGCCTCTCTACAAAATTGCGCATCCTACCTACTAGTTTTGTTTCTAGAATAGCTTCCATGGATCTCGAGTTCTTTTTCCAGGCCCTTATGAATGCTTCATTTTTGGATGTGTAGAGAAGGGATAAGGAAAGCAATGCGCGGATAGACCTGAGCTTAGCAAGGGATGCAAAGAATAACAGGAAGAGACTCTATAGATGCATAGCTCAGAAAAGAAAGGCCAAGGAGAGTGTACCCGCTCTGATGGATGAGAAGGGTGAACTGGTAATGACAGACATGGAGAAGCCTGAGGGCCTCAACAACATATTTGCCTCAATCTTCCCTGCCAGTGAGGCTTCCCAAGTTTTTCATTTCCCTGAACCCATAGATGGAGGCTGGGAGGCAAAGAAGATGATCAAGTGGCTGGAGAACCTCTCCTATGAAGAAAGGCTGAGAGCACTGGGGCTGTTCAGCCTGCAGAATAGAAGGCTCCAGGGTGACCTCATCACAGCCTTTCAGTGTAAGCCCCCCTTTTAAGGGGGCTTATAAAAAAGATGGAGAGTGATTCTTTGCTCAAGGACATCACAATCCCTGCCCTGCCCCAAGGGGACAAACAGCTGAAGTTAGGGATAGGAGTGGGTTTGAAGATGAGATGTGTTGTGTGTGTGGTGGAGGGTTAGGTGGTCAATTTAACATTTAGGGATTAGAGGTCAACTTCTAGGGCTAATGCAATGGAAGGGCTTTGAGGGAGGGATTGGTGTTCTGCTCAAGATGCCTGCTCAAGGTGTAGGATAAGGGCAAGCCTTGTGGGTCAGAGTTTTGTTTAGTTCTTGGGTGAGGGCTAGGGTTAACACTGGCATTCTAATTCATGATTAGGCTTAATCATCCTTCTGCTCAGCCTTGAAGTACAAGATGCTTTCGACATCTGCCTTTTCCACGTCCCGAGGAACCTCTTTGATCAATCTGTCCTTTCCAAGGTCTTTGAGATACGTCTTATGATGACGTCTGCAGCTCCACCAGCACATCTCTCACCCTTCCCATACTACCTATAAGCAACCCTAGGACTGACAGGGGGATGATGAAGGTATGAGAAAGGGCTTGGTTAAAACCTCTGACTACAGCCTTTATGGGCTTTACACAGACAGTTACAACGGTGTCATAGAAAACAGTAACACTCATGAGGACAGAAGAGCAGGTGGATAAGGCCTTGGGCTTGTCAACAGAGGATGCACGCACATGAAAACTGCAGGAAAGAGAAGAGGAAGATGATCCAAAGGAAGGAAGGAAGGAAAGAAGGAAGGAAGATCCCAAATGTAGATTATGAAAGGAAAGACCATGAGTATCACCGTGGCACTGCAGGAGAGCTCCAGCAATGGGGTAAAACCACAGAAGATGTCTATGACACTGGGGCCACAGAACAGTAGCTGGGAGGAGGAGAAAGAATTACTGCACATGAGAGAAATTCCCCTGGTTCAGGTACAGCTGCCTTCTGGAGTCAGGCCTTCCACTTCTTGAGCCTTGCAGAGAACAGGGGTGGCATACAGCCCAGGGCTGACCGTAGGACATGGCCCCCATCAGGAAGCACTGCGGTCATGCAGAAGGTGCAGCTGAGATTGCTGTCCCCCTTTGCTGACAGAGGTTGGAGCACTGTCTCCCCCATGTGGTGTCTTCCCCGTGTGGAGTATGGTGCCTTGTCTCCCCCACCGCACGGTCTTGACTCCTTGTCTCTGCTGGGCCCCACCTTCCACACCCAAATATGTCCCTTGGCTGTTGGCTCCCTCTCCCCTGCCCTGTGTAGCAAGCTGGAGCGGACAGGTTACCATTAGATGTGGTGGTGCTTCTGTAATTCACATTGGTGATGGCACAAATGACAGTTCCTTCACCAGTGATGTACATCCTTCTTCATGTTAGGACATAACTCAATGTCCTTCACTCTGCTTTATCACACTGATGAACAGAACATGGTCTCCTTGATTATTCTGAGGCACAATGCAATGCTTTTTGCCTTCTGCTACTCCAGCACAATATGTGTGACTTTCCCTTACTCTGCACATTGACCTGCAGGGTCAATGACGTCAGTGGGAGAGATATGGCTCCTTAGGAGTTTCTGTGTTTTAATGAGTTCCATGGTGTATTTTGGTGCTGAGTCAATGAAACTTGGGTACTGAGAAGAGAATGATGCAACTGAGCGAAAAAGCAAACTCAAAAGGAAAAGCTGAAGTGACTTGGAGTATTAATGGTCCCACTGAGGGCTGTTACTAATAAAGCCTCCCCATGGACTGCTTAGGGCAGATTATTGGAGGCCATGATTACAGACAGGCAAAGCACTGTGCTGAGAAAAGTCTTGGTTGGTTTTGGTGAAGCAAAAGGTCTAAAGCCTGACCCCAGCCACTGCGAGGAGAGATCCTGCACCCCCCTGTCTGGCTCAGGACTTTTCCTGGAGGTCTGAGGAATGTGGTGGGCAGTGTGATGCCATGAGAAGAACACTGGTATGACACCACCCTGCCTCTGCACAGGGTTGCAAGGAAGCAAAGAAGCTGCATTGCAATGACTATATCTAGTTTACTCGTAAGCTCTAGGCAAAGTGACAGGGCTGTTGGGTCCTTCCTTTCTTGCCAGCACTCTGCCTACTCCTCTACATGTTTTAACATGCTGTCCCACAATTTATCCTATTTCCTGGAAGTCTGCAGACACCCATCTCTGTTCACCACCTTGCTCTCATCCCAGCATTTCCATCATTTCACTATCTCATCAACTCTCACCAGCTGTTCCTTGAAAAACGAAGCTAAGGTCACATCACAGACACTCACCAGCATCTTCCAAGCCAGGGGCCTGCTGCTGGCCTTGCAGCTTCTTGGCTAGACACAGCCAAGCCTTGTGCCTGCTGCTGCCCAGTCATGGACTCAAGCAGAAGGGACAGGACGACCCATCTTGGGGGCCTTCTTTCTGCCTGGGTCGTCCTGGCTCTGGAGGCAGAGGGGATCCCCCAGTCAGCATGCCAAGCAGGTGCCTTCTGCTGGCCTAGCAGGGCCACTGCCAGATGTCAGCCCAAAAGTCCAGATCCCAGGTCTATGTCAAGACACAGGACTGTCACCTGCCACCTCCAGACACAAGTGACCTCCCAGTCCCTTTCTGTGACATGTTCCTGCTGCTGCCCTATCAAGTGCAGAGACAGAAGTGACCTCACATTCACTGCCATGGTCACATTCCTCCTGCTGGGGCAGAAGATCCTCAGGCAGAGCTGAGCTTTCTCTAGCCCCCTTGGTATCTCTTTTTACTTTCTGGGTTAGAGATTATGCAAAGTTTTAGTGGGATTGTTTGGTGTTCTGCTTTTTCTCTCACGTCTGTGGTGGAGGTATGGACAAACTCTGTGGTTTACGGGTGCTTTACATCTGCCAAGGAGTTTAGGGTTAAATAGAGCATTTTAATGTTAGTGGTAAGTGAAGGGATTACGGTTATCAAGAGAGAAAATTGATTCCTTTCAGAGTGTTGTAGTAGCATTTAGGTTTAGGGATTAAAATCACTGTTTCCAGTAAGGTAAGGGACATACATTACTGTTTTAAGTCAGTGTTACTGCAGCATTGGCATTGCATGAATGCTCTTACCTCTATGAAATCATTAATTTCTGCTGGCCATGTGTGGTGGTTTTACTCAGGTGGGCAGCCGAGCTCCACCACAACCACTCTCTCACTCCCCCTCTCCTCAAAGAGGAAGGGGGAGAAAATACAACACAGAGAACTCGAGTTTAGAGATGAGAAAGGTTTAATTAAAGGGAAAAGGAATGGGGAGGAAAAACAGAGACAAAAGAAACAATCAGTCCGCGTGGAAGCACAGAGAGAGAAAAAATTATTCTCTACTTCCCATCAGCGAGCGGTGTTCGGCCATGTTCTGGGAAACAGGGCCTCAAAACGCGTAGTGGTTGTTCAAGAGGAACAGCCCCCTCCCCCACGAGAGTCCCGCTTTTATTGCTGAGTGTGACATCAGGTGTTATGGAATATCGCTTGGTTGGTTTAGGTCAGCTGCCCCAGCAATGTCCCCTCCCCATCACTTGCCCACCCCCACTGCTGGCTCTTGGGGGCTCAGAAGGAGTCCTGATGCTGTGCCAGCACTATGCAGCAATAGACACAACACTGGAGTGATATCAGTGCTGTTCCAGCTACAAGTGCAGAGCACAGCACTGTGTGGGCTGCTGCAGGGAAAAGGTGACTCCAGCTCAGGCAGACCCAACACACAGATTCTCCACTGAAATCAACAGTTGGACATAAATGTCCATTGCACCAGTTCCCACCTTAGGCTGCATGGAGGCACATAATTTTTTATTATTATTGTTATTATTATTATTATTGTTGTTGTTATTTTGTTTTGTTTTGTTTTATTTTATTTTATTTTATTTTATTTTATTTTATTTTATTTTATTTTATTTTATTTTATTTTATTTTATTTTATTTTTTGAAACAAACAACTGTAAACCATGTTACAATTTGCTGAAAAATAGAACAAACTCCTCAGCTGTGTGCCCAGTCCAGGCTGCCTCTAGGCAACTTCACATTCCAAAAGGAAGAAGTAGAAATTAGATGGACAAGAAATTAGATTTATTTTTTTGTTGTTTATTTTATTTTATTTTATTTTATTTTATTTTATTTTATTTTATTTTATTTTATTTTATTTTATTTTATTTTATTTTATTTTATTTCAAGATAAAATATTTTATACAGCTAGATTGGAAATGCTAAATAGAAAAAGAGTTGAGGAGCTGCCTAAGGACATGATTAGATAAACTTGTTAAACATGGTCAAATTTGAACTCCCTGATGGTCAGAGACTAACTGGGTAGGTTAGAGGGATCAGAATGATCAAAGGTTTGCAGTGGGTAAATCTGGAGACCAATGGGAAGTGCATAGGTCCAGACAGAGAGCTGGAAAGGGAAATTCCAACACTGTCAGTTTAATCAGGACCAGTGGAAGATTATGGCCTTAAATGCACATCAGAATCAACAGAGTAGTGCAAGTGCAGGGGAAGAACGGTATTTCTTTTTCTGCAGCGAATATACATCCTGGAAATTCTCATTTTGTGACAACAGAAATTCAACTTAATGTGGGACGCTTTGTGGAAAGGATTCACCCAAATCCCTTCAAGTGATGACGATTAGGTGCTCTATTTCTTAAATACTGAAGGAATGCACAGGATTTTGGGCAAAGCTTTGCTGTCTGACCATAAGCAACCAGTTCCACCTCTAGATACTCGGCTGCGTCTGAGGAACTTCCCTGGACTGGCCGCTGTCAGAGAGGACCTGAAGGAGACCCTTGGGGCTACAGATTGAGCCAGATGGACTTGCCAGGACACCTCTACTGCCAGTAGTAGTCTCTGTCCCTGTAACAGCAGCCCAGCCCAGCACAACAAACCCCATCAAAGACAAGTCGGGGGCTCTTGAGAAATGGTCATCCATCTGAAATGGTCATTTCGAGCATTGGTCATACATGTACAGCATTGGTATCACACCAGTGTTTTGTCCATTGCTGAGCAATACTGGCACAGCATCAGGACTCCGTAAGGCTTGGATTGCTTTGGTTTCCACCAGTCACTGCACAGGAGATGGAGGTCCATGAAGCTTCACGACCTCTTGTCTCATGCCTGGGAGATCCCCAGCACAGAGTGCCTGTGCCCCGCAGGGCCAGCCCCGCTCCCCAGGCCAGCACAAGAGGCCTGGCCCAGCCACAGAGCAGCTCCACATTCCTCTCCAGGATGCCATTTGCCATCAGACCCAGCACCAGTGGGACAGTCCCAGGACAGTCAAAGGCCAGTTACCGTTTGCTGGGCAATGTGGAACCAGGAAGGGAGCTCCCAGACCAGCCCTTGGTCTTTCACTGGTCACTTTGGGACTCTGATCCTGCTGCTGGCCATGGCCATGGCCAGGGAAGCAGCAGCCCCGACCCGAGGGCAGCAGAGAGGCAGAGCCCAGTGGGCAGTGAGGGGCAGCCCCGAGGGACACCGGGGCTGCTCCTGCATGTGGCAGCTGGGCTTTTGGTCCTGAGCCCCTCCTGCGTGCTGGCACTGCTCCCCCAGCTCCAGAGTTGTGAAGAGACAGCAGCTGAAAGTAGTTAATTTATCCTGGATTCTTTATTTTCTTTATCTAAACAGAAAGACAAGTTCTATAGTTACATGGCAAAGCTTTTGGACAAAAATAAAAAGAAATAATTAACAGATAGGAAACTTAGAATATCATTAATATATGATAAAAACAAGTTTCAGAAAATGGTATAAAAGAAAATAATAAGAAAAGACTGTTCTAACATATTGTCAGAAAAACTTTGAGTCCGGTTAGGACATTAGTCCATTATTAAGATGAAGAACTATGTATCCAAAGAGTTTCTGCAAGGCATTCTTGAGCTCCTGGTTCCTCATGCTATAGATGAGGGGGTTCATGGCTGCAGGAACCACAGAGTATAGAACTGCAACCACGAGGTCCAGGGATTGGGAGGAGATGGAGGGGGGCTTCAGGTAGGCAAACATGGCAGTGCTGATAAACAGAGAGACCACAGCCAGGTGAGGGAGGCACTTGGAAAAGGCTTTGTGCTGGCCCTGAGAAGAGGGCATCCTCAGCACCACCCTAAAAATCTGCACATAGGATAGCACAATGAAAACAAAACAACCGAATGCTAGACAGACACTAAGTAAAATAAGCCCAAACTCCCTGAGGAACAACTTTGAACAGGACAGCTGGAGGATTTGAGGAAGTTCACAGAAGAACTGATTAAGCTCATTGCCTTGACAGAGGGGCAGGGAAAATGTAGTGGCTGTGTGCAGGACTGCAATGAGAAAGCCACTGCCCCAGGCAGCTGCTGCCATCTGGGCACAAGCTCTGCTGCCCACGAGGCTCTCGTAGTGCAGGGGCTTGCAGATGGCAACGTAGCGGTCATAGGCCATGATAGTAAGGTTATAATACTCTGCTGATATGCAGAAGAGAAAGAAAAAGACCTGTGCAGCACAGCCTTGATAGGAGATGGCCCTGGTGTCCCAGAGGGCATTGGCCATGGCTTTGGGCAGAGTGGTGGAGATGCAGCCCAGGTCGAGGAGGGCAAGGTTGAGGAGGAAGAAGTACATGGGGGTGTGGAGGCGGTGGTGGCAGGCTACAGCGCTGAGGATGAGGCCGTTGCCCAGGAGGGCAGCCAGGTAGATGCCCAGGAAGAGCGCGAAGTGCAGGAGCTGCATCTCGCGCGTGTCTGTGAATGCCAGCAGGAGGAACTCACTCACAGAGCTGACGTTAGACATTTGCTGTCCATACACATGCTTACCAGGTAAAGAGTAAAATGCAGAAGAATGTTAAAACAGAGTTCTCTGAGGAAAACCTATTGTGTCTCTTAAAGCACCCCGTAACCTGAGCATCTCTCTTTGCACGAAAATCATTTGGCATCTCTCCTGCTTGAGCTGCAGCTGGTGCTGGCTGAGAGTGGCACTGGGAGCAGGGGCTGCTGTAGGCTGCATAGGAGTCCTCTCTGCTATACAGCAGGAAGGAAACAGGAACATGGGGGAAGCTCAAGTTCTGTTCACTGGTCAGATCAATGATCTTTTCAGTGTTATTTCAAACAACTCATCTGAATGCAGAGTTACACAGGCCACTGCCCACATGTCATGTTCTAATCTACCCTGTATTTCCTGTCTTTGAGCCGCAGGACCATCCAGCTCTGGAGTTTCCTTGAGAAGAAACTGGAGACAACTGAGAGCAGAGAAGCCCCAGTCCAAGTGCAGCTGGACAGAAACCTCACCTGAGGTGAAGTTCTCACACAGACAGAGCTTGGAAGCATCCCTGTCTGAGCTCTACCTCCTCTTCTACCCCATCTGCCCCACAGCCCATGGGCTGCAGGGGAAGAGGAGGCCAGGGAGGGGCTGCTCCAGGGGAAGGCATCTGCACTGCAGGGCATGGCCACGAGGTGCCCAAATCCCCCCTGCCACGGCGTTTCTGCCAACAGCTCCTTCTGGCTGCCTGCCCCTCTCTCTGCTGCCTGCAGCTGTCCCTGCCGGGAGCTGCTGCTCTGCGCCCACCTCTTCTTTCCCCCTGCCCGTGCTCACAGACCCCATCCCACGCGGCTGTGCTAAGCACTGCCCTGCAGCACCCTGCCACCAACAGGGCCCTGCCAAGGGGCACCTCCATGGCTGCAGGAGTTAAAGGGCAGCTGACAGAGAGCCTGGCATGGCCAGCCAGGGCAGGGTGTTCTGGGCTGACCAGGGGCACCTGCCTTAGGGCACTCCAAGGAGCTTCTGCCAGACTTCCTCAATTTGCACTGAAACCCAGCAGGACTCTCAAAGCTTACTGCATTGCCCACTGCCCTCCCAGAAACAACGCCCAGCAGGAGGAGACCCTTCCAGGACCTGAAGTTGCATGGCCCTGCAGCCAGACCCTTACCTTGTCAAGGGCTGTGCAGGTTTCTCCTGCAGGCAGCTCTCAGCATCCTCCCACTGCCAACTGCCTTCAGCCCCTCTCTCCTTTTCTTCTCTCTATGTCTGTGCTTCTGTGTCTCTTTCCTGCTGCGCAGTGCAGAGGAGCTGCTCCTGGGCACAGCTGTCTCTCTGCACCACGGCCCTCTTGCCACGAGCTCCCCTTGGGCTCACGAGCCCAGCCCAGCTCAGCAGCACAGCACCAGCCCAAGGCACTGCAATCACCCCTCTGGGGGCTTTGCTGATGAGCCCACGAACCTCAGGCCCTCAGAGACAATTGAAGACAGCTCTCCAGAAGTCCAAGTCAGAGGCAAGTTTCCTGCAGTGTCCCCCTGAGGGCCAGCACTCACACAGCCTCCCTTGGAGCTCGTTAGAGCAGAACCCTGGAGGCACTGAGGACAAGGAGACAAAGGCAACGTGAAGGTGACACTGATGTGTAGGAAAAGTGGATGTGTGTCACCAAGCTCAAGGGCCAGGACTTGACATCCATCCCATTTTAAGGGGGATCCTTTCCCTTGACAGGTTGCTCAGGGCTCTTTGTGGGGCAGTAGGAGATGGGGATGTGCATGGCCAAGTGCAGGAGAATGGTACAACCCCTGCCTGGTTCATGGGTGGGGGCGAAGAGGCAATGAGGCCCTGGTGCTTTCACAGTCAGCTGTCTCCTCATAGGCGTCAGTAGCAGAGACAACAGCCATAGCCATGGACACAAAGACCTGGGTCCTGCTGGGACTTTGAGCCTTGCCATAGCCCTTGCTCCTCTCCAAACCAGGATGGCCTAGAGAATCCCAGACCTGTACCTCTTCACTGGTTAGTTCACAGAATCACAGAATTTTCTAGGTTGGAAGAGACCTCAAGGTCATCGAGTCCAACCTCCAACCTAACGCTAACAGCCCTCCACTAAACCATATCCCTAAGCTCTACATCTAAACGTCTTTTGAAGACTTCCAAGGATGGTGACTCCACCACTTCCCTGGGCAGCCTGTTCCACTGCCTCACAACCCTTTCAGTGAAGAAGTTCTTCCTAACATCTAGCCTAAAACTCCCCTGGCTCAACTTAAACCCATTCCCCCTCGTCCTGTCACCAGGCACGTGGGAGAACAGGCCAACCCCCACCTCGCTACAGCCTCCCTTGAGGTACCTAAAAAGAGCGATAAGGTCGCCCCTGAGCCTTCTCTTCTCCAGGCTGAACAAGCCCAGCTCCCTCAGCCGCTCCTCGTAGGACTTGTTCTCCAGGCCCCTCACCAGCTTCGTCGCCCTTCTCTGCACCCGCTCAAGCACCTCGATGTCCTTCTTGTAGCGAGGGGCCCAAAACTGAACACAGTACTCGAGGTGCGGCCTCACCAGAGCTGAGTACAGGGGGACGATCACCTCCCTAGCCCTGCTGGTCACGCTGTTCCTAATACAAGCCAGGATGCCGTTGGCCTTCTTGGCCACCTGAGCACACTGCTGGCTCATATTCAGCCGACTATCCACCATCACTCCCAGGTCCTTCTCTGCCTGGCAGCTTTCCAACCATTCCTCTCCCAGCCTGTAGCTCTGCTTGGGGTTATTGCGCCCCAGGTGCAGGACACGGCACTTGGCCTTGTTGAACTTCATGCAGTTGACCTCAGCCCATCGGTGCAGCCTATCCAGATCCCTCTGCAGAGCTTTCCTACCCTCAAGCAGATCGACACACGCACCTAACTTGGTGTCATCTGCAAACTTACTGAGGGTGCACTCGATGCCCTCGTCCAGATCATCGATGAAGATATTAAAGAGGACTGGCCCCAGCACCGAGCCCTGGGGAACGCCACTAGTGACTGGCCTCCAACTAGACTTGACTCGATTTACCACGACTCTTTGGGCCCGGCTATCCAGCCAGTTTCTAACCCAAAGAAGCGTGCGCCAGTCCAAGTCAAGAGCAGCCAGTTTCTTGAGGAGAATGCTATGTTATGTCACCTCTGAGCTGCTGCACAGGATTGCAAGGAAACTATGAGGCCCCATCGCAATGAATATAACATATCTCTTTCTAAGCTCTAGCCAAGGTGACAAAAACTTCAGGGCTGTTGTGTCCTTCCCTTTTTACCAGCACCCTCTGCCTTATCCTCTGCAGGCTTTCCTATGCTGTCCTACACATTGCCCTATTTCTTTGAAGTCTGCAAACATCTCTGTTCAACACTTTGCTCTCATCGCTTCCTTTAACCCATGTCTCGTCAACCCTCACCAGCTGTTCCTTGAAACACAAAACCATGGTCTGATCAGAGGGTGACCTCTGGCACCACAGCATGACCCTTTGAGGGACATTTCTTCCTCCTCAAGGCCAGCACCAACCTTCCAGGGCACACTTTGTGGCAAGTTTTTCTTTCCTGCTCTTTCCTACTACCAAAGAAAGCTCCATCAGAGTGGAAACCACTCCTGAAGTAGGCATCCCAACCCAGCAGGCTCCTTGCGGCCTCTCAGCCAACCAGACACAAGTCACCTCAGCAGCACCTTCCAAGCCAGGGGCCTATTGCTGGCCTTGCAGCTTCTTGTCTAGACACAGCCAAGCCTTGTGCCTGCTGCTTTGCAGTCATGGACTCAAGCAGAAGGGACAGGACAACCCATCTGGGGGCCTTCTTTCTGCCTGGGTCCTCCTGGGTCTGGAGGCAGAGGGGATCCCCCAGTCAGCATGCCAAGCAGCTGCCTTGTGCTGGCCTAGCAGGGCCACTGCCAGACGTCAGCCCAAAAGTGCAGCTCCCAGGAAGAAGTCAAGGGAGACCTGCCACCTCCAGACACAAGTGACCTCACAGTCCCTTTGCGTGACACGTTCCTGCTGCTGCCCTATCAAGTGCAGAGACAGAAGTGACCTCACAGTCACTGCCACAGTCACATTCCTCCTGCAGAAGCAGGAGATCCTGAGGTAGGGTTCATAGGATTCCCACCCATCTCCTCCTTGTGGCCCACAAGCTGATCAGACCCATGGCCCCTCACGTTCATCTTTGAATGCCAAGCAACTGCACAGCAGCCTCACAGTTCTTCTCCTGCAAGAAGGGGCCAAGCACCTGAAGTCAAGGTTCAGGAGAGAGGCTGAAGGTGATGAGGTTAATGCACAGGAACAGGGGCTTTGGGTGTTAGGTGTTCATGTATGGCATTAGGGAACAAGGCTCACCTTTCTGAGTTAGAGTTTAGGTAAAATTTTAGTGGAAGACTTTTGTGTGCTGCCTGGGGTGTCAAGCCTGTGGTTAAATTATTGGCAATTGTTGTGATTTACGATTTTGTTCAGGTCTGCCTAGAAGTCCAGGGTTAAAGAGAGACTTTTAATGCTAGTGTTAAGGACAGGGATCAGGGTGAGCAATAGAGGAAAGTTAAGGGAAAGAGGCTATGGGCTGAGTTTTGACTTCAAGGGAATCTTTGAGTTCAGACATTGGAGTAGTGGATTCCTGTCAGGGTGTGGAGCAGCACTTAGATTTGTGACTTAACGTTACTGATTGAAAGTGGGGAAGGGTCTCATATGACTGTTTTAAGTCATGTTTACAGCTGCAAGAGCTTAACCTGAACCATCTTACCTCTACAAAATCCTTAATTTCTAATGGCCAAGCCCTTATTCCCTCCCCCAAATCTCACATCTCTCCTGTCCAGCCTTCTCCTGACCTCCCCATATCAGACATCTCATTGGGATCAGCTTTCTGATGGATTTCATGATCTCAGAGTATCCATCACACCTCTGTTGGCTGCTCTATTTCTGAGAACAGCACCACTTAAGACACGATGGAAAAGGACACAAAAGTCCATCAGAGCACCCTGCACAATGTGCCCAGCAGCTCTGCAGTGCCACAAAAGTATGGTTCCTGCCTACAAGTTTTCTTTCCAGAATGGCTCCTATGGCTCCAGGGTAACTTTTCCCAGGCACTCACTTCCGCAGGCCACACTACTCTTGCCCGCAGGCCCCACGTGTCTCTCCAAGCTTCCCCTCTGCCCCTGCAGTAGTGGCACCTCAGCGCAGCAGGTTGGTGCATCTCCAGGCTCAGGGGTGTTTCCTGAGGGCCTGCCCCGTGTGGGGAGTGGTGGGGAGGAAGAGAACAAGGTCATCTCCTGGGGCATGGCTGAGCACAGCCCAGCCATCCCACACTGTGGGCAGGCCCCTGCTCCCAGGCTGAGGCACACATGCAGGGTGGACACTTCTCCATCAGCTCAGCTTCACGCAGGGACCTTCAGCCCTGCCCCAGTCCCAAGATTTGGCTACTTCTCCACCCACAGACATACCCTGCTTTCCTTTTGGGGACTCAGGCAGGACTTAAAGGATCTGCAAAAGCCCTGAGTGTCCTTGTTTCTCACAGCCTTCACCCAAGTCTTTCTCCTGGCCCTCCCCACTGCCCAGCACTGCCTCTCAGGTGGCACTCAGTGACCCTTCAGAAGGGCCTTTGGGCTTCCTCAATTGTACTAGTGCTTGTTAGCAATTTCCTGGCTCTTTCCAGAGCTCGGAGGGAACCTTCTTGTTCATCAGGGGACCTGTACTTGCTCTGGCTGGGACAGAGTTACTCTCTGCAGAGCAGCCCGTGAGGTGCTGTGTTTCGGATATGTGACCAGAGCAGTGCTGGTGACCCACAGTTCTGGTCGCTGTTTTTGAGCAGTGTTTGCAGAGCATCAGGTCCTTCTGTGGCTCACAATTTCTGAGTTTTACTTGGTTTTGTTATTCTGTCCCCAGTTCCTCTAGAAGAAGAGAAAGCAGGTGGCCGATAGGTGTTTATCTGCTGGATGCATGGAGCAAGGAGGTGTCCGTGGTGCCAGAAGATGGAGGTCCGTGAAGCTGCAGGAGCCCTGGTGTCTTGCCTGGGAGATCCCCAGCACAGGGTGCCTGTGCCCCGCAGGGCGAGCCCCGCTCCCCAGGCCAGCACAAGAGGCCTGGCCCAGCCACAGAGCAGCCTGCCCCGAGCAGGGGCCTGCATAAAGAGCTTTCTCCTTCTCATTTCTCCTTTTATATAGGCCCATCAATGCTGCCCTGCTCTTCCCCAGGGCCATCCCTGCTCCCAGAGAGCCTTGCCCAGGGCACTGTGTCCGTGCTGGCCAGGTCAGCCATTGCTGCTTCCTGCCCTGTGCTCCCCACAGAGCCCCAAGCTGGCGGTGCTGCTGTGAGAGCCAGGGGCTGTGGTGCCCTGGGACCCCCGGGGGTCTCCCCCCCGCCTTTGCTGCTCAGGGTGGGCAGCAGACCTACGTCCATGGGGATCTCTGCTGCTGAGCCCCTTTCCATGTGCCCTGATGGCTCAGCAGCACAGGGCAGTGCTGGGCAGGACCATGGGGTGTCTCTAAGGGCACAAAATAGAGGCGAGTGCTGCACCAGACCTCGCCTAGAGCACTTCAAAATGCATATCATCAATTACTCTGTAGTCTTATGGGCCTTTGTCTGCTGGCTCTTCACCACCTCTGCTGACATTGCACAGCCCTCCTTTAGCTCATCAAATCCTCAGATTCCCCTTTTCCTTTACCAGACCCTTCTTTGGATGGTCACACATTGTATGAGGTTCTAATCACTACCCACCGAGCACATTGTCCCTGCAGATCCCCCTGACATCTCCTGGCAGCTCCAGATTCCTTTACAGGCTGGAATCTGCCATCTGCCCCGCTGCAGGGAGTGCAGTCCCATGCAGATATATTTAAGATCAGTTGTCATCTCCTTAGGCAAGTTCTTCCATAATTGAAGCTCTTGGTCCTGCCGTTGGTAGCTCAGGAACCACCCTGGGACTTTCAGCCTGTGTCTTTCACTCCATGATGAACACCCAGAAAACAGAAGAGCAGGGAGCAACCCCTTGGCTGTGTTCCTTATAGCATATCTGGAAGAGGTGTCCAGGGTCCTGGGTTTGCTCTGAGCAAGACCCTTTTGCTACTGTGGTGCTAGCAGGGTGGCAGGTGTAACCCAGGGCTGCACAGTGCCTGCTGCTGCCTGCAGCCACAGGGATGCCACTGTAGAGACAACAGGACTGCCACCAAGGTACATGAGATCTGAGGGCTTATCCAAACTTAAGAGCACAGGAGAAAAATGTGGAAGCCAAAAGAAAGCAGCAGTGAAAAGGCCAGGTCCTGCTGCTGGCCATGGCCTTGGCTCCAGGGAAGCAGCAGCCCCAACCCGAAGGCAGCAGAGAGGCAGAGCCCAGTGGGCAGTGAAGGGTACAGCCCTGAGGGCCACCGGGGCTGCTCCTGCATGTGGCAGCTGGACTCTTGGCCCTGAGCCCCTCCTGCGTGCTGGGGCTGCTCCCCCAGCTCCAGAGGAGGGAAGAGACAGAAGCTGAGACCTATGAAATTCACAAGGTAACTTCAGTAGCTTTATGTACACAGGAAGCTGGTATCTATAGGTAAATAACTGACAAGTATGAGATTAAGAATAATATTATTTAATCAAAAGCAAATTAGTTAGATAAAATAATAATACAGGCATTTAATAACAGATAAAAAAATAATCTGGGAAAAGCTGGAATTTAAAATTATAGCTGTATTCTTATAGGTGAAGTTGCTGAAGATGTTTGTATACAAGCAGAGTCCTCATTGAATCCTGTAGTTCCTGGTTCCTCATGCTGTAGATGAGGGGGTTCACTGCTGCAGGAACCACCGAGTGCATAAATGACACCACCAGGTCCAGGTATGTTGAGGAGATAGAGGGGGGTTTCAGATAGGCAAAAATCCCAGTGCTGACCATCAGGGAGACCACGGCCAGGTGAGGGAGGCACGTGGAAAAGGCTTTGTGTCGCCCCTGCTCAGAGGGCATCCTCAGCACCACCCTGAGGATCTGAATATAAGAAATAACAATGAAAATAGAACAACCAAATAATACAGAACTACTTATTCCAAGTACACCAAATTCCCTGAGGTAGGCATCTGAGCAGGAGAGCTTGAGGATGTGGGATGTTCATTTTGCTTGTGTATTTAAACCAATTAAAGTGCCTTTTTGTCTTATGTCCTTCCTATGAGGTCTTTTCTGTGGCTGCAGAGGCAGTGCCCGTGTGCAGGGTGCAGAGGAAAAGAGTCACGGCCCAGTAGTCCAGCCCTAGAGCACCAGGACTTGGGGCATGCAGAGCTGCTCTCCTGCCACTGCCACCCTCTCCTGCTGAGCCCTGCTGGCAGTGTAAGGCCTGGCTGCTCCTGGAGCTTGGTCCAGTGCTGCTGTGTGGCCATGCTGGGACTGCAGGCCAAAGAGCAAGAGCTGAATGCAGCTCTGTGATGTGCTTCCTAGAGCCTCCGGGGTCCCTGTGCTCATTCCTCATGCTGTGGGGCATCTTAGAGGAGGGCGATGCACTGCAATGCTGAGGTGTCTCCCAGCCTCTGCCAGTGGCTGCAGGAGCCAGAGGGACCCTGCAAGTGCTGCAGTGCACTGCCTGTGTGTGTGCAAGGCAGACACTCGTGTCTCTGAACCCAGTGTGGATGAGCAGTGCATGAGATCAGTTCAGATGTTGGCACCTCACAGACCCCTGACATTTCTCTGTGCAGAACTCCAGTAATTACCCCCAGCGTTCCCATGAGATTTCTGTCACCCTCCTTGCACAGGTTCATTGCAAATGCCTCTCTCTGACTTAACACATTACCCTGCTTGTTGGTCTGGTGGTGACTGCAAATTGCTGTCTGTTGGTGACAGCCTTCACTAAGGGCAGATTGTGCCTGACAAACCTGGTGGCCTTCTACGATGGGCACTAATGGAGAGGGGAAGAGCAACTCACATCATGAACCTTGACTTGTGCAAATCATGTGACACTGTGCCACGCGATATCCTTGTCTCTCAATTGGAGAGACATGGATGTGATGGATGGATCACCTGGTGGGTGAGGAATTGGCTGGATGGTCACCCTCAAGGAGCTGGAGTCTACAGCTCAATGTCCAAATGGAAATCAGTAAAGAGTGCTGTTCCTCAGGGGTCAGTATTGGGACCAGCACTGTTTAACACTTTGTCAGTGACGTGAACAGTGTGACTGAGTGCAATCTCAGCGAGTGTGCTGATGACACCAAGCTGGGTGGTGTAGTCGACACACAGGAGGGAAGGGATGATATGCAGATGGACCCAGACAGGCTTGAGAGATTTTCCTGTGCGAACCTCATGAGGTTCACAGAGGCCAAATGCAAGGTTCTGCAGCTGGACTGGGGCATTCCCAAGCACAAATACTGTGGAGAATGGGTAGAGAGCAGCTCTAAGGAGAAGGACGTGGGGTGCTGGTGGATGAGAAGCTCAACCTGTGCCAGCAATGTCAGTTCACAGCCCAGAAAGAAAACTGTATTATGGGCTGCATCAAAGAAGTTTGGCCCAAAGCTTGAGAGAGGTGATTCTCTTCCTCAGCTCTGCTCTTCGGAGACCGCTCCTGGATTACTGCATTCAGCTCTGGGGCCCCAAACTCAAGAAGGACATGGAAGTATTAGAAGGAGTCTAGAAGAGGCCAGAAATATGATAGAGAGGCTGTGGCAATTTTTCCATGAAGACTGGCTGAGAAAGCTGGTTCTCTTCAGCCTGGAGAGACCCTATAGCAGCCTTCCAGTACCTAAAGGGGGCCTTTAGGTAATGTTTTAAAATCAAGAGAGGGTACTTTAAAATTAATTATAAGGAAGACACTCTTTCCTTTGGGGGTAGTGGTCAATGGAACAGGTTGCCCAGAGAAGTTGTGTCAACCCATCCCTTGCCCCTTCAAGGCCAGAAGCCTCCTGTGTCAAACCACGATGGACACCCCCCCTGCAAAGTTGCTGTTTAACCTCATCTTTCCTGCATGGGACCTCCTCTGCACCACAAAGCCCAGTCCCAGGTCCCACTTTGCCACAAGCACTCTGCAAGGTCGCTACAGGGCCTAACTCTACCATGTCCTGCCCTGGCTCTGCCATCCCGCTGGGCAGGGGAGAGGGTGACAACAGCAAAGGGATGCGTTTGGGTGTGGAATGTGGGGCCTGGCAGAGACAAAGAGTCAAGGGAGAGGACAGGGCGAGGCAGCAAAGGCAGCACAAGCTGTGGAGTTGTTGAGGGGCCACATTTGAGCGAGGAGCCTAGGTGGGCAGCAGCTGACAGGAGGAGAGGGTGATACTGTAAAAGCCACTCAAAGTAACTCTCTAAGACTCAAATAGAAGTTTTAGAAAGCAGGCATTCTATTATTGAGATGCTGGATGCACAGGAGATCACTGACCTGGTGTGCTTACAGAACTGTAAGCCCTCCCTCTCTGGGATGGGGGAGAGAAACGGGAAAGTGAAGCCGGTGAGTTGAGATAAAGACAGTTTATTAAGACAGGAAAATAATAATAACAATTACAATAATAACAATAATGATGATAATAGTACTACTGCTAATAATGTGTACAAACAAGTGATGCACAATGCAATTGCTCACCACCCGCTGAACAATGCCCAGCCTAACCCCGAGCAGTCCAGCCCTCCCCCCCATGGCTAGCCACCCCTATATATTGTTTAGCATGACGTCAGATGGTATGGAATACCCCTTTGGCCAGTTTGGGTCAGTTGTCCTGGGTCTGTCCCCTCCCAGCTCCCGCTGCACCTCCAGCCTGCCCGTTGGCAGGACAGAGTGAGAAGCTGAGATGTCCTTGGCTTGGTGTAAGCACTGCTCTGCAACAATTAAACATCAGCGTCTTACCAGCACTCTTCTCATCCTAAGCCAAACCATAGCATTCTACAAGGTACTAGGAAGAAAATTACCTCTGTCCTAACTGAAACCAGGACATATATCATAGAATCACAGAATCATAGAATCATAGAATATCCTGAGTTGGAAGGGACCCTTAAGGATCATCAAGTCCAACTCTTGACACCGCACAGGTCTACCCAAAAGTTCAGACCATGTGACTAAGTGCACAGTCCAATCTCTTCTTAAATTCAGACAGGCTCGGTGCAGTGACCACTTCCCTGGGGAGCCTGTTCCAGTGTGCAACCACCCTCTCTGTGAAGAACCCCCTCCTGATGTCAAGCCTAAATTTCCCCTGCCTCAGCTTAACCCCGTTCCCACGGGTCCTGTCACTGGTGTTAGTGGAGAAAAGGTCTCCTGCCTCTCGACACCCCATTACGAGGAAGTTGTAGACTGTGATGAGGTCTCCCCTCAGCCTCTTCTTCTCCAGGCTGAACAGGCCCAGTGACCTCAGCCGTTCTTCGTACGTCTTCCCCTCCAGGCCTTTCACCATCTTCGTAGCCCTCCTCTGGACACTTTCCAACAGTTTCATGTCCTTTTTATACTGTGGTGCCCAGAACTGCACACAGTACTTGAGGTGAGACCGCACCAGCGCAGAGTAGAGCGGGACAATCACCTCCCTTGACCTACTAGCAATGCCATGCTTGATGCACCCCAGGACACGGTTGGCCCTCCTGGCTGCCAGGGCAGACTGCTGGCTCATATTCAACTTGCTGTCTACCACGACCCCCAGATCCCTCTCTTCCAGGCTGCTATCCACCCTTTATACCACATAATTTATGTTATGCTAACATTACACTCCCTACCAGACCACGTTCTGCTGCTGGCCATGGCCATGGCTCCAGGGAAGCAGCAGCCCCGACCTGAAGGCAGCAGAGAGGCAGAGCCCAGCGGGCAGTGAGGGGCAGCCCCGAGGGCCACTGGGGCGGCTCCTGCATGTGGCAGCTTCGCTCTTGGCCCTGAGCCCCTCCAGAGGAGATCAGAAGAGAGGGATACTGACACCAATGAATTTCTGATGGCTTCTTTATTGTTTTTATTTACACTGGAGGACTAGTACTACGGGTAGATTAGATGATTTGCTCAAAGTAAAGAAATTAATTAACAGGCAGGATGCTAAGAATAATATTAGTGAAAAAATGATAAAAATGAAATGACACAAATAACAGTAATTTCAAATAATTATGATTATATATTATAACTATATTATTGATGCTTAAGAAGCATGCATAGGAACAGTCTCCTCACTCCATACTTTAGGTCCTTGTTTCTCATGCTGTAGATGAGGGGGTTCAGTGCTGGAGGTACCACTGAGTACAGAAATGCCAGCACCAGGTCCACGGATGGGGAGAAGACAGAGGGGGGCTTCAGGTAAGCAAACATGCCAGTGCTAACCATCAGGGAGACCACAGCCAGGTGAGGGAGGCACATGGAAAAGGCTTTGTGCTTGCTCTGCTCAGAGGGCATCCTCAGCACTGCCCTGAAGATTTGCACATAGGACAGCACAATGAAAACAAAACAACCAAAGCCTAAAAAAAACACTAAACACAAGAGACAAAACTTCCCTGTAGTAGGCATCTGAGCAGGAGAGCTTGAGGATCTGGGGGATTTCACAGAAGAACTGGTCTACAGCATTGCCTTGGCAGAGGGGCAGGGAAAATGTGTTGGCCGTGTGCAGGACAGCATCAAGAAAGCCACTGCCCCAGGCAGCTGCTGCCATCTGGGCACAAGCTCTGCTGCCCACGAGGCTCCAGTAGTGCAGGGGCTTGCAGATGGCAACGTAGCGGTCGTAGGCCATGACAGTGAGAAGGGAATACTCTGCTCCAACCAGGAAAACTAAAAGGAAGACCTGTGCAGCACAGCCTTGATAGGAGATGGCCCTGGTGTCCCAGAGGGCATTGGCCATGGCTTTGGGCAGAGTGGTGGAGATGCAGCCCAGGTCGAGGAGGGCGAGGTTGAGGAGGAAGAAGTACATGGGGGTGTGGAGGCGGTGGTGGCAGGCTACGGCGCTGAGGATGAGGCCGTTGCCCAGGAGGGCAGCCAGGTAGATGCCCAGGAAGAGCGCGAATTGCAGGAGCTGCAGCTCGCGCGTGTCTGCGAATGCCAGCAGGAGGAACTCGCTCACAGAGCTGATGTTGGGCATTTTCTGACATTCTCTGTTGGAGAGAAAAAGGTAGAACAAAGTTAGAACTGATTTGGATGAGGAAAACCTATTACACGTCTTAGAGAACCCCCAAACAGAGCCTCTCTCTTTGCAGCAGAACCTTTCTGCAGCTCTCCTGCTTGAGTTTTGGCTGGTGCTGGCTGAGAGTGGCATGGGGAGCAGGGGCTGCTGTGGGCTGCAGAGGAGTCCTACCTGCAGCAGGAGGGAAGAAGGAACATGAGGGAAACTCAAGTTCAGTCCACTTGTTAGGTCAATGAGTTTGCAGCGTTTTCTTGCAAACAACTCATCTGAATGCAGAGCAGAGCTGCATTTAGAGCAGTGTTTTACTTGCTTTAGTGTTATTCGGTTGGCCCTGTAATGCTTAGGTGAATTATTGGATAGTTGAACTCTGTGACTTTTCATGCGTGCTCCTGGTGAAATCTTGCGGATGCCAGGAGGCAAAAGGACTGTCCCTTGGTGAAGACTGAGCAGAGCAGATCTGCCCAGCAGTGAGCTTGGGCACGAGAAGAAACTGGAGACAGCTGAGAGCAGAGAAGCCCGACTCAAAAGGCAGATGGACAGAATCCTCACCTTATTTCTGGGTGTGTGATCAGGATCTCAGCTCTTCCCTCCTATATAGGAGTGCAGAAGCCTCAAACCAGCTGCCCACAGACAGCCATCCAGCAGCACGGACATGGCCTTAGCAAGGAGGTGTCTTCTCCTTGGGGCACCTGGATAACACAAGGATGCCACAAGAGAGCTGCATCCTGCTGGAGAGCAGCCTGCAGCCCAGGAGGATGCCCCACAGACAGAGCTGGATATCTGAAAGCTGGAGTGTGTCAATATCCCAGCTGCACCCCTGTAGGGTCTGGAGGACGCTTGACCACCCCTGTCTTATCTGATCAGGGATAGCAAGGTAATGACACTCCAAGGGGCCTCTGCCAGACTTCCTCACCTCGCGCTGCAACCCAGCAGGACTCTCAAAGCCTACTGCATTGCCCACTGCCCTCCCAGAAACAACACCCAGCAAGAGGAGACCCTTCCAGGACCTGCTGCATGGCCCTGCAGCCCGACCCTTACCTTGTCAAGGGCTGTGCATGTTTCTCCTGCAGGCAGCTCTCAGCATCCTCCCACTGCCAACTGCCTCCAAGCCCTCTTTCCTTCTCTTCTCTTCTCTCCTCTCCTCTGCCAGAACCAGCTGTGGTCAGAGCTTCCAGCTCTGCTGCGCTGTGCAGAGGAGCTGCTCCTGGGCACAGCTGTCTCTCTGCTTCATGAGACTTTCTGAAATGTGTTTTATCTGTCCCACAAGACCGACCCAGCTCAATAACAGAGGCCCAGCCCAAGGCATTGGAATCACCCCTCTGGGGGCTTTGCTGATCAGCCCACGAGGAGTCAATTAGGCTCTGGTGCTTTAATGATTAGCTGTCTCCTCAAAAACTTCAGTGGCAGAGACAATAGCCATAGCCATGGACCCAAATATCTCATAACGCAGCTCTGTAGGAAGCTTCCCTGGTTCCTTGTGAGAAGGCACCACTGCTTGTATGGCATCAGCATTGTGGAAACCACTCCTGAAGTAGGCATCCCAACCCAGCAGGCTCCTTGCGGCCTCTCAGCCAACCACACACAAGTCACCTCAGCAGCACCTTCCAAGCCAGGGGCCTGCTGCTGGCCTTGCAGCTTCTTGGCTACACACAGCCAAGCCTTGAGCTTCCCGCTGTGCAGTCATGGACTCAAGCAGAAGGGACAGGACAACCTGTCTTGGGGTCTCCTTTCTGCCTGGGTCCTCCTGGGTCTGGAGGCAGAGGGGATCCCCCAGTCAGCATGCCAAGCAGGTGCCTTCTGCTGGCCTAGCAGGGCCACTGCCAGATGTCAGCCCAAAAGTGCAGCTCCCAGGGAGAAGGCAAGGCTGACCTGCCACCTCCAGACACAAGTGACCTCACAGTCCCTTTCTGTGACACGTTCCTGCTGCTGCCCTATCAAGTGCAGAGACAGAAGTGACCTCACAGTCCCTGCCATTGTCACATTCCTGCTGCTGGTGCCGTGAGATCCTGAGGCAGAGCTGAGCTTTCTCTAGCACCCTCGGTATCTCTTTTTACTTTCTGGCTTAGAGATTAAGCAAAGTTTTAGTGGAATTGTTTGTTGTTATCCTTGTGCTGTCAGGTCTGTGCTTAAGGTATGGACAAGCTCTGTGGTTTATGGGTGTTTTACATCTTCCAAGGAGTTTAGGGTTAAATACAGCATTTTAACGTTAGTGTTAAGTGAAGGCATTACGGTTATCATGAGAGAAAATAGATTCCTTTCAGAGTGTTGTAGTAGCATTTAGGTTTAGGGATTAAAATCACTGCTTCCAGTAAGGTAAGGGACATACATTACTGTTTTAAGTCAGTTTTCCTGCACTACTGGCATTGCATGAATGCTTTTACCTCTATTAAAACATTAATTTCTGCTGTCATGCTGCTCTTACCACCCCAAAATCTCACATCTCTCTTGTCCAGGCTGCTCCTGACCTCCCCATATCTTACTGGGATCAGCGTTCTGATGACATTTAACATCTCAGTGTATCTGTCTCACCTCTGTTGGCTCCTCCATTCCTGAGAAGGAAGTCACATTCTACACAGGAGGGAAAAGGGCACAAAGATCTTTAGGCGCATCCTGCGCAATGTGCCCATCAGCTCTGCACCTCCACAAAATCATGCTTCTGACCTACAAGTTTTGTTTCCCAAATGGCTTCTTGGATCCAGGGCTACTTTTCTCAGGCTCTCTCATAAGTTGCAGTTTCAGATGTGGAAGGATATGATAAGGAAAGCTAAGGCACAGATGGAACTGAGCTTAGCAGGGGATGAAAACAATAACAGGACGAGATTCTGTAGATACATCGCTCAGAAAAGAAAGGCCAAGGAGAGTGTACCCTCTTCTGATGGATGAGAAGGGTGAACTGGTAATGACAGACATGGAGAAGGCAGAGGGACTCAACAACATCTTTGCCTCAGTCTTCCCTGACAGTCAGGCTTCCCAAGTCTTTAATTCCCTGAACTCATAGATGGAGGCTGGGGGGCAAAGTCTCACCCACTCTAAGTGAACAGGAGTTTTGAGACCAACAGAAGAAACTCAACAAGTACAAGTCTATGGGGACTGATGACATTCATCCCAGGGTCCTGAGGGAACTGGTTGATATAGTTTCCAAGCCTCTCTCCATCATATTTGAAGAGTCCTGGCAGTCAGGTGAAGTGTCTGGTGACCTGAAAAGGAAAACATCACTCCCATTTTTCAAAAGGGTAGAAATGAGAACCCATGGATCTACAGAATGGTGAGCCTCACCTCTGTGCCTGAAAGGGATCATGGAGAAGATCCTCCTGGAATCGATGTCAAGGCACATGCAAGACAAAGAGGTGATCTCAGACAGCCAGCATGGCTTCGCCAAAGAGTAAATCATGCCTGACCAATGTGATGGCTTTCTACAATGGAGTGATCACATCAGACAACAACAGAAGACCGACCTATGTCATCTACTTGGACTCCTGTAAGACCATTGCCATGGTCCCACATGACATCCTAGTCTCCAAATTGGAGAGATACGTTTTTGATGGGTGAACCATTCAGTGGATAAGGAGTTGGCTTGAAGGTCACACCCAGAGAGTGGTGGTCAATGGTTCTATGTCCAAGTGGAGGTTGGTGACAAGTGTTTTACCTCAGGGGTGTGTCCTGGGACTGGTGCTGTTTAATATCTTTATCTATGACAGACAGTGAGATCAACAGTGAGACAATGAGACAGTACATTCTGTGCTTGTAGCCCAGAAGGCCAACTGCATCCTGGGCTCCATAAGCAGAGGAGTGGCCAGCAGGTGGAGGGAGGTCACTTCTACTTCTACTCCTTGTACTCTGCCCTTGTGAGGCCCCACTTGGTGTCCTGCATCCAGGACTGGGGCCGCCAGCATGAGAAGGGTGTGGGTCTGTTAGAACAAGTCCAGAGGAGGCCCACAAAGATGATCAAGGGGCTGGAGCATGTCTCCTATGAAAAAAGGCTGAGAGAGCTGGGGCTGTTCAGCCTGGAGAAAAGAAGGCTCTGGTGGTGACCTCTTTGTGGCCTTTCAGTACTTAAAGAGGGCTTATAAAAAAGATGGAGAGTGACTCTGCTCAATCAGATAATGACGGGGCAAGGGGGAATGTTTTTAAGCTAAATGAGGGGAGATTTAGATTAGAAGTTATGAGGAAATTCTTCACTCAGAGGGAGGTGAGACAATGGAAACTGTTGCCCAGAGAAGCTGTGGATGCCCCATCCCTGGAGCTGATCAAAAACAGGTTAGATGAGGCCCTGGACAACCTGATCTCATGGGGGGCATCCCTGCTTATGGGCAGGTGGTTTGTACCAGATGACCTTTAAGGTCCCTTCCAACAGGAGCCATTCTGTGATTCTATGGTCTCACTAGCTATACCTCAAGCATGACTCCCATCCCATCAGCCTTCCTGTGGTCTCTCACCTGACCAGAACAGAAGGTGCCTCACCATCATCTTCAATGTCTTGCGCATGCTTCTGCCCTTTATGGTTCCTATCTGTGCCACATTCCTCCTGCAGGTCCATCAGATCCAGAGACCGAAGTGACCTCCCAGCCTCTTTCACAGCCATGTGCCTCCTGCAGGCCCAGCACATCCTGAGGCACACCTGACCTCATCCCAGCATTCCCAGCCAGCTCCTCTTTGTGGCCTCTGATCTGATCACATACCTGTCACCTCACATGCCTCTTCCAATGCCATGGGACTGCTGCAGGACCTCACAATCCCTGCCCTGCCCCAAGGGGACAAGCAGCCGAAGTTAGGGGTAGGAGTGGGGTTGAAGCTGAGATGTGCTGTGTGCATGGTGGAGGGCTTTGGGGGTTAGATGATCAGGTTAATGTTTAGGAAGTAGAGGTCACCCTCCAGGGTTAAGGGAATGGCAAGGACATCGAGGGAGGGATTGGTGTTCTGCTCAAGGTGTCTGCTCAGGATCTGGGATAAGGACAAGTGTTGAGGTTTTTAATTTAGATTTGATCTGAGGTGTAGATTCAATAATAGCATTTTTATCCTTAGTTAGTCTTAATCACCCTTCTGTTTACCCTTCTTGTAGAAGATGCCTTTTACCTCTGCCTTTTCAAAATCCTGAACAATGTCTCTCCTTTATCTGGCCTTTCCAAGGTCTTTGAGAGAGGTCTTATGATGACATCTGCAGATCCACTAGAACCTGTCTCACCCTTCCCACACCACCTCTAAGCAACCTGAGGGCTGACTGGGAGGATGATGATGGTTTGGGAAAGAGCTTGATTAAAATCTCTGAGGAGGAAGACCAAAAGTTCTTTTCTCTACTAGAGAAACATTTATTCGTGCCTATGAGTATGTCCTGTACCTGTGTGGAAAGACTAATGTTATGATTGCTGTAAACAAAATGCTGTACCAAATGTTTGAAGGGCATAAGATACTGATTTCTTTTTATTTTTTTACCTTTTTTTTTTTTTTTTGACTTGGCAATTGTATTAGTAGCTTATGTTATGCACTGTTCTGCGCATCACATGGGAGAGATGATGGTGTCATAGAAAACAGTGACACTTGTGAGGACAGACGAGCAGGTGGATAAGGCTTTGCGTCTGCCAACACAGGACACACGCACATGTAAACTGCATGATTAGGAACAGGAAGATTAGAATCATAGAATCATAGAATATCCTGAGTTGGAAGGGACCCTTAAGGATCATCAAGTCCAACTCTTGACACCGCACAGGTCTACCCAAAAGTTCAGACCATGTGACTAAGTGCACAGTCCAATCTCTTCTTAAATTCAGACAGGCTCGGTGCAGTGACCACTTCCCTGGGGAGCCTGTTCCAGTGTGCAACCACCCTCTCTGTGAAGAACCCCCTCCTGACGTCAAGCCTAAATTTCCCCTGCCTCAGCTTAACCCTGTTCCCGCAGGTCCTGTCACTGGTGTTAATGGAGAAAAGGTGTCCTGCCTCTCGACACCCCCTTACGAGGAAGTTGTAGACTGTGATGAGGTCTCCCCTCAGCCTCCTCTTCTCCAGGCTGAACAGGCCCAGTGACCTCAGCCGTTCCTCGTACGTCTTCCCCTCCAGGCCTTTCACCATCTTCGTAGCCCTCCTCTGGACACTCTCCAACAGTTTCATGTCCTTTTTATACTGTGGTGCCCAGAACTGCACACAGTACTTGAGGTGAGGCCGCACCAGCGCAGAGTAGAGCGGGACAATCACCTCCCTTGACCTACTAGCGATGCCGTGCTTGATGCACCCCAGGACACGATTGGCCCTCCTGGCTGCCAGGGCACATTGCTGGCTCATATTCAACTTGCTGTCTACCACGACCCCCAGATCCCTCTCTTCTAGGCTGCTCTCCAGCGTCTCATTGCCCAGTCTGTACGTGCAGCCAGGGTTTCCCCGTCCCAAGTGCAGGACCCGGCACTTGCTCTTATTGAACTTCATGCGGTTGGTGATCGCCCAGCTCTCCAACCTATCCAGATCCCTCTGCAAGGGCCTTTCCACCCTCATTCGAGTCCACAACTCCTCCAAGTTTGGTGTCATCAGCAAACTTGCTCAATATACCCTCTATTCCTACATCCAGATCGTTTATAAAAATATTGAAAAGTACCGGCCCTAAAATGGAGCCTTGAGGGACCCCACTGGTGACCGCCCGCCAGCCTGACGCAGCCCCATTTACCGTAACCCTTTGGGCCCTGCCCGTTAGCCAATTGCTCACCCATCGTATGATGTTTTTATTTAGCTATATGGTGGACATTTTGTCCAGTAGGATCCTATGGGAAACCGTGTCAAAAGCCTTGCTGAAGTCCAAAAAAATCACATCAGCTGGTTTCCCTTGGTCCACCATACGGGTGATCTTATCATGAAAGGAAATCAGGTTAGTTAGGCAGGACCTACCCTTCACAAACCCATGCTGGCTGGGACCAATGACTGCTTTGTCCCCCAGGTGCGCCTCAATAAGTTCAAGAACCATCTTCTCCATGATTTTACCAGGCACTGACGTGAGACTGACAGGCCTGTAATTGCTAGGGTCTTCTTTCTGACCCTTCTTGAAAATCGGCACAACATTTGCCAGCTTCCAGTCTACCGGGACCTCTCCAAATTCCCAGGATCCTTGAAAAATAATTGAGAGAGGTTCCGCGATGATGTCCGCCAGCTCTTTCAGCACCCGGGGATGAATCCCATCCGGACCCATGGACTTGTAGGGATCCAGGTGGAGTAGCAAATCCCGCACACGTTCAGGGTCAGTTGGGAGTTTGTCATCCCCTCCGTCCCGGTCCTCCAGCTCAGGGCACCCTGGGTCCTGAAGCCCATCATCGGCATTGAAGACAGAGGCAAAGAAGGCGTTAAGTGTCTCTGCTTTGCCTATGTCCTCGTCTGTGAGGAGACCTTCCCTATCAAGGAGCGGCCCTATGTATTCTTTAGTTCTCCTTTTTCCATTCACGTATCTAAAAAAAACCCTTTTTATTTTCTCTCACAGACACAGCCAGCTTCAACTCTAGCTGTGCTTTGGCCACACGAACTTTCTCCCTACAAACACGAACAGCATCCCTGTATTCTTTCCATGACACCTGGCCCTCCTTCCAGTAGCGAAACACTCTCTGTTTCCGCCTAATGTCCATTAGAATGTTCCTGGTCAGCCACGCCGGCCTCCTGCCCCGCCTGCCTGACTTGCGATATTTAGGAATTGCCTGATCTTGTGCTTCTAGGAGGCATCGCTTAAAGAATGACCAACACTGGTGGACATCGAGGCCTTCAAGAGCAGTTTCCCAGGGGACCTAACTGACTAGTTCCCTGAGCAGCCTGAAGTCCGCTTTCCCCATATCTAGGGATGAGGTTTTGGTGGCACTTTTCCTTCTGTCACCATAAATTTTGAACTCAACCACTTCATGGTCGCTATGACCGAGGCGGCCACCAATCACCACATCTCCCACCAGACCCTCTCTGTTTTCTAGCAACAGGTCTAGGAGGGCACCTTTCCTAGTTGGCTCCGTTAGCACCTGCACCAAGAAGTTATCATCTAGGTGCTTCATGAACCTCCTGGACTTGCTCGTGTCAGCCGTGTGGCACTCCCAGTTAACGTCCGGCAAGTTGAAGTCCCCCATAAGGACAAGGGGAGTTAATCTCGAGGCCTCTCTTAGTTCTGTAAAGAATAATTTATCAGCGCTATCGTCCTGGCCAGGCGGTCTGTAATAGACTCCAACAACGACATCCCCTTTATTCGTTCGTCCCTTGATCCTTACCCAGAGGCTCTCAACTTTGCCATTGCCGACCTGAAGTTCCACACAGTCCAGCCCCTGCTTCACATACATTGCCACCCCACCACCTCGCCTACCCTGCCTGTCCCTCCTGAAGAGCCTGTAACCATCTATCGCAACACCCCAGGACTCGTACTTGGTGACACACATCCAGTTTTCCTACACATCAGTGTCACCTTCACGCTGCCTTTGTCTCCTTGTCCTCACTGCCTCCAGGGTTCTGCTCTAACGAGCTCCAAGGGAGGCTGTGTCAGTGCTGGCCCTCAGGGGGACACTGCAGGAAACTTGCCTCTGACTTGGACTTCTGGAGAGCTGTCTTCAATTGTGTCTGAGTGCCTGAGGTTCGTGGGCTCATCAGCAAAGCCCCCAGAGGGGTGATTGCAGTGCCTTGGGCTGGTGCTGTGCTGCTGAGCTGGGCTGGTCTTGTGGGACAGAGAGACCTCATGGCAGGAGGGCCCTGGTGCAGAGAGACAGCTGTGCCCAGGAGCAGCTCCTCTGCACAGCGCAGCAGGGCTGGGGGCTCTGACCGCAGCTGGCACACAGAGAGGAGAGAAGGAGAGAGGGCTTGGAGGCAGTTGGCAGTGGGAGGATGCTGAGAGCTGCCTGCAGGAGAAATGTGCACAGCCCTTGACAAGGTAAGGGTCTGGCTGAAGGGCCATGCTGCTGCAGGTCCTGGAAGGGTCGCCTGATGGGTTTTGTTTCTGGGAGGGCAGTGGGCAATGCAGTAGCCTTTGAGAGTCCTGCTGGGTTGCCCTGCGAGGGGAGGAAGTCTGTCAGAAGCCCCTTGGAGTGCCCTAAGGCAGGTGCCCCTGGTCAGCCCAGAACACCCTGCCCTGGCTGGCCATGCCGGGCTCTCTGTCAGCTGCCCCATAGCTCCTGCAGCCATGGAGGTGCCCCTTGGCAGGACCCTGTTGGTGGCAGGGTGCTGCAGGGCAGTGCTGAGCACAGCCACGTGGGATGGGGTCTGTGAGCACGGGCAGGGGGAAAGAAGAGGTGGGCGCAGAGCAGCAGCTCCCTGCAGGGACAGCTGCAGGCAGCACAGAGGGGCAGGCGGCCAGAAGGAGCTGTTGCCAGAAATGCCGTGGCAGGGGGGATTCGGGCACCTCATGGCCATGCCCTGCAGTGCAGACGCCTTCCCCTGGAGCAGCCCCTCCCTGGCCTCCTCTTCCCCTGCAGCCCATGGGCTTTGGGGCAGGAAGGGGTAGAAGAGAAGGTAGAGCTCAGACAGGGATGCTTCCAAGCTCTGTCTGTGTGAGAACTTCACCTCAGGTGAGGTTTCTGTCCAGCTGCACTTGGACTGGGGATTCTCTGCTCTCAGTTGTCTCCAGTTTCTTCTCAAGGAAACTCCAGAGCTGGGTGGTTCTGTGGCTCAAAGACAGGAAATACAGGGCAGATTAGAACACAACTTGTGGGCAGTGGCCTGTGTAACTCTGCATTCAGATGAGTTGTTTGAAATAACACTGAAAAGCTCATTGATCTGACCAGTGAACTGAACTTGAGCTTCCCCCATGTTCCTGTTTCCTTCCTGCTGTAAAGCAGAGAGGACTCCTCTGCAGCCTACAGCAGCCCCTGCTCCCAGTGCCACTCTCAGCCAGCACCAGACACAGCTCAAGCAGGAGAGATGCCAAAAGATTTTTGTGCAAAGAGAGAGGCTCAGGTTACAGGGTGCTTTAAGAGACACAATAGGTTTTCCTCAGAGAACTCTGTTTTAACATTCTTCTGCATTTTGCTCTTTACCAGGAAAGCATGTGTATGGACAGCAAATGCCCAACATCAGCTCCGTGAGTGAGTTCCTCCTGCTGGCATTCGCAGACACGCGCGAGCTGCAGCTCCTGCACTTCGCGCTCTTCCTGGGCATCTACCTGGCTGCCCTCCTGGGCAATGGCCTCATCCTCAGCGCCATAGCCTGCCACCACCGCCTCCACACCCCCATGTACTTCTTCCTCCTCAACCTCGCCCTCCTCGATGTGGGATCCATCTCCACCACTCTGCCCAAAGCCATGGCCAATGCCCTCTGGGACACCAGGGCCATCTCCTATCAAGGCTGTGCTGCACAGGTCTTCTTTTTAGTCTTCCTTATTGGTGCAGAGTTTTTTCTTCTCACCGTCATGGCCTACGACCGCTACGTTGCCATCTGCAAGCCCCTGCACTACGGGAGCCTCGTGGGCAGCAGAGCTTGTGCCCAGATGGCAGCAGCTGCCTGGGGCAGTGGCTTTCTCAATGCTGTCCTGCACACGGCCACTACATTTTCCCTGCCCCTCTGCCAAGGCAATGCTGTGGACCAGTTCTTCTGTGAAATCCTCCACATCCTCAAGCTCTCCTGCTCAGGTACCTACCTCACAGAAGTCAAGTTTCTTCTGGTTAGTGCCTGTTTAGGTGTTGGTTGTTTTGTTTTTATTGTTTTTTCCTACATGCAGATCTTCAGGGCAGTGCTGAGGATGCCCTCTGAGCAGGGCAAGCACAAAGCCTTTTCCACGTGCCTCCCTCACCTGGCCGTGGTCTCCCTGTATCTCAGTACTGCTGTGTTTGCCTACCTGAAGCCCCCCTCCATCTCCTTTCCATTCCTGGATCTGGTGGTGGCCGTTTTGTATTCAGCGTTGCCTCCCGTAGTGAACCCCCTCATCTACAGCATGAGGAATAAAGAGCTCAAGGAGGCACTGAGGATGTTGTTGCTATATTCAGTATTTCGACAAAGAAGCCATCTTCTGCATGTGATTCCCTGAAGTATAGCTGGACAAGGCAGAAACGTCTTTGTTCCTATATTTCAAAATTAGTTCATCCTTTTCAATATTATTCCAATATGCTAAATATTATTTTTATCATTTTATTTTATAAATTTAAGTTATTTTTGTTCTTCTGTCTCCTTCTACCTTTTCTTCTAACCCAAAGACCTCATGTAGAGGTGCTGCTAAGCTCTTTGTGACTAACTAAATAAAGGAACCAGCAGGTAGGCAGTTTCTCTGGATCTCATTTCTCATACACTCTTCTCAGGTACAGCAGTGGTTGTGGGATGAAGATCCTTGCTGCAACGTGGTGGAAAGCCCTGGTGTCCTCCTTTGGGGCTGCCCTTTTCTGCCCTGGCAGGCACTCCTTGCCTGCAGCCTTTGAGTCAGGGTCGCCACTTTCTTTGACCCACGAACACTGACAGCAGCAGGATATGGGCGTTTTGGTGCTGGTCTCCCTTCTCTTCCACACTGCTGTCTTGTAGCACCACTGAATCAGAACTGGCCTTCCAGCCAGTGCCCCTCTGAGTATGGCTTTCAAAAGTGAGGTGGAGGAAGCACTGAGGAAGCAGCCTGATCTGATGTGAAAGTTCTCCCTGCTCAGAGCAGATCTTAGCACTGGAAGCCTCCAGAGCTCCCTTCTGACTCTAATCCTGAAGGAAAGAAGTAGCAAGAGAGTGGAGGTAGGGGGAGGGAACACTGCTGTGGGCAGAGGTATTACTGGCATTTGTAATCCCTGCCAGGCATCACAAAGTGACAGATTCACTGAGACTGGAGGGGACCTCCACAGCCCATCTAGCCACCCCCACTAGCCAGGCATGGACACCTCCACCAGGCAGCCCAGGCCCATTTCCAGTTGGAATTTGGTATCTCCAGTGACTGGGATTCGCCCACTTTTGGAGAAACATGATCCAGTGCTTGGTATTGCTCAGAGTAAAAGTGTTTTCCTGTGGGGAATGTCATGTATTCCCATGTCTTGTCCTGTTACCGGGCACTGCTGAGATTGTCAGAGGAAAATACCTGAGAGCAAGTCCATGTCTCATAGGCACTTCATAGCAGCAGGCAGAGACGGCGTTGAAGGACTCAACGCTTTTTCTGTCTTAGTCTGTACCAAAAAGCTCCCCTAGGCCTCTATATTCAGTAAAAGAGATCAAGGATGAGAAGAGCATGTATTGAGAGGAAGGCTATGAGAAGCCACCAGGACAAGGGCCATTTTCTGCCCCTGCACTGGACTGACCCTGGGCAAGGCCCAGCTTCGGAAACAGCCGTGTTGAACGTTCATGGTGGGCAGGGAGCTGGGCAGGAGGCAGCCATGTGCCCTGGAAGCACAGGAAGGAAGGCTGTGGGTCACCTCACCACAGCCTGCAGAGAGCTGCAGGGATGTCAGAAACAGCCCAGGGCTAGGCTGTGCCCTGGGCCTATGAGCCCTGCCTGCCCTCCTCCTGCCATGCTGCATACAGTGGCTGCAGCAGAGGGGACCCCCAGCCAGCCCCTGCCACCCGCCTGGCCCCAGCCCTCTCCTGCGCCCTCCTTGCTGCTCTCTGATGCATGCCAGCACCTCCCTGTGCGTGCCGGCCAGCACATCTGCTGAGGGCCAGGGCGGCTGCTGCAGGGGCAGGGAGCTCAGCATGGCCCTTGCAGCCCCCTGCCCTGGGCCTGCCTCTGCCCTTGGGCTCGGCCCCGGCCTTGGCTCTGCTGGCAGGAGCGCTCTTGCCATGCGCTTCCTGGCCTCCCCTCGCCTGCGCACAGCTGCTGCCCACTCAGGCTGCTGCCACAAACGTGTCCTCACAAGCAGCACCACCCCTTGGGCTGCTTCTGCTGGCCTCCCCCACCCCACTGCCTTGACTCCTTGTCTCTGCTGGGCCCCACCTTCCACACCCAAATACCTTCCTTCACTGTCATCTCCCTTTCCCTGCCCCATGGGATGACAGAGTCATGGGACATATGACCTTTAGGTGTTGTCATGCTTGTGTAACCAGATAGGTGATGGCAGATGTAGGTTTCTGTGTCTGGAAGGGGACAATCTCCCCAAAGAGGCCAAGCTCATGGGTACAGCTACAGCCAATAGGCAGAGTGGATCCCCCAGTCAGCATGCCAAGCAGGTGCCTTCTGCTGGCCTAGCAGGGCCACTGCTAGATGTCAGCCCAAAAGTGCAGCTCCCAGGGAGAAGTCAAGGCTGACCTGCCACCTCCAGACACAAGTGACCTCCCAGTCCCTTTGCGTGACACATTCCTGCTGCTGCCCTATCAAGTGCAGAGACAGAAGTGACCTCAGAGTCACATTCCTCCTTCTAAGGCAGGAGATCCTGAGGCAGAGCTGAGTACTTTCTAGTTCCCACTGGACTGGGGCTCAGCTTTCTGGGTTAGAGAGTAAACAAAGGTTTAATGGGAAGGTTTGGTGTTCTTCTGTGTTTAGGGTATGAGCAGGCTCTGTGGTTTAGTTCATTTTTACATCTGCCTAGAAGCCGAGGTTTAAATAGAGCATTTTAATACTAATGTTAAGGGAAGGGATTAGGGTGAGCAAGAGAGTAAAGGTAAAGGAAAGGGGCTATAGGCTGAGCTTTGCTTCAAAGGATACTTTGTGTTCAAGCATTACAGAAGTGGATTCCTGTCAGAGTGTTGGAGGAGCATTTAGCTTTAGGGATTAAAACTACTGGTTAAAATAGTGTTAGGGCCATATATGACTGTACAAGTCAGTGTTACCGCACGATCTGCATTACATGATGCCTCTTCCCTCTAGGAAATCATTATTTTCTGCTGCCCATGCTCCTCTTACCACCCCCAAAGATCAAAATTCTCATGTCCAGGTGTTGTGGTTTAATCTAACCGCAGCTAAACCCCACACAGTCATTCACTCATCCTCCCCCCTCCCTCTCTGGGATGGGGGAGAGAAACGGGAAAGTAAAGCCTGTGAATTGAGATAAAGACAGTTTATTAAGACAGGAAAATAATTATAACAATAACAATAATAACAATAATGATGATAATATAACTACTACTAATAGTGTGTACAAACAAGTGATGCACAATGCAATTGCTCACCACCCGCTGACCGATGCCCAGCCTAACCCCGAGCAGTCCAGCCCTCCTCCCCATGGCTACCCACCCCTATAGATTGTTTAGCATGACGTCAGAAGGTATGGAATACCCCTTTGGCTAGTATAGGTCACCTGTCCTGGGTCTGCCCCTCCCAGCTCCTGCTGCACCCCCAACCTGCCCGTTGGCAAGACAGAGTGAGAAGCTGAAACATCCTTGGCTTGGTGTAAGCACTGCTCTGCAACAATTAAACATCAGCGTCTTATCAGCACTCTTCTCATCCTAAGCCAAAACATAGCACCCTACCAGCTACAAGAAAGAAAATTACCTCTGTCCTAACTGAAACCAGGATATCTATCCACCCTTTATTCAATACCATTTATTTCATGCTCAGGTTCCATTCCTTACAAGACCACATCCTGCTGCTGACCATGGCCATGGCTCCAGGGAAGCAGCAGCCCCGATCCGAAGGCAGCAGAGAGGCAGAGCCCAGCGGGCAGTGAGGGGCAGCCCCAAAGGGCCACCAGGGCTGCTCCTGCATGTGTCAGCTGGGCTCTTGGCCATGAGCCCCTCCTGCATGCTGGAGCTGCTCCACCAGCTCCAGAGAAGATGGGAAGAGACGGATACTGAGATCAGTGAATTTCTGATGGCTTCTTTATTGTCTTTATTTACACTGGAAAACTAGTCCTATGGGTAGATTAGATGATTTGGTCAGAGTAAATAAATTAATTAACAGGCAGGATGCTAAGAATAACATTACTAAAATAATGATAAAAGTGAACTGATGTGAATCACAGTAATTTCACATAATTATGACTATATATTATAAACTCATTATTGATGTTTAAGAAGCATGTATAGGAGCAGTCTCCTCACTCCATACTTTAAGTTCTTGTTTCTCATGCTGTAGATGAGAGGGTTCAGTGCTGGAGGTACCACTGAGTACAGAAATGCCAGCACCAGGTCCAGGGATGGGGAGGAGTTGGAGGGGGGCTTCAGGTAGGAAACCATGACAGGCCTGAGGGAGGTGGATACCATGGCCAGGTGAGGGAGGCACGTGGAAAAGGCTTTGTGCCAGAGCTCTGATATAGAGACAACAGGACTGTCACCTAGATCCACAAGGTCTAATCCAAATACACTGCTCCTACCTGTGCCAGCTGGGCTCTTGGCCCTGAGCCACTCCCGGATGCTGGAGCTGCTCCCCCAGCTCCAGAGGAGATGGGAAGAGAAGGATACTGAGACCAATGAATTTCCACTGAGTTCTTTCTTGTCTTTAACTACCAAGGAAGCCTGCTTCTGTATATGCATTAGACCATGTGGTCAAACCTAACACAAGATGTAACATTCAGAATGCTAAGAATGAGATTTTTAAAAACAAAATGAAATATTGTTCAAATTTTTACAGAGAAAAATAATTTAAAAAATGTTGTGTCATTTTTCCAAATACCCTTTTATTTATTTTAGTATTATTATGAATGATAATGTCATGATAACAGTAGTAACAATAAAAATGATACGATATAGTATGAATCAAAATATTTGCACAGTATTAAGAATACATCTTCTGAACACATCATGGATGCTTAAGAAGCATGTATGGAAACAGTTTCCTCACTGCATCCTTGAGATCCTGGTTTCTCATGCTGTAGATGAGGGGGTTCAGGGCTGGAGGCACCACCGAGTACAGAAATGCCACCACCAGGTCCAGGGATGGCGAGGAAATGGAGGGGGGCTTCAGGTAGGAAAATATGCCAGTGCTGACAAACAGGGAGACCACAGCCAGGTGAGGGAGGCACGTGGAAAAGGCTTTGTGTCGTCCCTGCTCAGAGGGCATCCTCAGCACTGCCCTGAAGATCTGCACATAAGAGAAAACAATGAAAACAAAACAACCAAATGATAAAAAAATGCTAAACAGAACTGCCCCAACTTCTCTGAGATAGGAATCTGAGCAGGGAAGCTTGAGGATGTGGGGGACTTCACAGAAGAATTGGTCCACAACATTGTCTTGGCAGACGGGCAGGGAAAATGTGTTGGCCGTGTGCAGGACAGCATTGAGAAAGCCACTGCCCCAGGCAGATGCTGCCATCTGGGCACAAGCTCTGCTGCCCACGAGGCTCCCGTAGTGCAGGGGCTTGCAGATGGCAACGTAGCGGTCATAGGCCATGACAGTGAGAATAGAATATTCTGCTGCTATAAAGAAGAGAAAGAAAAAGACCTGTGTAGCACATCCTTGATAGGAGATGGCCCTGGTGTCCCAGAGGGTATTGGCCATGGCTTTGGGCAGAGTGGTGGAGATGCAGCCCAGGTCGAGGAGGGCGAGGTTGAGGAGGAAGAAGTACATGGGGGTGTGGAGGCGGTGGTGGCAGGCTACGGCACTGAGGATGAGGCCGTTGCCCAGGAGGGCAGCCAGGTAGATGCCCAGGAAGAGCGCGAAGTGCAGGAGCTGCAGCTCACGCGTCTCTGCAAATGCCAGCAGGAGGAACTCAGTGATGGTGCTTCTGTTGGGCATCTGCTTTTTTCGGGATATGGTCCTGAATAAAGTAGAGGATGAGAGTAATAAAGTACAAGAAATGTATCAGAGGGAAACAAATTCAGTTTCTCATTTAAAATCATTGCCTATATTTTGTACTTTCTGGCAGACATTTGGCAGATCCCTTTCATGCATCCTGATTCATTCTGCCTGACGGTGTCTGTTGGAACAGGGGGCTCTACTGTGGACAATGCAGGAGTCAGTCCTGTCCTACCGAAAGAGATGAAGAGGAACATGGGGAAATGTCAGTTTCTCTTCCCTCCTGATCTCAGAGAGTTTTTCACAGTGTTGCTCCCAGTTCACCAAACTGCAGAGCAGAGCTGTGGACACTTTTTTTTAAATTTTATTTTAAATTTTTGTATTTTGAGTTTTTTCTTTCAGCTGTCCCACCACTCCTGAGGAGTGTTTCTAAGCCACAGATCCTGGCTATTTCTACTGGACTCAAGGGAATCCTTGTAGATCATTATCAGAGAAAAAGGGACTGTCACTTTAGTGCATAGTGTTTTTTGGGGAGGATAGCCAGTCTGTCCATCAAGTACGGTCTCAGCTGCCCCATGAAAGCTGTTGGAAAGTTCTACTCACATGTTTGATTGAAAAGAACAAAGACACTGCTGAGAGCAGAGGAATCCAGGCTCAAAGTGCCCATCTCTAGACGCATCACCTTGTCCCCGTATTCCCCTTCCCCCAAGCACACCGAGGGCTCACTCCATGGGTATGTGAAACCCCCATCCCCAGCCAGCCTGGGAACAAGACCAGCAGCAGCACGGCCAGCTGGAGAAGCCAGGAGGAATGCCAGCGTGCTGCTGCCAGGGGAGGCAAGGCCAGGGAGGGACAGAGGGACACTCAGCAGACCCTCCTGTGCTGCAGCTCTGCCTGCAGAGGACGCAGCTCCTGCTGGGGACACCGGGGGCTTGAAGACAGAGGCTGTGCTGGTGGGAGAGTAGAGCAGGGGGTGTCCCAGGGAAGGTGCCTGCCCTGCAGGGGATGGCAGGGAGGTGCCTGAGCCCTCCCTCGCACAGCATTTCTGGCAGCAGCTCCCTCTCACTGCCTGCCCATGTCCCTACTTGTTTCTACGTCCCTGCTGGGAGCTGGTTCTCTGTCCCCACATCCCCTCCCTGTCCATGCTCACAGACCCCATCCCACAAGCTGTGTGCTTCCTAAGTACAGGACATCAAAGGGGTTGCAGCTCCTGAAGACCTGACAAGCCCTGAGGAGACAACAAACATTGATGTTTCAGTCTTTAGGCTGAGGTGCCTGAAGGGATTTGATCACATTAATTGCTGCCATATTGATCTCTCCCTGCAATACTCTTGGAGTCTCAGTCTCCTGTAAAATCCAGACAATTCATTGTCATGAACCCTCCCTTCCCTCCACACCAAGAATCTGAAAGCACAGAATCCAAGCAAGTCTTCCATTTCAGATAAACCAAGACTCGGTCTTCCTGTTAAAATGCCCCCTCAGGAATACCATTCTCTAAAACATCTTCTATGCCACATTACATGTAGAACAAGACCCATCCTGACAGATGCTATCAGCCATCAGATGTGCCAGCTGCAGAAGACCCCTCTGGCAACCCCACCTGCATGACCCTGCTGCCAGAGCCTCACGGTGTCAAGAGCCTGCAGATGTGTCCTGCCACACGCTGCCCTCTGTTGTTGCGCTCCTCAGTGCCTCCAAGCCCTCTCTCCTTCTCTCCTTTCTGCATGCCAGCTGCGGTCAGAGCCCCCAGCCCTGCTGCGCTGTGCAGAGGAGCTGCTCCTGGCCACAGCTGTCCCTCTGCATTGTCTGCCAGGAGCTCTGCTTGGGCCCATGAGCCCAGCCCAGCTCAGCAGCACAGCACCAGCCCAAGGCACTGCAATCACCCCTCTGGGGGCTTTGCTGATGAGCCCACGAGCCTCAGGCCCTCAGAGACAATTGAAGACATTTTGACAGAAGTCCAAGTCAGAGGCAAGTTTCCTGCAGTGTCCCCCTGAAGGCCAGCACTGACACAGCCTCCCTTGGAGCTTATTAGAGCAGAACCCTGGAGGCAGTGAGGACAAGGAGACAAAGACAATGTGAAGGTGACACTGAGGTGTAGGAAAACTGTTTTTCTTTCACCAAGCACAAGGGCCAGGGAAGGGACCCCTGTCCTCTGGGAAGGGAGATCCTTTCCCTCCACACCTTGCTCAAGGCTCTTTGTGGGGCAGTAGGAGAGAGGGATGTGCATTGCCAAGTGCAGGAGAATGGTACAACCCCTGCCTGGTTCATGGGTGGGGGCGAGGAGGCAATGAGGCCCTGGGTCTTTCACAGTCAGTTGTTTCCTCATAAGCCTCAGTGGCAGAGGCAACAGCCATAGCCTTGGATACAAAGACCTGGGTCCTGCTGGCACTCTCAGTCTTGTCACAGCCCTTAATCTTTTCCACAGCAGCCTTACCTAAGGACTCTCATACCGCTACCTCTTTCCCTGCTGGCTGCAGACCCTTCTGTTGGTGATCGCTTACACATCTGAGCTGAGTCTGATAACTCAGATCTTCTTGGTTGCCATGCTACTCGCTAGCGTTAGGTCAGAGGTTGGACTCGATGATCTTGAGGTCTCTTCCAACCTAGAAATTCTGTGATTCTGTGATTCTGTAAGACAGCTCTGTAGGAAGCTGCCCTGGTTCCTCGTGAGGAGGCACCACTGCTCGTATGGCATCCCTCGTGGTGCCCAGAACCTTCTCCTCCTGGGCACTGCTCACTCTGCAGGGTCCCAGGCTGCCCTGATATGTGGGGTTACTCTTCATCATTGCAGGACTGGGCTCTTCTTCTTGTAAAGGGCACCATGTTTCTTTAGACAAATCTTGAGGTTTCTCAAGGTTGCCGTGGACTGACGCTCCATTCTGTCAGGCGTTAAGGTCTGCAGGCAGACAGTTCTAATTCCATGTGATTGTGCTATCTCTCACAAGACAGCAGCATCAGGACTTTCAGGAAAGTTTGGATAATACAGGAGTAACCAGTTGAACGGAATTGCAGCACAGAGTCACAGAAGTGTACGCGATGGAAGGCTGCCAGGTTCCACCTCTTCTGTGATTTCCTCCCATGCATGCTGTCAGTTTGTCTGGAGCTGTGTCCTGAATGTTATGGGGCTGTGCAGGTCAAAGTTAGAAGGGCCAAAGCCCAGATGGAGCTCCATCTGTATATTACTGTCCAAGACAATAAAAACTGCTTATATAAATACTTCACATAAAGGAAGATTAGGGAGAATCATCAGCCTTTATTGGATGTGGGGGGAAAGCTGGTGACAAGAAAGGAGGTAAAGGCTGAGGTACTTAATGCTTTCTTTGCCTCAGTCTCCATCAGCAAGACCAGCTTTTTCCCCTGGATATTTCTTCCTCCTCATGGCCAGTGCCGAAGTTCCAGGGCACGCTTCATGGCAGTTTTTTTCTCCTGTTCTTTCGTACTGCCAAAAAAAGCTCAATAAGGGTGGAAACCACTCGTCAAGTAGGCATCCCAACCCAGCAGGCTCCTTGCAGCCTCTCAACCAAGCAGACACAAGTCACCTCAGTAGCAGCTTCCAAGCCAGGGGCCTGCTGCTGGCCTTGCAGCTTCTTGTGGAGACACAGCCAAGCCTTGTGCCTGCTGCTGTGCAGTCAGGGACTCAAGCAGAAGGGACAGGACAACCCATGTCTGGGTTGTCTCTTTCAGTCTGGGTCGTCCTGGGTCTGGAGGCAGAGGGGATCCCCCAGTCAGCATGCCAAGCAGGTGCCTTCTGCTGGCCTAGCAGGGCCACTGCCAGATGTCAGCCCAAAAGTGCAGATCCCAGGGAGAAGGCAAGGGAGACCTGCAAACCTCCAGACACAAGTGACCTCACAGTCCCTTTCCGTGACATGTTCCTTCTGCTGCCCTATCAAGTGCAGAGACAGAAGTGACCTCACATTCACATTGCTACTGCTGGGTCAGGACATTCTGAGGCAGACCTGACCTCTCTCTAGTCCTTTATGGACCATGGCTCACCATTCTAGGTTAGAGGATAAACACAGGTTTAATGGGAATCTTTGGTGTTCTTCTGTGGCTATCAGGTCTTTCTCAAGGGTATGAGCAAGCCCTGTGGTTTAGGGGTTTTTTTTAGGCCTGCCAACAACTTCTCTAGGGCTAAATCGTGCATTTTAATGCTAGTGTTAAGGGAAGGGAATAGGGTAAGCAGGAGAGTAAAGGTAAGGGAAAGGGGCTGAGTTTTGCTTCAATGGATACTTTGAGTTCAGGCATTAGAATAGTGGATTCCTCTCAGAGTGGTGGAGAAACATTTAGGTTTAAAGATTGAAATTACTGGTTCAAATAAGGAAAGGGCAATACATGACTGTTTTAAGTCAGTGTTACTGTAGCATCTACATTAAATGACCCCTCTTACCTCTACAGAATCATTAATTTCTGCTGGCCATGCTTCTCTTCCCACCCCAAAATCTCACATCTTTCTTGTCCATGACCTCCCCATATTCTACTGGGATTAGCTTTCTGATGACATTTACCATCTCAGTGTATCTGTCTCACCTCTGTTGGCTCCTCCATTCCTGAGAAGATGGTGGCGTTGCAGTCAGGAGGGAAAAGGGCACAAAGTTCTTTAGGCGCATCCTGCACAATATGCCCATCAGCTCTGCACTTCCACAAAATCATGCTTCCTACCTACAAGTTTTGTTTCCCAAGTGGCTTCTATGCATCCAGCGTTACTTTTCCCAAGCCCTCAAGCATGTTTCAGGTTTGGATGTGGATGGATGGGAAAAGGAAAGCAATGCATGGATGGAACTGATCTTGGCAAGGGATGAAAAGAATAACAGGAAGAGATTCTGTAGGTACCTTGCTCAGAAAAGGAAGGCCAAGGACATTGTACCCCCTGTGATGAATGAGAAGGGTGAACTGGTAATAACAGACATGGAAAAGACAGAGGGACTCAACAATTTCTTTTCTTCAGTCTTCCCTGCCAGTCAGGCTTCCCAAGTCTTTTGTTTCCCTGAACCCATAGTTGATGGCTGTGGGTGCAAATTCCCACCTGCTGTAAGTGAAAAGCAGGTTTGAGACCACCTGCAGAAACCCAACAAGTACAAGTCTATGGGGCTTGATGACATGCAACCCAGGGTCCTAAGGGAACTATTTGATGTAGTTGTCAAGCCTCTCTCCATCATATTTGAAGAGTCCTGGCAGTCAGGTGAACTCCCTGGTGACCTGAAAAGGAAAACATCACTCCCATTTTTAAAAAGGGTAGAAATGAGAAGCCATGGAACTATTGAATTGTGAGCCTCACCTCTTTGCCTGACAAGATCATGGAAAAGATCCTCCTGGAATCAATGTCAAGGCATGTGCAAGACAAAGAGGTGATCTCAGACAGCCAGCATGGCTTCACCAAAGGCCAAATTGTTCCTGACCAATGTGCTGGCTTTCTACATTGAGTGACCACATCAGACAACAAGAGAAGACAGACCTACGTCATCTACTTGGTCTTCTGTAAGACCATTGACACTGTCCCATATGACATCCTGATCTCCAAATTAGAGAGATATGCATTTGATGGGTGCATCATTCAGTGGATAAGGAGTTGGCCTGAAGATCACACCCAGAGTGTGGTGCTCAACGCCTCTATGTCCTATGGAGGCTGGTGACAAGTGTTGTACCTCAGGGGTCTGTCCTGGGACTGGTGCTGTTTAATATCTTTATCTGTGACATAGACAGCGAGATTGACAGTGAGAGTGCATTCTGTACCGGTCACTTCTATTTCTACTCCTTCTACTCTGCCCCTGTGAGGCTCCACTTGGAGTCCTGCATCCACGACAGGGGCCCGCAGCACAAGAATAATGTGCATCTGTTAGAACGGGTCAAGAGGAGGGCCACAAAGATGATCAAGGGGCTGGAGCACATCTCCTGTGAAGAAAGGCTAAGAGAGCTGGGACTACAGCCTGGAGAAAAGAAGGCTCCGGGGTGACCTCTTTGTGGCCTTTCAGTACTTAAAGGGGGCTTATAAAAAAGATGGAGAGTGACTCTTTTTTCAATTAGATAATGATAGGACAAGGGAATGGTTTTAAATTAAAAGAGGGGAGATTTCGATTAGATGTTAGGAGGAAACTCTTCACTCAGAGGGAGGTGAGGCACTGGAACAGGTTGCCAAGAGACTTTAGAGGTGCCCCATCCCTGGAACTGTTCAAGAGCAGGGTAGATGAGGCCCTGGGCAACCTGATCTCATAGGGGGCATCCCTGCTTATGGCCAGGGGGTTGGAACTAGATGACCTTTAAGTTTCCTTCCAACAGGAGCCATTCTCTGATTCTATGGTCTCAAAATCTGTACCTCAAGCATGACTCCCATGCCATCAGCCTTCCTGTGGTCTATCACATGACCAGAACAGAAGGTGCCTCGCCATCATCTTCAATGCTTTGTGCTTGCTTCTGCCCTATATGGTCCCTGACTGTGCCGTTTCCTGCTGCTGGTTTGTCACCTCCAGAGACAGAAGTGGCCTCCCAGCCTCCTTCACAGCCATGTGCCTCCTGCAGGCCCAGCACATCCTGAGGCACACCTGACATCATCCCAGCATTCCCAGCCAGCTCCTCCTTGTGGCCTCTGATCTGATCACATACCTGTCACCTCACATGCCTCTTCCAATGCCATGGGACTGCTGCAGGGCCTCACAGTCCCTGCCTTGCCCCAAGGGGACAAGCAGCTGAAGTTAGGGGTAGGAGTGGGGTTGAAGCTGACATGTGCTGTGTGCATGGTGGAGGGCTTTGGGGGTTAGATGATCAGGTTAATGTTTAGGGATTAGAGGTCACCCTCCAGGGTCAAAGGAATGGCAAAGCATCGAGGGAGGGATTGGTGTTCTGCTCAAGGATCCTGCTCAAGGTTTAGGATAAGGGCAAGCTTTGAGGACTTCAGTTTAGGTCTGGTTTGGGGGCTAAGGCTAAGGCTGGCTTTTTATTCCTTGATTAGGCTTTATCATTCTTCTGCTTGCCCTCCTATTAGCAGATGAGTTTGACATCTGTCATTTCCAAGTTCTGAGGAATGTCTTTGATCCATCTGTCCTTTCCAAGGTCTTTGAGATAGGTCTTATGATGACATCTGCAGATCCACTTGAACTTCTCTCACCCTTCCCATACCACCTCTAGGCAACCTGAGGTCTGACTGGGAGGATGGTGGTTTAGGAAAGGGCTTCATGAAGATCTCTGAGGGGGGCTGTATTTGGGCTTCTCACAGACTGTGATGGCAGTATCATAGAAAACAGTGACACTCGTGTGGACAGAAGAGCAGGTGGATAAGGCCTTGGCCTGCCAATACAGGACACACACACACCTGAAAACTGCATGAGAGGGAAGAGGAAGATTGGATCCAAAATGTAGATTATGAAAGCAAAGACTGTGAGTATCACCGTGGCACTGCAGGACAGCTCCAGCAATGGGGCAAAACCACAGAAGGTGTCCACGACACTGGGGTCACAGAACAACGGCTGGGAGGAGAAGAAATAATTCCTGTACATGAGAGAAATTCCCCTGGTTCAGGTACAGCTGCCTTCTGGAACCAGACCTTCCACTACTCGAGCCTTGCAGAGAACAGGGATGACATACCGCCCAGGGCTGACCATGGAGCATGGTCGCCAGAAGGAAGCACGGCATCTGCAGGTGTTTGGTGGCAGGCACCAGAACAGTGTAGAGGGTGTTCCACATCCCAGTCACCGTGCTGGTCATGCGAGAGAGGAAGAAGAGATTTGTGTATGGGTAGAGGATCTTCCATTTGGATTACTGGGAAAACTCAACAAATGGTGTCTTAGTATCCAGTTCCCTTCATGGAAAACCTTTTAGAGCATTCAGTTTCCCCCTCTCTTGTTAGGACACATTCAGAGGGGTGAAATGATCCCTGGCAGTTGTGGCTAAGGTATCCTGCCATGCAGTGGGAAAACAATAGAAGTTAAGGGAGGGAATCATTTTACTCACGATGGACAATCAAACATAAATAGCATAAATCACACTTCTAAAATCAGTCTCTCCCAAGTTCAGCAAGGAGCAGTCAGCGAAGACTTCAGTCTACTTCAGGCACCACACCCCAGCAGAGACCCTGCTGCCTTCGGGAGCTGTCAGCCCTGAGGCCTTGGGGACAGCTCGAGGGAGCCCAAGGGCACAGAGCAAGCGATGCCATGGTCGGGTGCTGTGCTGCTGAGCTGGGCTGGGCTCCTGGGCCCAAGGGCAGCTCCTGGCAAGCACTGAAGAGAGACAGCTGTGCCCAGGAGCAGCTCCTCTGCACAGCGCAGCAGGGCTGGGGGCTCTGACCGCAGCTGGCACGGGAGAGTAGAGAAGGAGAGGGCTTGGAAGCACTGAGGAGCGCAACAACAGAGGGCAGCGTGTGGCAGGACACATCTTTTTAGGTCAGAGGTTGGACTCGATGATCTTGAGGTCTCTTCCAACCTAGAAATTCTGTGATTCTGTGATGCTGTGATCTGCAGGCTCTTGACATCGTGAGGCTCTGGCAGCAGGGCACTGCAGGTGGGGTTGCCAGAGGGGTCTTCTACAGCTGGCGCATCTGATGGCTGATAGCATCTGCCATGGTGGGTCTGTCTGGTTCTCCAGGTAGGAGTAGAAGATGCTTTTTTAAATTTTAAATGGCATTTAAATGGCAATTTTAATTTAATTTAAATGGCAATTTTAAATGGCATTTAAAATTGGATTTTTCAAGAAAAAGACCAGGGCAGGGACTACCTGAAAAGCAAGATGATTTTTTCAGTCAGTGTATTCATATTCCTGCAGTGGAGTGGACGAAGGTTTCATGGTAATGAATTTTCAAGGTTGTACAGGAGACTGAGACTCCTGGAGCATTTTACAGAGAAATTAATATATCAGTAATGAAATTTGAAAACTACCTTCCCAAACCTCATCTCACAGACTGCACCATCATATTGTGGTCCTCTCAGGTTTTATCCTAGCTCATCTTGGGGAGCTGCAAAAGCCCTGATACCCCCTGTCTTTGGGAGGTGTCTGCCGGCCAAGGCAGAGCAGAGATTGTTTGCAAAGAGAAGGAGCTGCCTCCTCTGCAGGCAGAGCTGCAGCACAGGAGGGTCTGCTGAGTGTCCGTCTGTCCCTCCCTGGCCTTGCCTCCCCTGGCAGAAGCACGCTGGCATTCCTCCTGGCTTCTCCAGCTGGCTGGTCTTGTTCCCAGGCTGGCTGGGGATGGGGGTTTCACATGCCCATGGGGTGAGTCCTCGGTGTGCTTGGGGGAAGGGGAGTACGGGGACAGGGTGAGTGGTCTGGAGTTGGGCACTTTGAGCCTGGATTCCTCTGCTCTCAGCAGTGTTCAGATTCTTTACAGGTCAACCTCTGAGTAGAACTTTCCTGCAGCTCTCACAGGATAGCTGAGACCAGCACTGATGGACAGATTGTCTGTCCTCACTAAAGGACACTCTGCGCTATAGGGACAGTCCCTTTTACTCTGAGGATGCACAAAGTTTCCCATCAAGTGCAGGAGAAATGCTCAGGAATTCTGTTTTAGAAAATCTCAACGAGTGTGATAGGTTAGCAACAACAAAAAATCTGACACTATACAATCAAAATTAAAGAAATCTGTATATATATATATGCTCTGATGTTGGGTAACCTGGGAGCAACACTGGGGCAAGGTTCTTTGATATCAGCAGTGAAGTGAGTCTGAGATTACCCCATGTTCCACCTTTCCTCTGGCTATTGGGCAAAACTGACTCTTCCATTGCCCACGGAGGAGTCCCCTGCTCCCAGGGATACCCTTCCCTTAGGCAGCATTAGGAAGAACTCATGAAAGGGACCTGCCAAATGTCTTCCTGGAAGTGGGCAATTTTCTGGAGATTCTAAAAGAGAAATGGGATGATTTTTTTCCCTGATAAGTCTGTAGTACATTACTACTGTTCTTTCTCTTCTATGTGCAGAACCACATCCCAAAAATGCAGATGTCCAACAGAAGCACCATGACCGAGTTCCTCCTGCTGGCATTCGCAGACACGCGCGAGCTGCAGCTCCTGCACTTCGCGCTCTTCCTGGGCATCTACCTGGCTGCCCTCCTGGGCAACGGCCTCATCCTCAGCGCCGTAGCCTGCCACCACCGCCTCCACACCCCCATGTACTTCTTCCTCCTCAACCTCGCCCTCCTGGACCTGGGCTGCATCTCCACCACTCTGCCCAAAGCCATGGCCAATGCCCTCTGGGACACCAGGGCCATCTCCTATCAAGGATGTATTGCACAAATACTCTTTTCACTCTTCTTTGTTGTAGCTGAGTATTGCCTCCTCACAGTCATGGCCTATGACCGCTACGTTGCCATCTGCAAGCCCCTGCACTACGGGAGCCTCGTGGGCAGCAGAGCTTGTGCCCAGATGGCAGCAGCTGCCTGGGGCAGTGGCTTTCTCAATGCTGTCCTGCACACGGCCGACACATTTTCCCTGCCCCTCTGCCAAGGCAATGTTGTGGACCAATTCTTCTGTGAAATCCCCCACATTCTCAAGCTCTCCTGCTCAGGTGCCTATCAAAGGGAATTTGGTGCACTTGTAATAAGTATTTCAGTATTATTTGGTTGTTCCATTTTCATTGTTATTTCTTATATTCAGATTCTCAGGGCAGTGCTGAGAATGCCCTCTAAGCAGGGCCAACACAAAGCCTTTTCCACGTGCCTCCCTCACCTGGCTGTTGTCTCCCTGATGGTCAGCACTGGCATTTTTGCCTACCTGAAACCCCCAGACATCTCTTTCCCATCCCTGGATATGGTGGTGTCATTTCTGTACTCAGTGGTGCCTTCAGCAGTGAACCCTCTTATCTACAGCATGAGGAACAAGGAACTAAGGGATTCAGTGAGGACTCTGCTTGAATACACACATTTTCAACATATTCACCTATAATAATATAGATATAATTAGAAATTCCAGCATTTTCAGACAGTGGTGGCAGCATGCAGGGGAGGGGTCCCAGCAGGGCTTGGTGCTGCAGAGCCAGGGCTGCGCCAAGGGAGCCCAGAGCTGCAGGGGCAGGGGAGAGGAGGCTGCTCTGGGCCCTTGCTGGCCTGGGCAGAGCAGGAAAGGGGCCCAGGGCATTCGTCCCCTCCCCGCAGCCTGCCAGCACATCTGCTGAGGGCCAGGGTGGCTGCTGCAGGGGCAGGGAGCTCAGCATGGCCCTTGCAGCCCCTCTGCCCTTGGGCTCGACCCCGGCCTTGGCTCTGCTGGCAGGAGCGCTCTTGGCATGCACTTCCTGGCCTCCCCTCGCCTGCGCATATCTGCTGCCCACTCAGGCTGCTGCCACAAACGTGTCCTCACAAGCAGCACCACCCCTTGGGCTGCTTCTCTTGGCCTCCCCAACCAACTGCCTTGGCTCCTTGTCTCTGCTGGGCCCCACCTTCCACACTCAAATGTTTCCCTTGGCTGTTGTCTCCCTTTCCCCTGCCCTGTGGGAATACTAATCTGGGGCGGACAGGTTACCATTAGGTGCAGTGATGCTTGTGTAACTCACATTGGTGATGGCACAAATGCTGGTTCCTTCACCAGTGATGCACATGCTTCTTCATGTTAGGCCAAACTCAACATCCTTCTCTCTCTGCTTTTCCTCATGGATGAACTGGATTAGGTCTCCTTAATTATTCTGAGGCACAATGCAATGCTTTTTGCCTTCTGCTACTCAGGCACAATATGTGTGACTTTCCCTTAGTCTGCACATTGACCTGCAGGGTCATTCCGTATTTGTTGCTTTCCAAATGTTAGTTGGACGGGGGCCATTTGCAAAGTGGGGCAAGTTGATGTGTCCTGCCTCAGCCATTTGAAGCATGCTATACTTGAGTTTTTCAGCCTGAGTTTGCTAAAGATGACCCAGGAAGGCCATCAACAGATGTTCAAGTGTCCAGTTTAAGTAAGGGAGAGTATCTCAGGTTTCCAGTGGCCATTTCAAATCTAGGTCAATCCAAGGAACCCACTGAAGAAGAGGTTTGTCTTTGAAGGGGTGTTCCTGTGCTGGGCTGAGCTGCAGTTACAGGGACAAAGACCACTGCTGGCAGTGGAGGTGCCCTGGGAACTCCACCATGCTCCACCTGATTTTCCCGAAGGGCTCTGGTATCCTGCAGCTCTTTTCTGACATCTGCCGGTCCGGAGAAGTGCCTCAAACACAACGGGGCCACTGGAGGTTTTCCCTGGTTGCTTATGGTCAGACGGCAAAGCTCTGCCAGAATACCCAGTTTTTTTTTTCAGTACTTGAATAATAAAGCAACAACTCATCAGCTCAAAAGACTCAATCCTTTCTGTAAAATGTCTCATGTGAAGTGTAATTTCTATCATGAAGAAATGTGATTTTTCAGGATGCATACTCATCCCAGGAGAAGAAATACTGATGTTCACCTGTAGTGACATTGTCATTGCTTTTCTATCATGGTGTGCTCCCTCCCTCATCTTCCAGGCACAAAACTCATCTTGAATACATAGACCCTGCTGAATGCCCCCTTTCCAGCTGCCTGTCTGGACCTATGCACTTCCCATCATTCTCCTGGTTTGCCCTCCTCTTACCGTTTAATCATTCAGACCACTCTCAGTGACCCAGTTGCTGCTTGGAGTTTCAGTGAGTTCAAGGTCGCCCATCTCTCAGCAGTCTGTCCAATGGTTTCCTTAGTAAGACCCTCATCGTTTATCATTGAATTTGTATGATATGGATTAATATTAACACAATTACTTAAAATTTCCTATTAATCACTGTAAATTACATCATGTACAGTCATCCTTTTGGGAAGGTAAGCATCACTGGAGGCAATAAAATAAGGAACTTGAACTTTGTTTTATTTTTTTTTTTTTTTTGAAAATTGCAGCATGATTTCCTGTTGTTTGTTTTCAAATAGGAAAACCCCTGCTCTTCCCACCTAAGCAGGGCTTCAAAGGAGAAACCCTAGAGCAATATAACCAGGAAAATGATGCTCTAAACTGAAACACAACAAAATTCAGCCTTTAAAATGAAGAAAGATTTTTATTAGATGCTCCTTGAAATCTTCCCCCTTAACTACAACATGAAAGCTCTCCAATTAGCTGAACAAGTCTTGAAGACTTGAAGAAAATGGTGGGAGAGATATGGCTCCTTAGGAGTTTCTGTGTTTTAATGAGTTCCATTGTATGTTTAGGTGCTGAGTCAATGAAACTTGGGTACTGAGCGGAGAATGATGCAAGTGTGCGAAAAAGCAAACTCAAAAGGAAAAGCTGAAGTGACTTGGAGTATTAATGGGCCCCACTGAGGGCTGTTACTAACAAAGCCTCCCCAGGGATGTGTTAGGGCAGATAATTGGAGGCCATGATTACAGACAGGCAAAGCACTGTGCTGAGAAAAGTCTTGGTTGGTTTTGGTGAGGCAAAAGGTCTAAAGCCTGACCCCAGCCACTGCGAGGAGAGATCCTGCACCCCCCTGTCTGGCTCAGGACTTTTCCTGGAGGTCTGAGGAATGTGGTGGGCAGTGTGATGCCATGAGAGGAAAACTGGTATGACACCACCCTGCCTCTGCACAGGGTTGCAAGGAAGCAAAGAGGCTGCACTGCAATGACTATATTTCGTTTTCTCAAAAGTTCTAGGCAAAGCGTCAGGACTGTTGGGGACTTCCCTTTTTATCAGCAACCTCTGTCTTTTCCTCTGCATGCTTTCCTATGCTGTCCCACACTTTGTCCTGTTTCCTAGAAGTCTGTAGACAGCCATCTCTGTTCACCCCCTTGCTCTCATCAGAGCATTTCCATCATTTCACCAGTGTCTCCTCAAGCCTCACCAGCTGTTCCTTGAAACACAAAGCTAGGGTCTGATCATAGATACTCACCAGCATCTTCCAAGATATGGACCTGGTGCTGGCCTTGCAGCTTCTTGGCTAGACACAGCCAAGCCTTGTGCCTCCTGCTGCCCAGTCATGGACTCAAGCAGAAGGGACAGGACAACCCATCTGGGGGCCTTCTTTCTGCCTGGGTCTTCCTGGCTCTGGAGGCAGAGGGGATCCCCCAGTCAGCATGCCAAGCAGGTGCCTTGTGCTGGCCTAGCAGGGCCACTGCCAGATGTCAGCCCAAAAGTGCAGATCCCAGATCTATGTCAAGGGTGACCTGCCACTTCCAGACACAAGTGACCTCACAGTCCCTTTGCGTGACACGTTCCTGCTGCTGCCCAATCAAGTGCAGAGACAGAAGTGACCTCACAGTCCCTGCCACAGTCACATTCCTCGTGCTGGGGCAGGAGATCCTGAGGCAGAGCTGAGCTCCTCAGAGCATTCCCACCCATCTCCTCCTTGTGGCCCACAAGCTGATCAGATCCATGGCCCCTCACATTTATTTGAGGTTAGGGTTTTGTATAGGTCTCTTAAGCAGTTTTCTAGTGTTAAATAGGCCATTTTAGTGCTAGTATTAAGGGTGGAGATCAGAGTGATTAAGAGAGTAAGAGCTAGGATGAATCAGCTATGGGCTGAGTTTTGTCTTCTAGGGATACTTTCAGGTCAGTCATTAGAGTAGTGGATTCCTGTCAGGGTGCTGAGTAGCATTTAGGTTTAGGAATTAACTTTATAGGTTGAAGCTGGGGAATAGCCTTGAATGACTATTTTAAGTCATGGTTACATCTGCATCAGCATAACCTGAACCCTCTTACCTCTACATAATCCTTAATTTCAGCTGGCCAAGCCCCTATTCCCTGGTTTCAGTTAGAACAGAATTAATTTTCTTCCTAGTAGCTGGTGGAATGCTGTGTTTTGGCTTAGGATGAGAAGAGTGCTGATAACACCCCGATGTTTTAATTGTTGCAGAGCAGTGCTTATACCAAGCCAAGGACATCTCAGACTTTTGCTCTGTCCTGCCAACAGGCAGGCTGGGGGTGCAGTAAGAGCTGAGAGGGGACAGACCCAGGACAGGTGACCCGAACTAGCCAAAGGGGTATTCCATACCATCCGACGTCATGCTAAACAATATATAGGGGTGGCTAGCCGGGGGGGGGGGGGCCGGACTGCTCGGGGTTAAGCTGGGCATCGGTCAGCGGGTGGTGAGCAATTGCATTGTGCATCACTTGTTTGTACATATTATTAGAAGTAGTACTATTATCATCATTGTATTATTATTATTATTATTATTATTATTATTATTATTATTATTATTATTATTATTATTATTATTATTATTATTATTATTATTATTATTATTATTATTATTATTATTTTCCTGTCTTATTAAACTGTCTTTATCTCAACTCACGGGCTTCACTTTCCATTTCTCTCCCCCGTCCCAGAGAGGGAGGGGGGAGGGTGAGCGAACGGCTGCATGGTGTTTAGCTGCCAGCCGGGTTAAACCACGACACAGTCTCACATTTCTCCTGGCTTCTCCTGACCTCCCCATATCAGATATCTTTTTAGGGGCATGCTTATGATGCCTTTCAAGATTTTAGACTATCTGTCAGTGCTCTGTTGGCTACTCTATTTTGGAGAAAAGCGTCACTTAAGACACGATGGAAAAGGACACCAATGTCCATCAGAGCACCCTGCACAATGTGCCCAGCAGCTCTGCAGTGCCACAAAAGTACGGTTCCTGCCTACAAGTTTTCTTTCCAGAATGGCTCTTATGGCTCCAGGGTAACTTTTCCCAGACACTCACTTCCCCAGGCCACACCACCCTTGCTCGCAGGCCCCACGTGTCTCTCCAAGCCTCCCTTCTTCTCCTGCAGTAGTGGCACCTCACTGCAGCAGGTTGGTGCATCTCCAGGCTCAGGGGTGTTTCCTGAGGGCCTGCCCCGTGTGGGGAGTGGTGGGGAGGAAGAGAGCAAGGTCATCTCCTGGGACATGGCTGAGCACAGCCCAGCCATCCCACACTGTGGGCAGGTCCCTGCTCCCAGGCTGAGGCACACATGCAAGGTGGACACTTCTCCATCATTCCAGCTTCACGCAGGGCCTTTCAGCCCTGCCCCCCATCCGGGACTCACCACTTCCTTCTCGTCAACCCACAGACATCGATTGCTTTCCATTTGGGGACTCAGGCAGGACTTTAAGGATCTGCTAAAGCCCTGAGTGTCCTTGTTTCTCACAGCCTTCTCACAAGTCTTTCTCCTGGCCCTCCCCACTGCCCAGCACTGCCTCTCAGGTGGCACTCAGTGACCCTTCAGAAGGGCCTTTGGGCTTCCTCAATTGTTCTACTGCTTATTACCACTTTCCTGGCTCCTTGCAGAGCTTCTCATCCATTGTGGGGACAAAGACTGGCTGGGATGGCGTTTCTCTCTGCAGATCAGGCCCTGTGGTGCTGTGTTTTTGATATGTGACCATAGCAGTGTTGGTCACCCATGGCTGTAGTCGCTGTTCCTGAGCAGTGCTGGCACAGCATCAAGGCCTTCTCGGCTTCTCAGTCTACCCCAGGAGTCAGTTGGCTGCAGGTGGGCAAGAGGCTGGGAGGAGAACCTGCTGTGACAGCTGACCCAGCCTGAGCAGTCTGAGCTGCCCATGCACTCCTCAGATTCACCTTGTTTGTTACCTGAAACGACCTTGCACAGTCATTTTATGAGGTTCTAATCACTACCCACTGAGCACCCTGTCCCTGGAGATCCCCTGACATCTCCTGGAAGCTCCAGATTCCTCTCCAGGTTGGCATCAGCACAGTCCCAATCAGATGAGTTGTCATCTCCTTAGGCAAGTGCTGCCCCAACGAGAGTGCTTAGTCCTACTCTTGGTCCCTCACAGACCTCCATGGGAATTTCAGCCTCTGTCCCACACTCCATGAAGAAGCGCAGAAAACAGAAGAGCAGGGAGCAACCCCTTGGCTGTGTTCCTGATAGCACATTTGGAAGAGGTGTCCAGACTTCTGGGATTGCACTGAGCAAGACCCTCTTGTTATTGTGGTGCAAGCAGGGAGGCCAGCTGTGACCCAGGGCTGCACAGTGCCTGCTGCTGTCTGCAGCCACAGGGATGCCACTGCAGAGACAACAGGACTGTCACCAAGGCATATGAAAACTCAAGACTAACACAGAAAGAAGTACAGTGTGGAAGCTAAATGAGAGCAGCAGTGAAAAGACCACATCCTGCTGCTGGCCATGGCCATGGCTCCAGGGAAGCAGGAGCCCTGACCTGAAGGCAGCAGAGAGGCAGAGCCCAGCGGGCAGTGAGGGGCAGTCCTAAGGGCCACTGAGGATGCTCCTGCATGTGGCAGCTGGGCTTTTGATCCAGAGACCCTCCTGCGTGCTGAGGTTGCTCCCCCAGCTCCAGAGGAGATAGGAAGAGACTGACACCAGTGAATTTCTGATGGATTTCTTTTTGGGTTTACCTACACAGGAAGCCAACTTCAACTGGAAAATAATTGACTTCTACAGTGCTAGGAAAAAATATTATTTAAACAAAAGTGAAATAATGAGAGAAAATAACAATACAGATATTTAATAATTGAAGATATCACGTTATTTTCTTTCTTAGAAAAGCCTGGATTTCTAATATTAAGCATAGTATTACAGGTGAATTTGCTGAAGATGTGTGTATTCAAGTAGAGTCCTGATGGAATCCCTTAGTTCCTGGTTCCTCATGCTGTAGATGAGGGGGTTCGCTGCTGGAGGAACCACAGTGTACAGAACTGTAACCACCAGGTCCAGGGATGGAGAGGAGATGGAGGGGGGCTTCAGGAAGGCAAACATGGCAGTGCTGACCATCAGGGAGACCACGGCCAGGTGAGGGAGGCACGTGGAAAAGGCTTTGTGCCGGCCCTGAGAAGAGGGAATCCTCAGCACTGCCCTGAAGATCTGAACATAGGACACCACAATGAAAACAAAACAATCAAAGCCTATAAAAACACTAAACACAAGTGCCCAAACTTCCCTGAGGTAGGCATGTGAGCAGGAGAGCTTGAGGATGTGGGGGATTTCACAGAAGAACTGCTCCACAGCATTGCCTTGGCAGAAGGGTAGGGAAAATGTGTTGGCCGTGTGCAGGACAGCATTGAGAAAGCCACTGCCCCAGGCAGCTGCTGCCATGGTGGCACAAGCTCTGCTGCCCAGGAGGCTCCCATAGTGCAGGGGCTTGCAGATGGCAATGTAGCGGTCATAGGCCATGACCGTGAGAATAGAATATTCTGCTGCTATAAAGAAGAGAAAGAATAAGACCTGTGCAGCACATCCTTGATAGGAGATGGCCCTGGTGTCCCAGAGGGCATTGGCCATGGCTTTGGGCAGAGTGGTGGAGATGCAGCCCACGTCGAGGAGGGCGAGGTTGAGGAGGAAGAAGTACATGGGGGTGTGGAGGCAGTGGTCACAGGCTACGGCGCTGAGGATGAGGCCGTTGCCCAGGAGGGCAGCCAGGTAGATGCCCAGGAAGAGCGCGAAGTGCAGGAGCTGCAGCTTGCGTGTGTCTGCCAATGCCATCAGAAGGAACTCGCTCACAGAGCTGCTGTTGGGCATTTGCTGACTCTGGACAGTTGACTGTTGAAGAGGAGAAGGCAGTCAAATTTCAGATGACACCTAAGAAAAACCTACTGCAAGCCTTAAAGCACACCTAGCCTGAGCCTCTCTCTTTGCAGGAGAACCTTTCAGCTGCTGTGTTGCTTGAACTGTGGCTGGTGCTGGTAGGGAGTGGCACTGGTAGAAGGGGCTGCTGTGGCTCCAGAGGAGTCCTTCCTGCTGTGCAGCAGGAGGGAAGCAGGAACACAATGAAAACCTAACTTCAGACCTTTTGTCAAATCCATGAGTTTTCTGTTGTTGTTGGAAACAACTCATCTGAGTGCACAGTTCAACAGGCCACTGCCCACTAGCCTTCTTTTAAGCTGCCTTTTATCTCCCCTCTCTGAGGATCATCCCACTGAGGTCTTTCCATGAGAAGAATCTGGAGTCAGCTGAGAGCAGAGAAGCCCACTTCAAGTGCAGCTGGATGGAAACCTCACCTTGTCTCTGGAGGACTGAGAAGAACCTCAGCTCTTCCCTCTTTGCCTTACTCCAGCTGCCAAGAGAGCCATCCAGCTGTACGGACAGGGCCTTAGTGTGGAGGTGTCTTCTCCTTGGGTCACCTGGATAACACAAGGATGCCTTGAGAGAGCTGCATGCTGCTGGAGAACAGCCTGCAGCCCAGGAGGACACCTCATAGAGAGATGGATATCCACAAGAAGGGATGTCGCAATATCACAGCTGCACACCTGCAGGTTCTGGAGGAGGCTTGGCCACTCTACTCATAGCTGTCTAGGGGTACCTGGCTTAGGGCACTGCAAGGGGCTTCTGCCAGACTTCCTCAACTCTCACTGCAACCCAACAGGACTCTCAAAGCCTACTGCATTGCCCACTGCCCTCCCAGAAACAAGACCCAGCAGGAGACCCTTCCAGGACCTGCAGCTGCATGGCCCTGCAGCCAGACACTCACCTTGTCAAGGGCTGTGCAGGTTTCTCCTGCAGGCAGCTCTCAGAATCCTCCCACTGCCAACTGCCTTCAGCCCCTCTCTCATTTTCTTCTCTCTGTGTCTGTGCTTCTATGTCTCTTTCCTGATGTGCTGTGCAGAGGAGCTGCTCCTGGGCACACCTGTCTCTCTGCACCACGGCCCTCTTGCCACGAGCTCCCCTTGGGCTCACGAGCCCAGCCCAGCTCAGCAGCACAGCACCAGCCCAAGGCACTGCAATCACCCCTCTGGGGGATTTGATGATGAGCCCACGAACCTCAGGCACTCAGAGACAACTGAAGACATCTCTCCAGAAGTCCAAGTCAGAGGCAAGTTTCCTGCAGTGTCCCCCTGAGGGCCAGCACTGACACAGCCTCCCTTGGAGCTCATTAGAGCAGAACCCTGGAGGCAGTGAGGACAAGGAGATAAAGGCAATGTGAAGGTGACACTGATGTGTAGGAAAAGTGGATGTGTGTCACCAAGCACAAGGGCCAGGACTTGACATCCATCCCATTTTAAGGGGGATCCTTTCCCTTGACAGGTTGCTCAGGGCTCTTTGTGGGGCAGTAGGACATGGGGATGTGCATGGCCAAGTGCAGGAGAATGGTACGACTCCTGCCTGGTTCATGGGTGGGGGCGAGAAGGCAATGAGGCCCTGGTGCTTTACCAATCAGCTGTCTCCTCTAAGGGCTCAGTGGCAGAGACAACAGCCATAGCCATGAACACAAAGACCTGGGTCCTGCTGGGACTTTGAGCCTTGCCATAGCCCTTGCTCCTCTCCAAACCAGGATGGCCTAGAGAATCCCAGACCTGTACCTCTTCACTGGTTAGTTGAAGACACTTGTCCTTGTGATGTCATACCGGATCTGATATGAGCATGATAACTCAGATCTTTTTGGTGGCCGTGCTCCTCATGAGGCAGCTCTGTAGGAAGCTGGTCTGGTTCCTCGTGATGAGGCACCTCTGCTCATATGGCATCCCTTGTGGTGCCCAGGCCCTCCTCGTCCTGTGTACTCTGCAGTGTCCCAGTCTGCTCTGATATGTGGCGTTACTCTCCCTCTCGTTCAGGACTGGGCTCTTCTCCTTGTAAATGTCTAGAGGTTTCTTTAGACAAAATCCTGTAGTTTCTCAAGCTCCCACCACACTGATGCTCTGTTCTGTCAGATGTTCCTGTCCGCAGGCAGACAGTTCAGCCTTCATGTGATTGTGCTGTCTCTGACAAGACAGCAGCATTGGGAGGTACAGGGGACACAGAATCACACAGAATTGTCTGGGTTGGAGGAGACCTCAAGATAATCGAGTCCAACCTCTGACCTAACACTAACAAGTCCTCCACTAAACCAAAGTTTGGATAATACAGGAGTAACTGGCTAAATGGAATTGCAGCACAGTCACAGAAAGGTAGTGGGTGGAAGGCTGCCAGATTCTACTTTTTCTGTTCTTCATTCTCATGCATGCTGTCAGTTTCTCGGGAGCTGTGTCCTAAATGTTATGGGGCTGTGCAGGACAAAGTTAGAAAGGCCAAAGCCCAGCTGGAGCTTAATCAATCCATTCCTGTCAAAGACAATAAACACTGCCTATATAAATACTTTAAATTAAAGAGGATTAAGAATCATCATAAATTATTGGATGTGGGGGGAAACCTGGTGCCAAGAGATGAGGTAAAGGCTGAGGTACTTAATGCCTTCTTTGCCTCTGTTACTAGCAGCAAGACCAGTTGTTCCCCTGGTCACTTCTTCCTCCTCATGGCCAGTGCCTAACTTTTAGGGTGGTTTGTGTCTTTTTTTTTTTTCTCTCCTGCTCTTTCCTACTGCCAAAGCAGGCTCCATCAGGGTAGAAACCACTCCTGAAGTAGGCATCCCAACCCAGCAGGCTCCTTGCCGCCTGTCAGCCAACCAGACAGAAGTCACCTCAGCAGCACCTTCCAAGGCATGGACTTGCTGCTGGCCTTGCAGCTTCTTGGCTAGACACAGCCAAGCCTTGTGCCTGCTGCTGCCCAGCCATGGACTCAAGAAGAAGGGACAGGACAACCTGTCTTGGGGTCTCCTTTCTGCCTGGGTCCTCCTGGGTCTGGAGGCAGAGGGGATCCCCCAGTCAGCATGCCAAGCAGGTGCCTTCTGCTGGCCTAGCAGGGCCACTGCCAGATGTCAGCCCAAAAGTGCAGCTCCCAGGGAGAAGTGAAGGCTGACCTGCCACCTCCAGACACAAGTGACCTCCCAGTCCCTTTCTGTGACACATTCCTGCTGCTACCCTATCAAGTGCAGAGACAGAAGTGACCTCAGAGTCCCTGCCACAGTCACATTCCTCCTGCTGGGCCATGAGATCCTCAGGCATAGCTGACTGCTTTCTATTTCCCAAGGGACTAAGGCTCAGCTTTCTGGGTTAGAGAGTAAACAAATGTTTACTGGGAAGGTTTGGTGTTCTTCTATGTTTAGGGTATGGTCAGGCTCTGTAGTTTAGGTCATTTTTAGGTCTGCCTAGAAGCCTAGGGTTAAATAGAGTATTTTAATGCTAATATTAAGGAAAGGGATTAGGGTGATTAAAAGAGTAAATGTAATGGAAAGGGGCTATGGGGTGAGTTTTGCTTCAAGGGATACTTTGTGTTCAAGCTTTGGAGAAATGGATTCCTGTCAGAGTGTTGGAACAGCATTTAGATTTCGGGATTAAAACTACTGGTTAAAATAGTGTAAGGGCCATACATGACTCTACAAGTCAGTGTTGCTGCACAATCCGCATTTCATGATTCCTCTTACCTCTACAAAATCATTAATTGGCCATGCTCCTCTTGCCACCTGAAAATCTCACATCTCTCGTGTCCAGGTTGCTCCTGACCTCCACATATCTTACTGGGATCAGCTTTCCGATGACATCCATGACATAGGCAGTATATGTCTCACGTCTGTGGGCTATTCTGTTCTTCAGAGAGAAGTGGCATTGTAGTCAGGAGGGAAAAGGGCCTAAAGGAGCATCCTGCCCCATATGCCCATCAGCTCTGCCTCTCTACAAAACTGCGCATCCTACCTACTAGTTTTGTTTCCAGAATAGCTTCCATGGATCTCGAGTTCTTTTTCCAGGCCCTCACAAATACTTCAGTTTTGGATGTGTAGAGATGGAATAAGGAAAGCAATGCGCGGATAGACCTGAGCTTAGCAAGGGAGGCAAAGAATAACAGGAAGAGATTCTAGAGATACATAGCTCAGAAAAGAAAGGCCAAGGAGAGTGTACCCCCTCTGATGGATGAGAAGGGTAAACTGGTAATGACAGGCATGGAGAAGCCTGAGGGCCTTGACAATATTTTGGCTCAGTCTTCCCTGCCAATCAGGCTTCCCAAGTCTTTAATTTTCCTGAAGCCATGGGTGGAGGCTGGGAGGCAAAGCCCCACCTGCTCTTAGTGAAAAGCAGGTTTGAGACCACCTGAAGAAACTAAACAAGTACAAGTCTATGGGGCTTGATGACTTGCATCCCAGGGTCCTGAGGGAACTGGCTGATGTAGTTGCCAAGCCTCTCTCCATCATATTTGAAGATTCCTGAAGGTTGGGTGAAGTCCCTGGTGACCTGAAAAAGGAAAACATCACTCCCATTTTTAAAAAAGGGTAGAAAGGAGGACCCAGGGAACTACCGAATGGTGAGCCTCACCCCTGTGCCTGACAAGATCATGGAAAAGATCCTCCTGGAATCGGTGTCAAGGCACATGCAAGACAAAGAGGTGATCTCAGACAGCCAGCATGGCTTCTCCAGGGGGTAAATCTGGTAGCTTTCTACAATGGAGTGACTACATCAGACAACAATGGAAGACAGACCACCTACTTGGATTTCTGTAAGACCTTTGACACTATCCCACATGACATCCTGATCTCCAAATTGGAGAGATACGCATTTGATGGGTGCACCATTCAGTGGATAAGGAGTTGGCCTGAAGGTCACACCGAGAGAGAGGTGGTCAATGGATCTATGTCCAAGTGGAGGCTGGTGATGAGTGGTGTACCTCAGGGGTCTGTCCTGGGACAGGTATTGTTTAATATCTTTAGCAATGACATAGACAGTGGGGTCAAGTGCACCCTCAGCAAGTGTGCAGATGACACCAAGCTGAGTGGTGTAGTTGATGCAACAGAGGAAGGGATGCCACCCAAGTGGTTCTGGGAAAGCTTGAAATTTGGCCCCATGTGAACCTAAGCAGGTTCTATAAGTCCAAGTGCAAAGTGATGCACCTGGGCCGGGGAAATCTCACAAAGGAGGATAGACTGGGATAAGAACTGATTGACAGTAGCCCTGCAGAGAAGGACTTGGGGATTCTGCTGAACGAAAAGCTCGACATGAGCCAGCAGTGTGCCCTTGTAGCCCAGAAGGCCAACTGTAACCTGGGCTGCATCAGCAGAGGAGTGGCCAGCAGGTGGAGGCAGGTGATTCACCCCTTCTACTCTGTCCTTGTGAGGCTCCACTTGGAGTCCTGCATCCAGGACTGGGGCCGCCAGCACACGAAGGGTGTGGGTCTATTAGAATGGGTCTAGAGGAGGGCCACGAAGATGATCAAGGGTCTGGAAAACCTCTCCTATGAAGAAAGGCTGAGAGAGCTGGGGCTCTTCAGCCTGGAGAAGAAAAGGTTCCCGGGTGACCTCATCGCAGCCTTTCAGTACTTAAAGGGGGCTTATAAAAAAAATGGAGAGTGACTCTTGAAGTGGAGAGTGACTCTGAAGTTGCGAAATCTTCAGCACTTGTTCTCGTGGGGGACTTCAACTTCCCTGACATATCCTGGAAGCACAACACAGCCCTGAGGAAGCAGTCTAGGAGGTTTCTGGAGAGAGTGGAAGATAGCTTCCTGACGCAGCTAGTTAGTGAGCCTACCAGGGGTGGTGCCCCGCTAGACCTTCTCTTCACAAACAGAGAAGGACTGGTGGAGGATGTGATTGTTGGGAGCTGTCTTGGGCAGAGTGACCACGAAATGGTGGAGTTCACTATTCTTGGCGAGGCCAGGAAGGCGACCAGTAAAACCGCTGTATTGGACTTCCGGAGGGCTGACTTTGAGCTGCTCAGGACACTGGTTGGTGGAGTCCCTTGGCAGGCGGTTCTGAAGGGCAGAGGGGTCCAGGAAGGCTGGGCGCTCTTCAAGAGGGAAATCTTAATGGCGCAGGAATGGTCTGTCCCCACATGCCCAAAGATGAGCTGGCGGGGAAGAAGACCAGGCTGGCTCAACAGAGAATTGTGGCTTGAGCTTAGGAGAAAAAAGAGGGTTTATCATCTTTGGAAAAGTGGGAAGGCCACTAGGGAGGACTATAAGGATGTTGCGAGGCTGTGCAGGGACAAAATTAGGAAGGCCAAAGCTCATCTGGAGCTCAATCTGGCTACTGCCGTTAAAGAGAACAAAAAACGTTTCTATAAATACATCAACACAAAAAGGAGGACTAAGGAGAATCTCCATCCTTTACTGGATGTGGGGGGAAACTTAGTTACAAGAGATGAGGAAAAGGCGGAGGTGCTCAATGCCTTCTTTGCCTCAGTCTTTAGCGGCAATACCGGTTGTTCTCTGGATACCCAGTACCCTGAGCTGGTGGAAGGGGATGGGGAGCAGGATGTGGCCCTCATTATCCATGAAGAACTGGTTGGTGACCTGCTACGGCACTTGGATGTGCACAAGTCGATGGGGCCGGATGGGATCCACGCAAGGGTACTGAGAGAACTGGCAGAGGAGCTGGCCAAGCCACTGTCCATCATTTATCAGCAGTCCTGGCTATCGGGGGAGGTCCCAGTTGACTGGCGGCTAGCAAATGTGACGCCCATCTACAAGAAGGGCCGGAGGGCAGACCCGGGAAACTACAGGCCTGTCAGTTTGACCTCAGTACCAGGGAAGCTCATGGAGCAGATCCTCCTGAGAGTCATCATGCGGCACTTGCAGGGCAAGCAGGCGATCAGGCCCAGTCAGCATGGGTTTATGAAAGGCAGATCTTGCTTGACGAACCTGATCTCCTTCTATGACAAAGTGACGTGCTGGGTGGACGAGGGAAAGGCTGTGGATGTGGTCTACCTTGACTTCAGCAAGGCTTTTGACACCGTCTCCCACAGCATTCTCCTCAAGAAACTGGCTGCTCTTGGCTTGGACTGGCACACGCTTCGTTGGGTTAGAAACTGGCTGGATAGCTAAGCCCAAAGAGTCGTGGTGAATGGAGTCAAGTCCAGTTGGAGGCCAGTCACTAGTGGCGTCCCCCAGGGCTCGGTGCTGGGGCCAGTCCTCTTTAATATCTTCATTGATGATCTGGACGAGGGCATTGAGTGCACCCTCAGTAAGTTTGCAGATGACACCAAGCTAGGTGCGTGTGTCGATCTGCTCGAGGGTAGGAAGGCTGTGCAGGAGGATCTGGATAGGCTGCACCAATGGGCTGAGGTCAACTGCATGAAGTTCAACAAGGCCAAGTGCCGGGTCCTCCACCGGGGGTTCAATAACCCCAAGCAGAGCTCCAGGCTGGGAGATGAGTGGTTGGAGAGCTTCCACGCGGAGAGGGACCTGGGAGTGATGGTTGATAGTCGGCTGAATATGAGCCAGCAGTGTGCTCAGGTGGCCAAGAAGGCCAACGGCATCCTGGCTTGCATAAGAAATAGTGTGGCTAGCAGGGCTAGGGAGGTGATCGTCCCCCTGTACTCGGCTCTGGTGAGGCCGCACCTCGAGTACTGTGTTCAGTTTTGGGCCCCTCGCTACAAGAAGGACATCGAGGTGCTTGAGCGGGTGCAGAGAAGGGCGACGAAGCTGGTGAGGGGCCTGGAGAACAAGTCCTACGAGGAGCGGCTGAGGGAGCTGGGCTTGTTCAGCCTGCAGAAAAGGAGGCTCAGGGGTGACCTTATTGCTCTTTACAGATACCTTAAAGGAGGCTGTAGAGAGGTGGGGGTTGGTCTATTCTCCCACATGCCTGGTGACAGGACGAGGGGGAATGGGCTTAAGTTGAGCCAGGGGAGTTTTAGGTTAGATGTTAGGAAGAACGTCTTTACCGAAAGTGTTGTTGGACACTGGAACAGGCTGCCCAGGGAAGTGGTGGAGTCACCATCCCTGGAAGTCTTTAAAAGATGTTTAGATGTAGAGCTTAGGGATATGGTTTAGTGGGGATTGTTAGCGATAGGTAGAGGTTGGACTCGATGATCTTGAGGTCTCTTCCAACCTAGAAATTCTGTGATTCTGTGATTCTGTGCTCACTCAGCAGGGTCCCAGTCTGCCCTAATGCATGGGGTTACTCTTCCTCTGGTGCAGGACTGGGTCCTTCTCCTTGTAAACATCAAGAAGATACTTTAGGCAAAATCCTGCAGTTTCTCAACATTCCCCCACACTCATGCTCCTTTCTGTCAGCCGTTCATGTCTGCAGGCAGATGCTTCAACCTTTGTGTGACTGTGCTATCTCTGACAAGACAGGAGCATTACGAGCTGCAGGAAAGTTTGGATAATACAGGACTAGTCACTTGAATGGAACTGCAACACAGAGTCACAGAAAAACAGTGGGTGAAAGGCTGACAGATTCTACTTTTTCTGTTCTTCCTTCTCATGCATGCTGTCAATTTCTCGGGAGCTGTGTCCTAAATGTTATGGGGCTGTGCAGGTCAAAGTTAGAAGGGCCAAAGCCCAGCTGGAGCTCAATCTGGCTATGACTGTCAAAGACAATAAAGACTGCTTATAGAAATACTTTAAATAAAGGAGGATTAAGGAGAATCATCATCCTTTATAAGATGTGGTGGAAATCTCGTGATGATCTAGAGACTAGGTAAAGGCTGAGGTACTTAATGCCTTCTTTGCCCCACTGTGTAGCAGGAAGACCAGTTGTTCCCCTGGACATTTCTTCCATGACATGGCCACAGCAATACTTCTAAGGTGCACTTTGTAGCAGTCTTTTCTCTCCTGCTCTTTCCTACTACCAAAGAAAGCTCCACCAGTGTGGAAACCACTCCTGAAGTAGGCATCCCAACCCAGCAGGCTCCTTGCGGCCTCTCAGCCAACCAGACACAAGTCACCTCAGCAGCACCTTCCAAGCCAGGGGCCTGCTGCTGTGCAGTCATGGACTCAAGCAGAAGGGACAGGACAACCCATATGGGGGCCTTCTTTCTGTCTGGGTCCTCCTGGCTCTGGAGGCAGAGGGGATCCCCCAGTCAGCATGCCAAGCAGGTGCCTTCTGCTGGCCTAGCAGGGCCACTGCCAGATGTCAGCCCAAAAGTGCAGCTCCCAGGGAGAAGCCAAGGGTGACCTGTCACCTCCAGACACAAGTGACCTCACAGTCCCTTTCTGTGACACGTTCCTGCAGCTGCCCTATCAAGTGCAGAGACAAAAGTGACCTCACAGTCCCTGCCACCATCACATTCCTCCTGCTGAGCCATGAAATACTGAGGCAGAGATGACCTCTCTCTCACTATCTAGGTACCTGATTTTCTCTTTTTGGGTTAGAGACTAAGCAAAGTTTTAGTGGGAGTGTGTGTTGTTCTGCTTGTGGTGTCATGTCTGTGGTTAAGGTATGGATAAGCTCTACAGGTTAGGGTTTTTTTTTAGGTCTGCCAAGGAGTCTAGGGTTAAACAGAGAGTTTTCATGTTACTGTTAAGGGAAGGCATTAGGTTTAGCAAGAGAGAAAAAAAAAAAAAAAAAAAATAAGATTCCTTTCTGAGTACTGTAGTAGCATTTAGGTTTAGGCATTAAAATTACTGGCTCATGTAAGGTAAGGGCCGTTTGTGACTGTTTTAAGTCAGTGTTACCACAGCATCCACATTACATAAACCCTCTTACCTCCATGAAATCATAAGTTTCTGCTGGCCATGCTCTTCTTCCCAGCCTGAAATATCTCATCTCTATTGTCCAGGCTGCTCATGACCTCCCCATATCTTGTTGGGATCAGCTTTCTGATGACATTCACAATTGCAGAGTATCTGTCTCACCTCTGTTGGTTCCTCTATTCTTGAGACAGTAGTGGCATGGTAGTTAGAAGAGAAAAGGACACAAAGATCCTTAAGAGCATCCTGCATAATGTGCCCATCAGTTCTGCACCTCCACAAAAATGCGCTTCCTACCTACAAGTTTTGTTTCCCAAATGGCATTTATGGAATCAGGTTTTTTTTTTTTTTTTCTCATGCATGGTTCTGTTTTGGATATGCAGAGATGGAATAAGGAAAGTTAAGGCATGGATGGAACTGACCTTCTCAAGGGATGCAAGGAAAAATAGGAAGGTATTCTACAGATACACTGCTCAGAAAAGAATGGCCAAGGAGAGTGTACGCCCTCTGATGGATGAGAAGGGTGCACGGGTAATGACAGACATGGAGAAGGCTGAGGGACTCCACAACGTCTTTCCCTCAATCTTCCCTGCCAGTCAGGCTTCCCAAGTCTTTCATTTCCCTGAACCTGTAGATGGAGGCTGGGGGTGCACCTGGTGGGAGTGAAGAGCAGGTCCAAGACCACCTGATGACACTAAACAGGTACATGTCTATGGGGCCTGATGACATGCATCCCAGGGTCCTGAGGGAGCTGGCTGATGTAGTTGCCAAGCCTCTCTCCATCATACTTGGTGGCTGATAATTCTACAGAAGAGAAGGCTCCAGGGTGACCTCTTTGTGGCCTTTCAGTACTCAAAGGGGACTTCTAAAAAAGATGAAGAGTGACTGTTCACTTAATTGTATGACAGGACAAGGGGTAACAGTTTTAAAGTAAAAGTCTGGAGACTTAGACTAGAGGTTAGGAGAAAACTCTTCACTCAGAGGGAGGTGAGGCACTGGAACAGGTTGCTGAGAGACCTTAGGGATGCCCCATCCCTGGAGCTGATCAAGAGCAGGTTAGATGACGCCCTGGGCAACCTGATCTCATGGGGGGTATCACTGCTAATGGCATCGCTATCCATGGAACAGGTGGTTCAAACTAGATGACCTTTAAGGTCCCTCACAATAGGGGCCATTCTCTGATTCTATGGTCTCACGAGCCATACCTCAAGCACGACTCCCATGCCATCAGCCTTCCTGTGGTCTACCACCTGACCAGAACAGAAGGTGCCTCACCATCATCGTCAATGCCTTGAGCATGCTTCTGTCCTTTACAGTCCCTATCTGTGCCGTTTCCTGCTGCAGGTCCGTCAGATCCACGGACAGAAGTGACCTCCCAGCCTCCTTCACAGCCATGTGCCTCCTGCAGGCCCAGCACATCCTGAGGCACACCTGATCCCATCCCAGCATTCCCAGCCAGCTCCTGCTTGTGGTCTCTGATCTGATCACATACCTGTCACCTCACATGCCTCTTCCAATGCCATGGGACTGCTGCAGGACCTCACAGTCCCTGCCCTGCCCCAAGGGGACAAGCAGCTGAAGTTAGGGATAGCAGTGGGGTTGAGGATGAGACGTGCTGTGTGCATGGTGGAGGGCTTTGAGGGTTAGATGATCAGGTTAATGTTTAGGAAGTAGAGGTCACCCTCCAGGGTTAAGGGAATGGCAAAGGCTTCAAGGGAGGGATTGGTGTTCTGCTCAAGGTGTCTGCTCAGGATCTGGGATAAGGACAAGTGTTGAGGTTTTTAATTTAGATTTGATCTGAGGTGTAGATTCAATAATAGCATTTTAATCCTTAGTTAGGCTTAATTGTCCTCCTGTTTACCCTTCTTGTAGAAGATGCCTTTCATGTCTGGCTTTTCAAAATCCCGAGTAACGTCTCTCCTTTATCTGGCCTTTCCAAGGTCTTTGAGAGAGGTCTTATGATGACATCTGCAGATCCACTAGAACCTGTCTCATCCTTCACACACCACCTCTAAGCAACCTGAGGACTGACTGGGAGGATGATGATGGTTTGGGAAAGAGCTTGGTTAAAATCTCCGAGGAGGAAGACCAAAAGTTCTTCTCTCTACTAGAGAAACATTTATTCATGCCAATGAGTATGTCCTGTTCCTGTGTGGAAAGATTAATGTTATGATTGCTTTAAACAAAATGCTGTACCAAATGTTTGAAGGGCATAAGATACTGATTTTTTTTTTCCTTGGCGATTGTATTAGTAGCTTATGTTATGCGCTGTTCTGCGCTTCACATGGAGAGAGATGATGGTGTTATAGAAAACAATGACACTTGTGAGGACAGAAAAGCAGGTGGATAAAGCTTTGAGTCTGCCAACACAGGACACACACACATGAAAACTGCATGATTAGGAATTGGAAGATTGGATACAAATACAGATTACAAAAGCAAAACCATGAGTGTCACCGTGGCACTGCAGAACAGCTCCAGCAATGGGGCAAAACCAAGGAAGGTGTCCACGACACTGGGGCCACAGAACTGTAGCTGGGAGGAGGAGAAAGAATTCCTGTACATGAGAGAAATTCCCCTGGTTCAGGTACAGCTGCCTTCTGGAGTCAGACCTTCCACTTCCCGAGCCTTGCAGAGAACAGGGGTGGCATACAGTCCAGGGCTGACTGTAGGACATGGTCCCCAGCAGGAAGTACTGCGGTCATGCAGAAGGTGCAGCTGAGAGTGCTGCCAGCTCTGTGAGCAAAGGGGGTGCTGTCCCCAGCCAGGAAGCTGGCCAGCATCTGGCGGAGGGTGCTGGAGCTGTACAAGGCCTGCAAGGAGGAGAAATCTCCCTCAGGAAGAAGGCCACGGGCATCTGCAGGTGTTTGGTGGCCAGCACCAGCACAGTGATGAGGGTGTTCCACATCCCAGTCACTGTGCTGGTCATGTAAGAGAGGAGGGAGAGATGTTTGTAAGGGTTGAGAAACTTCCGTATTCACAGTAGTGGAAACTCAGCCAATGATGGCTTATTGCACCATTCCCCTTTCCTTATGGAAACCCTTTTAGAGCACTCTGGTCCCCTCTGTCTTGTTGGGATAAAAATTTCCAAGCAGTTTCTTCCCCAGTTCCTAAACGGAACAGTGAAGGAATTTCAGAGACGTGAAATTATCCATGCCTGTCATGGCCGAGGTATCCTGCAATACAACAGGAACAAAATAGGGGTTAAGGAATCATTGGTTCTCATGTTTGACAAACACACTCTAATAGCACAAATCACACTTCTAAAATGTATCTTCCCTTTCTTCAGAGAAGAGCATTCGGTGATGACTTTGGTCTGCCACAATCAGCACACCCCAGCAGAGACCCTGCTGCGTTCGGGAGTTGTCAGCTCTGAGGCCTTGGGGACATCTCGAGGGAGCCCAAGGGCACAGAGCAAGCCATGCCATGGTCGGGTGCTGTGCTGCTGAGCTGGGCTGGGCTCCTGGGCCCAAGCAGAGCTCCTGGCAAGAGGGCCGTGGTGCAGAGAGACAGCTGTGCCCAGGAGCAGCTCCTCTGCACAGCGCAGCAGGGCTGGGGGCTCTGACCGCAGCTGGCACACAGAGAGGAGAGAAGGAGAGAGGGCTTGGAGGCACTGAGGAGCGCAACAACAGAGGGCAGCGTGTGGCAGGACACATCTGCAGGCTCTTGACACCGTGAGGCTCTGCATTATTCTACATTTAATGTGGACTAGAAGATGCTGTAGGGAATGGCATTTATAAAAGGATTTTTTCCAGAGGAAGACTGAGGCTTGGATTATCTGAAGAGGAAGGCTTTTGTAGTTTCTGTGCTTTCAGATACTTGCAGTGGCGTTGAATCTGAGTGAGTCTGAGCACACAGCTTGTGGGATGGGGTCTGTTGGCCTTGGACAGGGAAGAGATTTGGGGAGAGAGAAACAAGTTCCCAGCCAGGACATGGGCAGGCAGCAGTGTCTATGTTCCTTAGGCACTGGAACAGGTACCACAGGGAAGTGGTCACAGCGCTGAGGCTGTCCGAATTCAAGAAATATTTGGGCAAACCCCTCAGATATAGGCAAGTTTTGGGGTTTTCATGTATAGATTCAGGGGTTGGATTTGAATATCCTTGTGGGCCCCTTCCAACCTGGGATAATCTATGACACCATGTCTCTATGAACCTCCGAGTGCAATACTTCTGTAGCTCAATAAATGCCAGCACAGGCCAAATGAGCCTAAGCATGGCTCAAAATTGTCTCTAAATGAAACTCTGAAGGGACTCTTTCATCTGAGGCTCCACAAGTTTTCATTTGAAATGCCCAGGATTTATGCCTTAGAAAACAGGGTCGGGTAGGCAGTTAAACAGAAAATACAAAAATAAATCCCCGCAGCCCTGCTCTGCAGATGCGTTAATTGAGAGCAACAAAATTGAAAAGCTCTTTATAATCAGCTGATTTAATCTGAGAATACCCCATCTTCCTCTTTACCTCTGGTTGTGGGTCAGGACTGACTCCTTGCCCAGAGCAGGGTCCCTTGCTCCCAAGGACACCCTCAGGCAGCATCAAGAAGAGCATATGAAAGGGAGCTGGTAAATGCCTGACTGAAAGGGTTTTCAGGGCAGTTATGTGAGAACTGTAAGAACTTTATCTCAGGTATGTCTTCTTATTTATTAAAGCTTTTTTCATCCTTGGCAGTAACCCATGGCCAGAACCACCAAATGTCCAACATCAGCTCAGTGAGTGAGTTCCTCCTGCTGGCATTCGCAGACACACGCGAGCTGCAGCTCCTGCACTTCGCGCTCTTCCTGGGCATCTACCTGGCTGCCCTCCTGGGCAACGGCCTCATCCTCAGCGCCGTAGCCTGCCACCACCGCCTCCACACGCCCATGTACTTCTTCCTGCTCAACCTCGCCCTCCTCGACGTGGGCTGCATCTCCACCACTCTGCCCAAAGCCATGGCCAATGCCCTCTGGGACACCAGGGCCATCTCCTATCAAGGATGTGCTGCACAGGTCTTTCTCTTTGTCTTCTTGATTGCATCAGAATTTTATCTTCTCACCATCATGGCCTATGACCGCTACGTTGCCATCTGCAAGCCCCTGCACTATGGGAGCCTCCTGGGCAGCAGAGCTTGTGCCCAGATGGCAGCAGCTGCCTGGGGCAGTGGCTTTCTCAATGCTGTCCTGCACACGGCCAACACATTTTCCCTGCCCCTCTGCCAAGGCAATGCTGTGGACCAGTTCTTCTGTGAAATCCCCCAGATCCTCAAGCTCTCCTGCTCACATGCCTACCTCAGGGAAGTCGGGGCACTTGTGTTTAGTGTTTCTTTAGTCCTTGGTTGTTTTGTTTTCATTGTGGTGTCCTATGTGCAGATCTTCAGGGCAGTGCTGAGGATGCCCTCTGAGCAGGGCCGGCACAAAGCCTTTTCCACGTGCCTCCCTCACCTGGCTGTGGTCTCCCTCTTTGTCAGCACTGGCACGTCTGCCTCCCTGAGGCACCCTTCAGACTCATTCCCATCCCTGGACCTGGTGGTGTCATTTTTATACTCAGTGGTGCCTCCAGCAGTGAACCCCCTCATCTACAGCATGAGGAACCAGGAATTGAAGGATGTTATAAACAAACAATTTAAACATTTGTTAAAGCATCACTAAACTTCTCATCAATTTATCCATTCTTCTAGCATATCCAAAAAGAGTTGAGATAATCTTTCATTTCTAATATACTTTAGAACTAGTTTAGCAAACACATGATAACATTTTGAGTTAAATATTAATCTTAGCAGCCTGCCTGTTTATTATTTTAATTACTTTGATCAGTTAATCTAATTTACCTATAGAACTAGGCTTCCTCAGTAGATATAGACAATAAAAATTGCATGAGAACCTCTCTGGTCTGAGCTGCCATCTCTTCCCATCTCCTCTGGAGCTGGGGGAGCAGCCCCAGAATGCAGGAGGGGCTCAGGATCAAGAGCCCAGCTGCCACATGCAGGAGCAGCCCTGGTGGCCCTTGGAGCTTCCCCTCACTGCCCGCTGGGCTCTGCCTCTCTGCTGCCTTCGGGTCGGGGCTGCTGCTTCCCTGGAGCCATGGCCATGGCCTGCAGCATGATGTGGCCTTTTCACTGCTGCTGTCTTTTGGCTTCCACATTGTTCCCTTGTGTTCTCCCACTGAGATCTCATGCATCTTGCTGACAGTCTAATTGTCTGTAAAGGGGCACCTCTTTCTTTGCACAGCTCTTCCAAAGTTGGTAGAAGGAATATACCCAAGGAACTGCTGCATGAACGGGTCTCTTGCTTTTTGGGGCTTCACCATGGATCAGAATTTCAGAGTGTTCAGTGTAGTGCTGCACTGGCAGCTCCCTTCTTGGCTGGCCATGGCTCAGCAAAAAATAATTGGCCTATGTCATGCCTGGGAGTGTCCACTGCTGTTGGGTCTGATGGCAAATGGCATGCTGGAGAGGAATCTGCAGCTGATCTGTGGCTGGGCCAGGCCTCTTGTGCTGGCCTGGGGAGTGGGGTTGGCCTTGTGGGGCACAGGCACTGTGTGCTGGGGATCTGCCAGGCAAAAGAGCAGGGCTCCTGCAGCTTCACGGACCTCCATCTCCTGAGTGCAGGGGCTGCTGGGGAGGTCCAGAGCTGCCTTTGTGCCAGCAGCTGCAGTGCCTTGCGATGGGCTGGGGCTGTGGTGGCCGTGCCCAGAGCCCTGCAGCAGCCTGCGGTGGGCACTGCCCTGGGGCCAGACCAGCCTGGGCTGCTGGGGTGGGCTGGGGAGAGGGCAGGGAGGTGGGGAGAAGTGGGCAGGGGCTGGGCTGGGCTGGGCAGTGCCCGGCAGAGGGCAACAGCAGCATCAGGGAGCAATGGCAGCATGCAGGGGAGGGCTCCCAGCAGGGCTTGGTGCTGCAGAGCCAGGGCTGCGCCAAGGGAGCCCAGAGCTGCAGGGGCAGGGGAGAGGAGGCCGCACTGGGCCCTTGCTGGCCTGGGCAGAGCAGGAAGGGGGCCCAGGGCATTTGTCCCCTCCCCAAAGCCTGCCAGGACCTGCAGGGCCGTCAGGAAGAGCCCAGGGCCAGGCTGTGCCCCTGGCCTTGGCTCTGCTGGCAGGAGCGCTCTTGGCATGCATTTCCTGGCCTCCCCTCGCCTGCGCACAGCTGCTGCCCACTCCAGCTGTTGCCACAAACGTGTCCTCACAAGCAGCACCACCCCTTGGGCTGATTCTGCTTTGCCTCCCCCACCCCACTGCCTTGACTCCTTGTCTCTGCTGGGCCCCACCTTCCACACTCAAATGTGTCCCTTAGCTGTCAGTGCCCTCTCCCCTGCTTTGTGGGAATACTAAGTCTGGGCGGACAGGTTACCATTAGGTGCAGTGGTGCTTGTGTAATTCACATTGGTGATGGCACAAATGACGGTTCCTTCACCAGTGATGCACATCCTTCTTCATGTTAGGCCAAAATCAACGTCCTTCTCTCTGCTTTTCCTCATGAATGATCTGGATTAGGTCTCCTTAATTATTCTGAGGCACAATACAATGCTTTTTGCCTTTTGCTACTCCAGCACAATATGTGTGATTTTCCCTTACTCTGCACATTGACCTGCAGGGTCATTCCACGCTTTTCGTTTTCAAATCCTTAGTTGGACGGGGGCCATTTGCAAAGTGTGGCAAGCTGATGTGTTCTGCCTCAGCCATTTGAAGCATGCTATACTTGAGTTTTTCAGCCTGAGTTTGCTAAAGATGACCCAGGAAGGTCATCAACAGATGTTCAAGTGTCTAGTTTAAGTAAGGGAGAGTATCTCAGGTTTCCAGTGGCCATTTCAGATCTAGGTCAATCCAAGGAACCCACTGAAGAAGAGGTTTGTCTTTGAAGGGGTGTTCCTGTGCTGGACTGGGCTGCAGTTACAGGGACAAAGACCACTGCTGGCAGTGGAGGTTCTCTGGGAACTCCAACTGTCTTCACCTGATTTTCCCAAAGGGCTCCGGCATCCTGCAGCTCTTTTCTGACATCTGCTGGTCCAGGGAAGTGACTCAAATACAACGGGGCCACTGGAGGTTTTCCCTGGTTGCTTATGGTCAGACAGCAAAGCTTTGCCAGAATACCCAGTATTTTTTTCAGTACTTGAATGATAAAGCTACAACTCATCAGCTCAAAAGATTCAATCCCTTCCGTAAAATGTCTCATGTGAAGTGGAATTTCTGTCATGAAGAAATGTGATTTTTCAGGATGCATATTCATCCCAGGAGAAGAAATACTGGTGTTCACCTGTAGTTGCATTGTCCTCGCTTTTCTATCATGGTGTGCTCCCTCCCTCATCTTCCAGGCACAAAACTCATCTTGATTACATAGACCCTGCTGAATGTCCTCTTTCCAGCTGCCTCTCTGGACCTATGCACTTCCCATCATTCTCCTGGTTTGCCCTCCTCTTACCGTTTAATCATTCAGACCACTCTCAGTGACCCAGTTGCTGCTTGGAGTTTCAGTGAGTTCAAGGTCACCCATCTCTCAGCAGTCTGTCTAATGTTTTCCTTAGTAAGACCCTCATCATTTATCATTGAATTAGTATGATATGGATTAATATTAACACAGTTATTTAAATCACTGTAAAATACATCATGTACAGTCATCCTTTTGGGAAGGTAAACATCACTGGAGGCAACAAAATAAGGAACTTGAACTTTTTTTTTTTTTTTTTTTTTTTAAATTGCAGCATGATTTCCTGTTGTTTGTTTTGAAATAGGAAAAACCCTGCTCTTCCCACCTAAGCAGGGCTTCAAAGGAGAAACCCTAGACCAATATAACCAGGAGAATGATGCTCTAAACTGAAACAGAACAAAATTCAGCCTTTAAAATGAAGAAAGATTTTTATTAGATGCTCCTTGAAATCTTCCCCCTTAACTACAACATGAAAGCTCTCCAATTAGCTGAACAAGTCTTGAATATTTGAAGAAAATGGTGGGAGAGACATGGCTCCTTAGGAGTTTCTGTGTTTTAATGAGTTCCATTGTATGTTTAGGTGCTGAGTCAATGAAACTTGGGTACTGAGCGGAGAATGATGCAAGTGTGCGAAAAAGCAAACTCAAAAGGAAAAGCTGAAGTGACTTGGAGTATTAATGGTCCCACTGAGGGCTGTTACTAACAATACCTCCCCAGGGACTGCTTAGGGCAGATTATTGGAGGCCATGGTTACAGACAGGCAAAGCACTGTGCTGAGAAAAGTCTTGGTTGACTTTGGTGAAGACAAGGCCCAAGGCCTTACCCCAGCCACTGTGAGGAGAGATCCTGCATCCCCCTGTCTGGCTCAGGACTTTTCCTGGGGGTCTGAGGAATGTGGTGGGCAGTGTGATGCCACGAGAGGAAAACTGGTATGACACCACCCTGCCTCTGCGCAGGGTTGCAAGGAAGCAAAGAGGCTGCACTGCAATGACTATATCTCATTTTCTCAAAAGCTCTAGGCAAAGCGTCAGGACTGTTGGGGCCTTCCCTTTTTAACAGCAACCTCTGTCTTTTCCTCTGCATGTTCTCCTATGCTGTCCCACACTTTGTCCTATTTCCTGGAAGTCTGCAGACACCCACCTCTGTTCACCACCTTGCTCTCATCCCAGCATTTCCATCATATCACCAACGTTTCATCAACCCTCACCAGCTGTTCCTTGAAAAATGAAGCTAAAGTCACATCATAGATACTCACCAGCACCTTCCAAGCCATGGGTCTGGTGCTGGCCTTGCAGCTTCTTGGCTAGATACAGCCAAGCTTTGTGCCTGCTGCTGTCCACTCATGGACTCAAGCACAAGGGACAGGACAACCCATATGGGGGCCTTCTTTCTGTCTGGGTCCTCCTGGGTCTGGAGGCAGAGGGGATCCCCCAGTCAGCATGCCAAGCAGGTGCCTTCTGCTGGCCTAGCAGGGCCACTGCCAGATGTCAGCCCAAAAGTGCAGATCCCAGGGAGAAGTCAGGGCTGACCTGCAACCTCCAGAAACAAGTGACCTCCCAGTCCCTTTGTGTGAAACGTTCCTTCTGCTGCCCTATCAAGTGCAGAGACAGAAGTGCCCTTTTGTCAGGGCTGCTGCATGCCCTGGGGCTGTAGAGCTCTCCTCTGTGTACTCACACCAGACTGAGCACTTGAGCTCTGGTCAGGCCACATGGGACATAACATGGTGCTCAGCAGTATATATTGGGGTCATCTTTCCAAGACAAGGTATCAGTTTCTCAGAGACTGGCAGCACAGTGGTCTCCTTATGGGAATAGAGGAGTTACTACATATTCCTCATGTTTGGGATAGGAATTTCTTTTTCTTTTATTTTCCATTTCCTTTCCCTTCCTCAAGTGTCTATCTCTCTGTGAGTTTATATGTTCGTTCCCCTCTCTCTCTAGATGTGTTTCCTCCTCTCCCTTCAGAGGAGGAAGAAGCAGACAGCTCATGCATGTGTAGTTTCTGGTTGAGGTGAGCAAGGAGGAGGCTGGGTATGCTGCAAGGTGATGGAGGTCCGTGAAGCTGCAGGAGCCCTGCTCTCTTGCCTGGCAGATCCCCAGCACACAGTGCCTGTGCCCCGCAGGGCCAGCCCCAGTCCCCAGGCCAGCACAAGAGGCCTGGCCCAGCCACAGAGCAGCCTGCCCCGAGCAGGGGCCTGCACAAAGAGCTTTCCCTTTGCCCTTTCCCCATCAGTGCAGGCCCAGCAATGCTGTCCTGCTCTTCCCCAGGGCCATCCCTGCTCCCAGAGAGCCTTGCCCAGGGCACTGTGTTTGTGCTAGCCTGGCTGGCCATTGCTGCTTCCCTCCCTGTGCTCCCTCAGGGCCCCAAGCTGGCGGTGCTGCTGTGAGAGCCAGGGGCTGTGGTGCCCTGGGACCCCCGCGGGTCTCCCCCCCTGCCCATGCTGCTCAGGCTGGGCACCAGACCTACATCCATGGGGATCTCTGCTGCTGAGCCCCTTTCCACCTGCCCTGATGGCTCAGCAGCACAGGGCAGTGCTGGGCAGGGCCATGGGGTGTGTCTGAGGGTACAAAGGGCAGGCAAGTGCTTCACCAGACCTTGCCCACGGCACTTCAAAATGCTTATCCTCAGTTACTCTGCAGTCTTATGGGCCTTTGCCTGCTGGGTCTTCAACACCTCTTGTGGCATTGCAGAGCCCTCCTTTAGCCCATCGAATCCTCAGATTCCCCTTTTCCTTTACCAGACCCTTCTTTGGATGGTCACACATTTTAGGAGGTTCTAATCACTACCCACTGAGCAGATTGTCCCTGCAGATCCCCTGACATCTCCTGGAAGCTCCAGATTCCTCTACAGGCTGCAATCTGCATCTGCCCCACTGCAGGGGGTGCAGTCCCATGCAGATAAATTTAAGATCAGTTGTCATCTCCTTAGGCAAGTTCTGCCATAATGGAAGCTCTTAGTGCTGCCCTTGGTTCCTCAGGGACCACCCTGGGACTTTCAGCCTGTGTCCCTCACTCCATGACTAACACCCAGAAATCAGAAGAGCGGGGAGCAACCCCTTGGCTGTGTTCCTGATAGCACATTTGGAAGAGGTGTCCAGGGCCTGGGTTTGCCCTGAACAGCCCCTCTTGTTACTGTGGTGCTATCAGGGAGGCAGCTGTGACCCAGGGCTGCACAGTGCGTGCTGCTGGCTGCAGACGCAGGGATGCCACTGCAGAGGGGACAGGACTGTCACCAAGGTACACGAGATCTGAGGGTTTACCCAGAAAAAAAGAAGTTCAATGTGGAAGCCATAAGAGAGCAGCAGGGAACAAGCCACGTCCTGATGCCGGCCATGGCCATGGCTCCAGGGAAGCAGCAGCCCCGACCCGAAGGCAGCAGAGAGGCAGAGCCCAGCGGGCAGTGAGGGGCAGCCCCAAGGGCCACCAGGGCTGCTCCTGCATGTGGCAGCTGGGCTCTTGATCCTGAGCCCCTCCTGCATGCTGGGGCTTCTCCCCCAGCTCCAGAGGGGATGGGAAGAGATGGCAGCTGAGACCAGTGAAGTTCTAATGGCTTTATTATTGGGTTTATCTACACAGGGAGTCGTCTTCAATAGGAAAATAATTGATTCTAGAGGGGTTTAAAAATAATATTATTTAATTCAAAAGTGAAATACTTAGAGAAAATAATAATACAGACATTTATTAACAGAAGATATGATATTACTTTATTTCTGAGAAAAACTAGGATTTCTAATATTAGGCATAGTATTATAGGTGAATTTGCTGAAGATGTGTGTATTCAAGTAGAGTCCTGATGGAATCCCTTAGTTCCCGGTTCCTCATACTGTAGATGAGTGGGTTCGCTGCCGGAGGTACTATTGAGTACAGAAGTGACACCACCAAGTCCAGGGACGGCGACGAGGTGGAGGGAGGCTTTAGGTAGGCAAACATGGCAGTGCTGACCATCAGGGAGATGACGGCTAGGTGCGGGAGGCATGTGGAAAAGGCTTTGTGCTGGTCCTGCACAGAGGGCACCCTCAGCACTGCCCTGAATACCAGCACATAAGATACCACTATGAAGACAAAACAACCAAAGGCCAAAAAAGTACTAAACACAAGTGGCCCAACTTCCCTGAGGTAGGTATCTGAGCAGGAGAGCTTGAGGATCTGGGGGATTTCACAGAAGAACTGGTCTACAGCATTGCCGTGGCAGAGGGGCAGGGAAAATATAGTGGCCGTGTGCAGGACAGCATTGAGAAAGCCACTGCCTCAGGCAGCTGCTGCCATCTGGGCACAAGCTCTGCTGCCCAGGAGGCTCCCATAGTGCAGGGGCTTGCAGATGGCAACGTAGCGGTCATAGGCCATGATGGTGAGAAGGAAATACTCCGATGACATCAACAAGACAAAGAGAAAAACCTGTGCAGCACATCCTTGATAGGAGATGGCCCTGGTGTCCCAGAGGGCATTGGCCATGGCTTTGGGCAGAGTGGTGGAGATGCAGCCCAGGTCGAGGAGGGCGAGGTTGAGCAGGAAGAAGTACATGGGGGTGTGGAGGCGGTGGTGGCAGGCTACGGCGCTGAGGATGAGGCCGTTGCCCAGGAGGGCAGCCAGGTAGATGCCCAGGAAGAGCGCGAAGTGCAGGAGCTGCAGCTCGCGCGTGTCTGCGAATGCCAGCAGGAGGAACTCACTCACTGAGCTGCTGTTGGGCATTCTCTGACTTTGTACTTGCTTGTCTGTTGAAGGGGAGAAGGCAGAAAAAGGTTAGAACAGACTTCTATGAAGAAAACTGGAAATAAAACAAAAGGCTGGCTAACTCATATTCAGATAAATGTCAGATCAATGAGCTTTGAAGTACTGCTGCAAAAAACTGAGCTGAATGCAAAGCAGAGCTGCAACTATTTCCCTCACTTTATTTTATTCTAGTTGCCCTATCCTAGTTGAGGTATTGGATTTTGAAACTCCCTGACATTACTTGCACACTCACGGTGAAATCCTGTGTTTGCCAGGAGGCAAAAGGGCTGTGCCTAGGTGAAGACTGAGCAGAGCAGCTCTGCCCAGTGGTCCTGTTCTCAGTTGCTCTGTGTCACCTCTCTGAGCTGCAGGACCATCCCACTCAGATGTTTCCCTGAGAAGAAACAAAAGAAAACTGAGAGCAGAAAAGCCTGAGTCCAAGTGCATCAGGACAGAATCCTCACCTTGTCTCATGGGGTCTTAGCAGGATCTCAGCTCTTCCATCCTAACCAGGGCTGCAGAAGCCTCACTCCAGCTTCCCAGAGACAGCCATCCAGCAGCACATCCAGGCATGGCCTTAACACGGAGGTGTCTCCTCCTTAGGGTACCTGGATGCTGCAAGGGCACAAGGATGCCACGAGAGAGCTGCATCCTGCTGTGGAGCAGCCTGCAGACCAGGAGGACACCCCTCAGACTAAGCTGGATATTCACAAGCTGGGGTATCCCAATATTCAAACTGCATCCCCTGCAGTGTCTGGAGGAGGCTTGGCCACAACACTCCTGGCTGAACAGGGGTAGCTAGGTTATGACATTCCAAGAGGCTTCTGCCAGACTTCCTCACCTTGCACTGCAACCCAGCAGGACTCTCAAAGCCTACTGCATTGCCCACTGCCCTCCCAGAAACAAGACCCAGCAGGAGACCCTTCCAGGACCTGCCGCTGCATGGTCTGCAGCCAGGCACTTACCTTGTCAAGGGCTGTGCGGGTTTCTCCTGCAGGCAGCTCTCAGAATCTTCCCACTGCCAACTGCCTCAAAGCCCTCTCTCCTTTTCTTCTCTCTGTGTCTGTGCCTCTGTGTCTCTTTCCTGCTGTGCTGTGCAGAGGAGCTGCTCCTGGGCACAGCTGTCTCTCTGCACCAAGGCCCTCTTGCCACGAGCTCTCTCTGTCCCACGAGCCCGGCCCAGCTCAGCAGCCCAAGGCACTGCAATCACCCCTCTGGGGGCTTTGCTGATGAGCCCACGAACCTCAGGCACTCAGACACAATTGAAGACATCTCTCCAGAAGTCCAAGTCCCAGGCAAGTTTCCTGCAGTGTCCCCCTGAGGGCCAGCACTCACACAGCCTCCCTTGGAGCTCGTTAGAGTAGAACCCTGGAGGCAGTGAGGACAAGGAGACAAAGGCAATGTGAAGGTGACACCGATGTGTGGACAAGTTGGATGTGTGTCACCAAGCACAAGGGTCAGGCCTTGACCTCCAGCCCCTTGGAAGGGAGATCCTTAGCAGTCACACCTTGCTCAGGCCGCTTTGTGGGGCAGTAGGAGATGGGGATGTGCATGGCCATGTGCAGGAGAATGGTATGACCCCTGCCTAGTCCATGGGTGCATGCACAGAGATAATGAGGACCTTGTGCTCATTATCAAGATGTCTCTTCACAGGCCTCAGTGGCAGTGAGTTTCAGTCAGGCCTCAGTGTTGGGACTTTCAGCCTTGGTAGAACCCTTGCTCTTCTCTACACCAGGCTGTCCTAGGGACTCCCAGACCTTCACCTCTTTACCAGCTAGTTGTAGGCACTTGTCCGTGTGGTGTCACACCAGGTCTGAGCTGAGTATGATAACTCAGATCTTCTTGGTGGCCATGCTCCTCATAAGGCAGCACTGTAGGAAGCTGGCCTGGTTCCTGGTGAGCAGGTACCACTGCTTGTATGCACCGCACTGATGTTTCATTCTGTCAGGTGTTAATGTCTTTACACAGATGGTTCAACCTTTCTGTGATTGTGCTGTCTCTGACAAGACAACAGCAGCAGGAGTTGCAGGAAAGTTTGGATAACACAGGAGTAACCAGTTGAATGCAATTGCAGCACAGTGTCACAGAAGCACAGGATGTGGAAGGTTGCCAGGTTCTACCTCTTCTGTGCTTCCTTATCATGCAAGCTGTCAGTTTGTCTGGAGCTGTGTCCTGAATGTTATGGGGCTGTGCAGGTGAAAATTAGAAGGGACAAAGCCCAGCTGGAGCTCCATCTGTATATTTATATCAAAGAAACAAAAACTATTTATATATAAACTCCAGATAAAGGAGGATTAAGGAGAATCATCATCCTTTATTGGATGTGGGGGGAAAGCTGGTGACAAGAAAGGAGGTGAAGGCTGAGGTACTTAATTCCTTCTTTGCTTCAGCCTCCAGCAGCAAGACCAGCTTTTTCCCCTGGATATTTCTTCCTTCTCATGGCCAGTGCCAAAGTTCCAGGGCACGCTTCATGGCAGTTTTTTTCTCCTGCTCTTTCCTATTACCAAAAAAAGCTCAATAGGTTTGGAAACCACTCCTGAAGTAGGCATCCCAACCCAGCAGGCTTCTTGCAGCCTCTCAGCCAACCAGACACAAGTCACCTCAGCAGCAGCTTCCAAGCCAGGGGCCTGCTGCTGGCCTTGCAGCTTCTTGGCTACACACAGCCAAGCCTTGAGCTTTCTGCTGTGCAGTCATGGACTCAAGCAGAAGGGACAGGACAACCCATGTTGGGGCCTTCTTTCTGTCTGGGTCCTCCTGGCTCTGGAGGCAGAGGGGATCCCCCAGTCAGCATGCCAAGCAGCTGCCTTCTGCTGGCCTAGCAGGGCCACTGCCAGCTGTCAGCCCAAAAGTGCAGCTCCCAGGGAGAAGTCAAGGGTGACCTGCCACCTCCAGACACAAGTGACCTCACAGTCCCTTTCTGTGACACATTCTTACTGCTGTCCTATGAAGTGCAAAGAGAGAAGTGACTTCACATTCACATTCCTCCTCCTGCTTCAGGACATCCTGAGGTAGTGCTGACCCCTCTCTAGTCCTTTAGGGACTAGGACTCACCATTCTAGGTTAGAGGATAAACACAGGTTTAATGGGAATCTTTGGTGTTCTTCTGTGGCTATCAGGTCTGTCTCAAGTGTATGGGCAATCCCTGTCTTTTAGTTGTTTTTTTTTTTTAGGCCTGCCAACAACTCCTCTAGGGCTAAATAGTGCATGTTAATGTTAGTGTTTAGGGTAGAGATTTGGGTAAGCGGGAGTGTCAAGGTAAGGGAAAGGTAAGGGAAAGGGGCTAAGGGCTGTGTTTTGCTTCAGTGCATACTTTGAGTAGGGGATTCCTCTCAGAGAGGTGGAGTAACGTTTAGTATTTAGTAGCGTTTATTTTTAAGGATTAAAATTACTGGTTCAAATAAGGTGACGGCAATACATGACTGTTTTAAATCAGTGTTAGTGTAGCATCTAGCATCTACAGTCTCTTGTCCAAGCTGCTCCTGACTGTGCCATATTTTATTGGGATCAGCTTTCTGATGACATTTAATATCTCAGTGTATCTGTCTCACCTCTGTTGGCTACCCCATCCCTGAGAAGGAAGTAGCATTGTAGTCAGGAGGGAAAAGGACATATGGGTCTTTAGGAGCATCCTGCACAATGTGCCCATCAGCTTTGCATCTCCACAATATCATGCTTCCTACCTACAAGTTTTGTTTCCCAAGTGGCTTCTATGGAGCCAGGGTTCCTTTTCCCAGGCCCTCTCACATGTTTCAGTTTCGGGTGTGCAGGGATGGGATAAGAAAAGCAATGCACAGATGGAACTGATCTTCTCAAGGGATGCAAGCAATAATAGGAAGGGATTCTACAGATACACTGCTCAGAAAAGAAAGGCCAAGGAGAGTGTACCCCTTGTGATGGATGAGAAGGGTGAACTGGTAATGACAGACATGGAGAAGGCTGAGGGACTCAACAACATCTTTGCCTCAGTCTTCTCTGCCAGTCAGGCTTCCCAAGTCTTTCATTTCCCTGGACCCATGGATGGAGGCTGGGGGTGCAAAGTCCCACCCACTGTAAATGAAGTGCATGTTTGAGACCACCTGCTGGAACTCCACAAGTACAAGTCTATGCGACCTGATGACTTGCATCCCAGGGTCCTGAGGGAACTGGCTGATGCAGTTGGCAAGCCTCTCTCCATCATATTTGAAGAGTCCTGTCAGTTGTGTGAAGTCCCTGGTGGCTTGAAAAAGGGAAATATCACTCCCATTTTTAAAAAGGGTAGAAAGGATAACCCAGGGAACTACTGAATGCTGAGCCTCACCTCTGTGCCTGACAAGATCATGGAAAAGATCCTCCTGGAATCAGTGTCAAGGCACAAAGAGGTGATCCGAGACAACCAGAATGGCTTCACCAAAGGGTAAATGGTGCCTGGCCAATCTGGTGGCTTTCTACAATGGAGTGACCACATCAGACAACAAGGGAAGACCAACCGATGTCATCTACTTGGACTTCTGTAAGACCATTGCCATTGTCCCACATGACATCCTGGTCTCCAAATTAGAGAGAGATGCATTTGATGGGTGCACCATTCAGTGGATAAGGAGCTGGCTTGAAGGTCACACCCAGAGAGTGGTGCTCAATGGCTTTATGTCCAAGTGGAGGCTGGTGGTGAGTCTTGTACCTCAGGGGTCTGTCCTCGGACCCGTACGGTTTAATATGTTTATTAGTGACATAGACAGTGGGGTCGAGTGCACCCTCAGCAAGTGTGCAGATGACACCAAGCTGAGAGGTGTAGTTGATGCAACAGAGGAAGGGATTCCTGTGCAAAGGGCCCTGGGCAACCTGATCTCATGGGGGGGCATCCCTGTTTATGGCCAGGGAGTTGGCATTAGGTGATCTTTAAAGTCCCTTCCAACAGGAGCCATTCTCTGATTCTATGGTCTCACTAGCTATACCTCAAGCATGACTCCCATGTCATCAGCCTTCCTGTGGTCTATCACCTGACCAGAACAGAAGATGCCTCACCATCATCTTCAATGCCATGTGCATGCTTCTGGCCTTTATGGTCCCTTTCTGTGCCACATTCCTCCTGCAGGTCCGTCACCTCCACAGACAGAAGTGACCTCCCAGCCTCCGTCACAGCCATGTGCCTCCTGCAGGCCCAGCACATCCTGAGGCACACCTGATCCCATCCCAGCATTCCCAGCCATCTCCTCCTTGTGGCCTCTGATCTGATCGTATACTTGTCACCTCACATGCCTCTTCCAATGCCATACGACTGCTTCAGGACCTCACAGTCCCTGCCCTACCCCAAGCATAAAAGCCACACAAGGTAGGCGTAGGAGTGGGGTTGAAGCTGAGATGTGCTGTGTGCAGGGTGGAGGGCTTTGAGGGTTAGATGATCAGGTTAATGTTTAGGAATTAGAGGTCACATTCCAGGGTTAAAGGAATGGCAAGGGCTTCAAGGAATTGTTTGGTATTGTGCCTAAGGATCCTGCTAGGGTTTTGAATAAGGGTAAGCTTTGAGGACTTCAGTTTAGGTCTGGTTTGAGGGCCTAAGGCTAAGGTTGGCACTTTTCTCCTTGGTTAGGCTTAATCATCCTTCTGCTTGCCCCTCTACTAGAAGATGGGTTTGACATCTGCCTTTTACAAGTCCCGAAGAAAGTCTTTGATCCATCTGTCCTTTCCAAGGTATTTGAGATAGGTCTTATGACAATGTCAGCATCTCCACTAGCACCTCTCTCACCCTTCCCACACCACCGCTAAGAAACCTGAGGATTGACCAGGGGGATGATGAAGGTTTGGAAAGAGCTTGGTTAAGATCTGTGAGGTGGGCTGTTCTGTGCTTCACACAGAAAATGATGATTGTGCCATAGAAAACGGTGACACTCGTGAGGACAGAAGAGCAGGTGGATAAAGCCTTGGGCCTGGCAACACAGGACACACACACATTAAATCAGCGTGATTAGGAATTGGAAGATTGGATGCAAATGCAAATTTTGAAAGCAAAACCAAGAGTATCACCATGGCACTGCAGGACAGCTCCAGCAATGGGGCAAAACCACAGAAGAGGTGTCTATGACAGTGGGGCCACAGAACTGTAGCTGGGAGGAGGAGAAAGAATTCCTGTACATGAGAGAAATTCCCCTGGTTCAGGTACAGCTGCCTTCTGGAGTCAGACCTTCCACTTCTTGAGCCTTGCAGAGAACAGGGGTGGCATAGAGCCCAGGGCTGACCATAGGACACGAACCCAAGCAGGAAGCACTGCGGTCATGCAGAAGGTGCAGCTGAGAGTGCTGCCACCTCTGTGAGCAATGGGGGTGCTGTCCCCAGCCAGGAAGCTGGCCAGCACCTGGCACAGGGTGCTGGAGCTGTGCAAGGAGGACAACTCTCCCCCAGGAAGAAGGCCACGGGCATCTGCAGGTGTTTGTTGGCAGGCACCAGCACAGTGATGAGGGTGTTCCACATCCCAGTCACGATGCTGGTCAAGCAAAAGAGAGGAAGAAGAGATTTGTGTATGGGTAGAGGATCTTCCAGATGGACAGCTAGGGAAACTCAATGAATGGTGTCTTAGTGTCGCATTCCCTTCATGGAAACCCTTTACAACATTCTGGTCCCCACTCTTTTGTTAGAACACATTCAGAGGGGTGAAATGATCCCTGCCTGTCATGGCTGAAGTGTCCTGCCATGCCGTGGGAACACAATAGGAGTTAAGGGAGAGAATCATTTGTAGTCATGTTTGACAATCAAACTTTAAGAGCATAAAATCAGTCTCTCCCAAAGTCATCAAGGAGCAGACAGTGATGACTTCAGTCTTCTTCAGACACCACACCCCAGCAGAGACCCTGCTGCCTTGGGGAGCTGTCAGCCCTGAGACCTTGGGGACACCTCGAGGGAGCCCAAGGGCACAGAGCAAGCGATGCCATGGTCGGGTGCTGTGCTGCTGAGCTGGGCCGGGCTCCTGGGCACAAGGGCAGCTCCTGACAAGAGGACAGTGCTGCAGAGAGACAGCTGTGGCCAGGAGCAGCTCCTCTGCACAGCGCAGCAGGGCTGGGGGCTCTGACCGCAGCTGGCACACAGACAAGAGAGAAGGAGAGAGGGCTTGGAGGCACTGAGGAGCGCAACAACAGAGGGCAGCGTGTGGCAGGACACATCTGCAGGCTCTTGACACCGTGAGGCTCTGGCAGCAGGGCAATGCAGGTGGGGTTGGCAGAGGGGTCTTCTAAAGCTGACACATCTGATGGCTGATAGCATCTGTCAGGGTGAGTCTCTGTTTCTCCAGAAATGAGTAGAAAATGCTTTAGAGAATGGCATTTATGATTGGATTTTTGAAAAGGAAGACCAAGGCAGGGGCTACCTGAATGGCAAGACTTTGTCTGTAGCCTGTGCTTGCAGACACCTGTGGTAGAGTGAAGGCCGGTTTCATGGTAATAGGTGGTCAGGTTTGTACTGAAGACTGAGACTCCTAGAACATTGCAGTGAGAGATCAATATTTAATCAATGAACTTCATAAAGTCCCTTCCCACACTTCAGCCCAGAAACTACACCAACATCATCATTGTGGTCCTCTCAGGTTTTATCCTAGCTCATCTTTTGGAGCTGCAAATCCTCCAGTGACCAGTGCCCTGTCTTTGGGAGGTCTCTGCTGGCTTGAGGTGAGCACAGATCATTTGCAATGAGAAGGAGCTGCCTCCTCTGCAGGCAGAGCTGCAGCACAGGAGGGTCTGCTGAGTGTCCGTCTGTCCCTCCCTGGCCTTGCCTCCCCTGGCAGCAGCACGCTGGCATTCCTCCTGGCTTCTCCAGCTGGCCGTGCTGCTGCTGTTCTTGTTCCCAGGCTGGCTGGGGATGGGGATTTCAGAGGCAGTGGTGTGCCCTCGGGGTGTTTGGGGAAAGGCGAGTACGGGGACAAGGTGAGGGCTGTGGAGATGGGCACTTTGAGCATGCATTCCTCTGCTTTCAGCAGTGTTCAGGTTCTTTTCAGATGAACAACTGAGTACAACTTTCCTGCAGCTCTCACGGGCCAGCTGAGACCAGCACTGATGGAGAGGCTGGCTGTCGTCTCTGACACTCTGCACTGAAGGCACAGTGTCTTTGCCTCCGAGGATCCACAGGGTTTTACTTGGAGTACAGCAGAATGCCCAGGATTTATGCCTTAGAAACAGTTCTCCGGTGTGGTGGGTCAGCTACAACCAATAATACAAAACAAATAATTATATATCTAAACCTCCATACCTCTGCTCTGCAGTTGGGTGAACTAGCAGCAAAACTGGGGAAATCTCTTTGATATCAGCAGTCAAGTTAATCTGAGACTACCCCATGTTCCTACCATGTTCCTACCATGTTGCTACCATGCTACTCCCTCTGGCTGTAGTACAGAACTGATTCTTCCATTGCCCACAGAGGAGTCCCCTGCTCCCAGAGGCACTCTCAGGCAGAATCAATGAAAGAGAGCTTCAAAATATCTTCCTGGAAATGGAAAAGCTTTTGGTGATTTTAAATGAGAATATGGAAAGGGTTTTCCTCAGTTATGTCTGTGGTACATTATCACTGCCTTTGTCTTCCTTGTACAGGACCTCATGACCAGAAATAACAGATGTCCAACGTCAGCTCCATCACTGAGTTCCTGCTGCTGACATTTGCAGATACGCGCCAGCTGCAGCTCCTGCACTTTGTACTCTTCCTGAGCATCTACCTGGCTGCCCTCCTGGGCAACGGCCTCATCCTCAGCGCCGTAGCCTGCAACCACCACCTCCACACCCCCATGTACTTCTTCCTGCTCAACCTCGCCCTCCTCGACGTGGGCTGCATCTCCACCACTCTGCCCAAAGCCATGGCCAATACCCTCTGGGACACCAGGGCCATCTCCTATCAAGGATGTGTTGCCCAAGTACTTCTTTTAGTCTTCTTTTTTGGTGCAGAGTTTTTTCTTCTCACCGTCATGGCCTACGACCGCTACGTTGCCATCTGCAAGTCCCTGCACTACGGGAGCCTCCTGGGCAGCAGAGCTTGTGCCCAGATGGCAGCAGCTGCCTGGGGCAGTGGCTTCCTGTACAGTGTCCTTCACACAGCCAACACATTTTCCCTGCCCCTCTGCCAAGGCAATGCTGTGGACCAGTTCTTCTGTGAAATCCCCCAGATCCTCAAGCTCTCCTGCTCAGATGCCTACCTCACGGAAGTCAGGATTCTCCTGGTTAGTGCCTGTTTAGGTGTTGGTTGTTTATTTTTCATTGTGCTGTCCTATGTGCAGATCTTCAGGGCAGTGCTGAGGATGCCCTCTGTGCAGGGCCGGCACAAAGCCTTTTCCATGTGCCTCCCTCACCTGGCCGTGGTCTTCCTGTATTTCAGTACTGTCATGATTGCCTACCTGAAACCCCCCTACATCTCTTTCCCATCCCTGGACATGGTGGTGTCATTTCTCTACTCAGTGCTGCCTCCAGCATTGAACCCCCTCATCTACAGCATGAGGAATAAAGAGCTCAAGGAGGCACTGAGGATGTTATTGCAATATTCAGTATTTCAAAAAGGAACCGGTCTTCTGCATCTGATTCCCTGAAGTATACCTGGAAAAGGCAGAAACACCTTTGTTCATATATTTCAAAAAAATGCTCATCCTTTTCAATATCATACCAATATTTTAAATAATTTTATCATTTCATTTTATAAATTTAAGATATTTTTCTTCCTCTATCTCCTTCTATATTTTCTTCTTACCCAAAGACCTCATGTAGAGGTTCTGCTAAGCTCTTTGTAACTAACTAAATAAAGGAACCAGCAGGTAGGCAGTTTCTGTGGATCTCATTTCTCATACAATCTTCTCAGGTACAGTAGTGGTTGTGGGATGAAGATACCTGCTGCAACGTGGTGGAAAGCCCTGGTGTCCTCCTTTGGGGCTGCCCTTTCTGCCCTGGCAGGCACTCCCTCCCTGCAGCCTTTGGAGGGGACCTCCAAAGCCCATCTAGCCACCCCCACTAGCCACGCATGGACACCTACACCAGGCAGCCCAGGCCCGTTTCCAGTTGGGTTTGGGGTATCTCCAGTTGAGGAGGACTCCCCCACTTTGGGGGAAACCTGATCGAATGCTTGGTATTGGAAACATGATCCAGTTCTTGATATTGCTCACAGTAAAAGTGTTTTCCTGTGTGCAATTCCCATGTCTTGTCCAATCACCGGGCATTGCTGAGACTGTCAGAGGAAAAGATCTGAGAGCAAATCCATGTCTCACAGACAGCTCATAGCAGCAGACAGAGATGAAGTAGACATGTTTTCTTGGTATTAGTTTGTACCAAAATGGTCACCGAGGCCTCTGTATTCAGTAAAAAGAGATCAAGGATGAGAAGAGCATTTATTGATAGGAAGGCCATGAAAAGCCACCAGGACAAGGGCCATTTTCTGCCCCTGCAGGAGACTGACCCTGGGCAAGGCCCAGCTTGGGAAGCAGCTGTGTTGGACGTTCATGGTGGGCAGTGAGCTGGGCAGGAGGCAGCTGTGTGCCCTGGGAGCACAGGAGGGAAGGCTGAGGGGCACCTGACCGCAGCCTGCCAGGAGCTGCAGGGATGTCAGGAAGAGCCCCCGCAGGGCCAGGCTGTGCCCTGTGATGTGCAGGGAGCCCTCCTCTTGCCATGCTGCATGTGCTGGCTGCAGCAGAGGGGACCCCCAGCCAGGCCGTACATGGGGCATGGGGCTCTGCCACCCGCCTGGCCCCGCGTTTGACTCCTTGTCTCTGCTGGGCCCCACCTTCCACACTCAGATGTGTCCCTTGGCTGTCGGCTTCCTTTCCCCTGCCCTGTGGGAATACCAAGCCAGGGCGGACAGGTTACCATTAGGTGTGCTGGTGCTTGTGTAATTCACATGGGTGATGGCACAAATGACGGTTCCTTCACCAGTGATGCACATCCTTCTTCATGTTAGGCCAAACTCAACGTCCTTCTCTCTGCTTTTCCTCATTGATGAACTGGATTAGGTCTCCTTGATTATTCTGAGGCACAATGCAATGCTTTTTGCCTTCTGCTACTCCAGCACAATATGGGTGACTTTCCCTTACTCTGCACATTGACCTGCAGGGTCATTCCGTATTTGTTGCTTTCAAAATGTTAGTTGGATGGGGGCCATTTGCAAAGTGGGGCAAGCTGATGTGTCCTGCCTCAGCCATTTGAAGCATGCTATACTTGAGTTTTTCAGCCTGAGTTTGCTAAAGATGACTCAGGAAGGTAAATGGATATTCACGTGTCTAGTAGGAACACAGAAGGGAATGTCAGCTTTCCAAGGGCCATTTCAAATCTAGGTCAATCCCAGGACCCCACTGAAGAAGAGGTTTGTCTTTGAAGGGGTGTTCCTGTGCTGGGCTGGGCTGCAGTTACAGGGACAAAGACCACTGCTGGCAGTGGAGGTACCCTGGGAACTCCACCTGGCTCCACCTGATTTTCCCAAAGGGCTCTGGCATCCTGCAGGTCTTTTCTGACATCTGCCAGTCCAAGGAAGTGCCTCAAACACAACGGGGCCACTGGAGGTTATCCCTGGTTGCTTATGGTCAGACAGCAAAGCTCTGCCAGAATACCCAGCATTTTTTTCAGTACTTGAATAATAAAGCAACAACTCATCAGCTCAAAAGACTCAATCCTTTCTGTAAAATGTCTCATGTGAAGTGGAATTTCTATCATGAAGAAATGTGATTTTTCAGGATGCATATTCATCCCAGGAGAAGAAATACTGGTGTTCACCTGTAGTTGCATTGTCATCGCTTTTCTATCATGGTGTGCTCCCTCCCTCATCTTCCAGGCACAAAACTCATCTTGAATACATAGACCCTGCTGAATGTCGCCTTTCCAGCTGCCTGTCTGGACCTATGCACTTCCCATCATTCTCCTGGTTTGCCCTCCTCTTACTGTTTAATCATTCAGACCATTCTCAGTGACCCAGTTGCTGCTTGGAGTTTCAGTGAGTTCAAGGTCGCCCATCTCTCAGCAGTCTGTCTAATGGTTTCCTTAGTAAGACCCTCCTCGTTTATCATTGAATTAGTATGATATGGATTAATATTAACACAATTACTTAAAATTTCCTATTAATCACTGTAAAATACATCATGTACAGTCATCCTTTTGGGAAGGTAAAAATCACTGGAGGCAATAAAGTAAGGAACTTGAACTGTGTTTTTTTTTTTTTTTTTTTTTTTTTTTTTTAAATTGCAGCATGATTTCCTGTTGTTTGTTTTGAAATAGGAAAACTCCTGTTTTTCCCACCTAAACAGGGCTTCAAAGGAGAAACCCTAGACCAATATAACCAGGAGAATGATGCTCTAAACTGAAACAGAACAAAATTCAGCCTTTAAAATGAAGAAAGATTTTTATTAGATGCTCCTTGAAATCTTCCCCCTTAACTACAACATGAAAGCTCTCCAATTAGCTGAACAAGTCTTGAATATTTGAAGAAAATGGTGGGAGAGACATGGCTCCTTAGGAGTTTCTGTGTTTTAATGAGTTCCATTGTATGTTTAGGTGCTGAGTCAATGAAACTTGGGTACTGAGCGGAGAATGATGCAAGTGTGCGAAAAAGCAAACTCAAAAGGAAAAGCTGAAGTGACTTGGAGTATTAATGGGCCCCACTGAGGGCTGTTACTAACAAAGCCTCCCCAGGGACTGCTTAGGGCAGATTATTGGAGGCCATGATTAGACAGGCAAAGCACTGTGCTGAGAAAAGTCTTGGTTGATTTTTGTGAAGACAAAGCCCAAGGCCTGACCCCAGCTACTGCAAGTAGAGATCCTGCATCCCCCTGTCTGGCTCAGGACATTTCTTGGAGGTCTGAGGAATGTGGTGGGCAGTGTGATGCCACGAGAGGAAAACTGGTATGACACCACCCTGCCTCTGCGCAGGGTTGCAAGGAAGCAAAGAGGCTGCACTGCAATGACTATATCTCGTTTTCTCAAAAGCTCTAGGCAAAGTGTCAGGACTGTTGGGGCCTTCCCTTTTTACCAGCAACCTCTGTCTTTTCCTCTGCATGCTCTCCTATGCTGTCCCACACTTTGTCCTATTTCCTGGAAGTCTGCAGACACCCATCTCTGTTCACCACCTTGCTCTCATCCCAGCATTTCCATCATTTCACTAATGTCTCATCAACCCTCACCAGCTGTTCCTTGACAAAGGAAGCTAGGGTCTGATCATAGATACTCAGCAGCATCTTCCAAGCCAGGGCCCTGCTGCTGGCCTTGCAGCTTCTTGGCTAAACACAGCCAAGCCTTGTGCCTGCTGCTGCCCACTCATGGACTCAAGCAGAAGGGACAGGACAACCCATCTGGGGGCCTTCTTTCTGTCTGGGTCCTCCTGGCTCTGGAGGCAGAGGGGATCCCCCAGTCAGCATGCCAAGCAGGTGCCTTCTGCTGGCCTAGCAGGGCCACTGCCAGATGTCAGCCCAAAAGTGCAGCTCCCAGGGAGAAGCCAAGGGTGACCTGCCACCTCCAGACACAAGTGACCTCACAGTCCCTTTCCGTGACACGTTCCTGCTGCTGCCCTATCAAGTGCAGAGATAGAAGTGACCTCACAGTCCCTGCCACAGTCACATTCCTCCTGCTGAGGCAGGAGATCCTGAGACAGAGCTGAGCTCCTCAGAGCATTCCCACCCATCTCGTCCTTGTGGCCCACAAGCTGATCAGATCCATGGCCCCTCAAATTCTTTTGAGGTTAGGGTTTTGTATAGGTCTCTTAAGCAGTTTTCTAGTGTTAAATAGACCATTTTAGTGCTACTATTAAGGGCAGAGATCAGAGTGATTAAGAGAGTAAGAGCTAAGGGAAGTGGCTATGGGCTGAGTTTTGTCTTCTAGGGATACGTTGAGGTCACTCATTAGAGTAGTGGATTCCTGTCAGGGTGCTGAGTAGCATTTAGGTTTAGGAATTAACTTTATAGGTTGAAGCTGGGGAATAGCTTTCTATGACTATTTTAAGTCACAGTTACATCTGCATCAGCATAACCTGAACCCTCTTACCTCTACAAAATCCTCAATTTTGGCTGGCAAAGCCCCTACTCCCTCCTCTCAGTGTTACATTTCTCCTGGCCAGGCTTCTCCTGATTTCCCCATATCAGTTATCTTTTTCGGGGCATGCTTATGATGCCTTTCATGACCTTAGACAGTCATAGCTGTCTAAGATGTCTAACATCTGTCAGTGCTCTGTTGGCTACTCTATTTCTGAGAAAAGTGGCACTTAAGACATGTCGGAAAAGGATACAAAAGTCCATCAGAACTCCCTGCCCCTGCAGCAGCCGCCCTGGCCCTCAGCAGATGTGCTGGCTGGCATGCATGGGGAGGTGCTGGCGTGCATCAGAGAGCAGCAAGGAGGATGCCGGAGAGGGCCAGGGCCAGGCAGGTGGCAGAGCCCCATGCAGGGGCTGGCTGGGGGTCCCCTCTACTGCAGCCAGCACACGCAGCATGGCAGGAGGAGGGCACACAGGGCTTGTGGCCACCTTGCTGCAGAAGAGCCCTGATCTGGAGGACAGAGCTCTTCCTGCTCGGAAGGACAAGCATCTCCAGCTTCTCCCCACACCTCGTGTCTTTACCCCGCTCCCTGTGCACCACAGGGCAGAGCCAGGCCCTGGGCCCTTCCTGACATCCCTGCATATCCTGGTGATATCAGTTCAGAAGGACATTTGGTTCTCTCCCTGTTAGAATAATAAAACCAAATTTGAAATACGTTGCTATGTTTAATTAGATGGAAGACTAGAAACTTTTTATGTCTGATGCTACCTTAGTCACTAACACCTTATCTGTGAGGCCATACAGAATTGTAACCCAGGATGGAGGAGAGGGATAAGATAATCTAGGGCTGGAGTATGTGCCTTTAAAGAATAGGTGAGGAACTTGTGGTATACAAGCAGTGCTATAGGCTGGGAGATGAGTGGTTGGAAAGCTGCCTGGCAGAGAAGGGCCTGGGAGTATTGGTTGATAGTCAGCTGAATATGAGCCTGCAGTGTGCCCAGGTGGCCAAGAAAGCCAATGGCATCCTGGCTTGTATAAGAAGCAGTGTGACCGGCAGGGCTAGGGAAGTGATTGTTTCCCTGTTCTCGGCTCTGGTGAGGCCGCACCTTGAGTACTGTGTTCAGTTTTGGGACCATCGCTACAAGAAGGACATGGAGGTGCTTGAGCAAGTCCAGAGAAGGGCAATGAAGCTGGTGAGGGGCCTGGAGAACAAGTCTTATGAGAAATTTAGGGAGCTGGGCTTGTTCAGCCTGGAGAATAGGAGGCTCAGGGGTGACCTTTTTGCTCTCTACAGGTACCTTAAAGGAGGCTGTAGAGAGGTGGGGGTTGGTCTGTTCTCCAACATGCCCAGTGACCGGACTAGAGGGAATGGACTGAAGTTGTGCCAGGGGAGGTTTAGGTTGGCTATTAGGAAAAACTTCTCTACTTGTGAGATATGTTCATCTGATTCGTGTCAATATGGAACAATGCTAGGGCCGCATGGTATGATGAATGTGACCTTCTCTCTTACATACCCTTGTATAAGCACAAGTCTAAGAAAAACACTTCTAAGAAAAACATTTCTAAGAAAAACAAGCCTAAGAGTGGTTAAAGTATATAATTCTTGTTTCTTGCAAAGGAATGTTTTAGCAATTCATGTCAATAGAGAGCTTGAATGGAAATATATTTGTAGACTTTTCCTTGAAGTCTCTGATATCTGGGGGGGGGGGGGTTCAGAATAACTGCTAACTATTATGACTATTGCATGGGACACTATGCAAGTTTCTGATATCTGGCGAGGAGATTAAGGAGACGGGGAGAGCTGAAGAACAACTAAAAGATAAAGCTTGCAGGGGACATTGCTCATGTCTCTGACATACAGACAAGTTGGACAAAGGAGAAGGACAAGAGGAAGGAAGACTATGAGCCTTCAGCACGAGAGACCCCCAGAGGGACCACCAGAGACTGATACGCATGCTCCAGTAGGAGGGTTCGGATTCCGGAAACTAATTATAATAATCCTGTTTTTTTTTTTTAGAAGTAGTAATGAATATGTATCAGCCTAGGACATAAAAGTCAGCTGCTTGATGTAACTGGTGTGCATCTTGGTGGAGAAGAGACTCCCGGCGCACCCAGCACTGTTTGCTTACCTCTATTCCTTTAATAAACTGTAAACTTTGATTATAGTCCTATTTTGAAGACTAAGCCATTTATTACATACTGAAAGGGTTGTTAGACATTGGAACGGGCTGCCCAGGGAAGTGGTGGAGTCACCATCCCTGGAGGTCTTTAAAAGACATACAGATGTAGAACTTAGTGATATGGTTTAGTAGAGAACTGGTTAGTATTAGGTCAGAGGTTGGACTAGGTGATCTAGGAGGTCTCTTCCAACCTAGGTGATTCTGTGATTCTGTGATCATCTTGTCAAACCTTCTTCTAGGGACAGGGACAATTTCCATTAGATTAGGTTGCCCAAAGTCACCTGCCAACTGGCCTTGAACAAGGTCTCACCTTTCTGCATTAGAGATTAAGCAAAAATTTATTGGGAGGATTTGGTGTTCTGCATAGGGTGTTAGGTCTGTGGCTGGGGTATGGACAAGCTTCGTGGTTTGTGGTTTTCTTTAGGTCTGCCAAGAAGTCGTCTAGGGTTAAATAAAGTGTTTTAATGTTAGTGTTAAGGGAAGAGATTAGGATGAGCAAGAGAGTAAAGGTAAGGAAAGGGGCTATGGGTTAAGTTCTGCTTGAAGGGATACTCTGAGGTGAGGTATTACTGCAGGGGATTTCTGTCAAGGTGTTGGAGCAACATTCAGGTTTCGGGATCAATGTTACTGGTCAGAAAAGGGTAAGAGCTTTACATGACTGTTTTAAGTCAGTTTTAAAGCACCATCAACATTACATGAAACCTCTTACCTCTACAAAATCGTTAATTTCTGCTTCCCAAGCTCCTCTTCCCTCCCCCAAATCTCAGTTCTCTCTTGGCCAGGCTTCTCCTGTCATCCTCATATTGGTTATCTTATTGGGATCAGCTTTCTGATGGCTTTCATGATCTCAGAGTATCTGTCTCACTCTGCTGGCTATTCTGTTCCTGAGAGAGAAGTGGTGTTGTAGTCGGTAGGGAAAAGGGCACAAAGGTCTGTAGGAGCATCCTGCACCTGCCCATCAGCTCTGCGCCTCCACAAAAGTGTACATCCTATGAAGAAGCGTTGGTTCCAGAATGATTCCTATGGATCCAGGGTAACATTTTGCAGGCCTTCGTGCAGGATGTACCTCCCTTCAAGAATCTGAAAGGCAGTAGCTTCCCCTATGGAGAAAACTAAAAACAGCTATGAGGTATGAGTTTAGTCAAAATTTGAGATCTCTGACAGGACAACCAGAGGTGCTGCTCTGCAGAGTGAGTGGGCTGTGGTGCCTGGGGCATGGGGGCACTCTGCAGGGCCATGCTGGGCAGGCTGGGAGGCAGACCCAGCTCATGGAGTCACTGCCATTGCCCCAGGGCTGCAAGGAGTCACTCGCCAGGCTCCTTTGCTGGGGCTGCTGCATGCCCTGGGGCTGAAGAGCTCTCCTCTGCCTGCTCACAGCAGATTGAGCACTTGAGCTCTGCTCAGTCCAGTTTTTCTGCTCAGTTTTTTTTTTTTTTTTTTTTTTTTTTAATAGCTTCTTTCCTAGTTCACAGGAGATGGGAATACACTGCAGCTGAGACCTATGAATTTCTACTCGCTTCTTTATTGTCTATAGCTACACGGAAAGCCTGGCTTTAAATATGCATGACTTGATTAGGAAAAGTAAACAGATAAATGAACAGGTAGGAGGCTAACAATGACATTAATTAAATCGACTCCACAACATGGAGAATATATTTATTAAGAAAAATAATATCAAATTACTTTCCTAACTGTTTCTGAGATACTCAGAATGTAAAGGCACATTATATTTTCTTAAGAAATATGTATTCAAACAATTTCCTCAGTGCATCCTTGAGCTCCTGGTTCCTCATGCTGTAAATGAGGGGGTTCAATGCTGGAGGTAACATGGAGTACAGAAAAGATACTGCAAGGTCCAGGGATGGGGAGGAGAATGAGGAGGGCTTCAGGTAGGCAAACATGATAGTGCTGACAAACAGGGAGACCACGGCCAGGTGAGGGAGGCATGTGGAAAAGGCTTTCTGTCGGCCCTGCTCAGAGGGCATCCTCAGCACTGCCCTGAGGATCTGCACATAGGATAACATGATGAAAACAAAGCAACAAAAGGCTAAAGAAACACTAAAAACTAGTGCCTCAACTTCCCTGAGGTAGGCATCTGAGCAGGAGAGCTTGAGGATGTGGGGGATTTCACAGAAGAACTGCTCCACAGCATTGCCTTGGCAGAGTGGCAGGGAAAATGTGTTGGCTGTGTGCAGGACAGCATTGAGAAAGCCACTGCCCCAGGCAGCTGCTGCCATCTGGGCACAAGCTCTGCTGCCCAGGAGGCTCCCGTAATGCAGGGGCTTGCAGATGGCAATGTAGCGGTCGTAGGCCATGACCGTGAGAAGGGAATACTCTGCTGTGATAAAGAAGACAAAGAGAAAGACCTGTGCAGCACATCCTTGATAGGAGATGGCCCTGGTGTCCCAGAGGGCATTGGCCATGGCTTTGGGCAGAGTGGTGGAGATGCAGCCCAGGTCGAGGAGGGCGAGGTTGAGCAGGAAGAAGTACATGGGGGTGTGGAGGCGGTGGTGGCAGGCTACGGCGCTGAGGATGAGGCCGTTGCCCAGGAGGGCAGCCAGGTAGATGCCCAGGAAGAGCGTGAAGTGCAGGAGCTGCAGCTCACGCGCATCTGCGAATGCCAGCAGGAGGAACTCGCTCACAGAGCTGATGTTGGGCATTTTTTGACATTGGACACTGTTGTCTGTAGAGAAGGAGAAGGCAGAAAAAGTTTAGAAGACAATTCTCTGAGGAAAACCTACTGCAAGCCTTAGACCACTCTCATCTGAAGCCTCTCTCTTGCAAAAAGAGCTTTCTGCAGCTCTATCGCTTGAGTCCCAGCTGATGCTGGGTGAGACTGGCACTGCAAGCATGGATTGCTGGGGCCTTTAGAGGTGTCCTTCCTTCTCTGAAGCAGTCAGAAAGCAGGAACAAGGGGGAAACTCAAGTTCAGTCCACTTATGGGATCCATGAACTTTGCAGGGTTGTTGCAAAGAACACCTCCAACCACACTGTAGAGCGAGTCAGATTTTATTATGCTTAGTAGAACAATCACACTCTTGTGTTTCCAAAGAAGTAGAGACAGCTTAAGGCAAAGAAGCCCCAACCCCAGTGCAGATGGACAGAATCCGCACCTTATCTCCAGGTACATGAGCAGGATCTCAGCTTTTCCCTCTTCTCCAAGAGTGCAGAAGCCTCATTCCAGCTGCCCACAGACAGCCATCCAGCAGCACAGACATGGTTTTAGTACAGAGATGTCTTCTCCTTGAGGTACCTGGATAACACAAGGATGCCACGAGAGAGCTGCATCCTGCGGGAGAGAAGTGTGCAGCCCAGGATGATGCCCCACGGACAGAGCTGGATATTCGAAATCTGGGGTGTCCCAATACCCAATCTGCATCCCCTGCAGTGTCTGGAGGAGACTTGGACACCCAACTCTTGGCTAAAAAGGGCAGCTGGGTTATGACACTCCAAGGGGCTTCTGCCAGACTTCCTCACCTTGCACTGCAACCCAGCAGGACTCTCAAAGCCTACTGCATTACTCACTGCCCTCCCAGAAACAAGACCCAGCGGAAGACCCTTCCAGGAGCTGCAGCTGCACGGCCCTGCAGCGAGACCCTTACCTTGTCAAGGGCTGTGCAGGTTTCTCCTGCAGGCAGCTCTCAGCATCCTCCCACTGCCAACTTCCTCCAAGCCCTCTCTCCTTCCCTCCTCTCTGTGTGCCAGCTGCGGTCAGAGCCCCCAGCCCTACTGCGCTGTGCAGTGTAGCTGCTCCTGGCCACAGCTGTCTCTCTGCAACAGGATCACTTTTGAAATGAGTTTTCTCTGTCCCACGAGCCCGGCCCAGCTCAGCAGCACAGCACTAGCCCAAGGCACTGCAATCACCCCTCTGGGGGCTATGCTGATGAGCCCAAGAAACTCAGGCACTCAGAGACAATTGAAGACATCTCTCCAGAAGTCCAAGTCCCAGGCAAGTTTCCTGCAGTGTCCCCCTGAGGGCCAGCACTGACACAGCCTCCCTTGGAGCTCGTTAGAGCAGAACCCTGGAGGCAGTGAGGACAAGGAGTCAAAGGCAATGTGAAGGTGACACTGATGTGTAGGAAACCTGGATGTGTGTCACCAAGCACAAGGGCCAGGACTTGACATCCAACCCATTTTAAGGGGGATCCTTTCCCTTCACACCTTGCTCAGGGCTCTTTGTGGGGCAGTAGGAGATGGGGATGTGCATTGCCAAGTGCAGGAGAATGGTACAACCCCTGCCTGCTTCATGGGTGGGGGCGAGGAGGCAATGAGGCCCTGGTGCTTTAACAATCAGCTGTCTCCTTAGAGGCGTCAGTGGCAGAGACAACAGCCATAGCCATGGACACAAAGACCTGAGTCCTGTTGAGACTTTCAGCCTTGCCATAGCCCTTGATCCTCTCCACACCAGGCTGTCTGAGGGACTCCTAGACCTGTACGTCTTTTCCTGCTGGCTGCAGACCCTCTTCTGTGTAGTACCACACTAGATCTCTGAGGAGTCTCATAACTCAGATCTTCTTGTTGGCCATGCTCCTCGTAAGGCAGCTCTGTGGGAAACTGGCCTAGCTGCTGCTGAGCAGGCACCACTGCTCATATGGCATCCCTTGTGGTGCCCAGGCCCTCCTCCTCCTGGCCACTGTTCACTCAGCAAGGTTCCATTCTGCCCTGATGTGTGGGTTTCTCTTCCTGTGGTGCAGTATGGGGTTCTTCTCCTTGTAAATGCCAAGAGGTTTCTGTAGGCAAAATCCTGCAGTTTCTCAAGGTTGCCCCACACTGATGCTCCATTCTGTCAGCTCTTCATGTCTACAGGCAGACAGTTCAAACTTTGCCTGTGATTGTGCTATCTTTGAGAAGACAGCAGCATCAGGAAAGTTTGGATAATACAGGAGTAACCAGTTGAATGGCATTGCAGCACAGAGCCACAGAAGAGCATGGAAAGCTGCCAGGTTCCACCTCTTCTGTGCTTCCTTCTCATGCATGCTGTCAGTTTGTCTGGAGCTGTGTCCTGAATGTTATGGGGCTGTGCAGGTCAAAATTAGAAGGGCCAAAGCCCAGCTGGAGCTCAATCTGTCTGTGACTCTCAAAGACAATGAAAAACTCTTTATAAAAATACTATAAATAAAGGAGGATTAAGGAGAACCATCATCCTTTATTGGATGTAGTGGAAATCTGGTGAAGATCTTGAGATAACGTAAAGGATGAGGTACTTAATGCCTTCTTTGCCTCCGACTAGGTCAGCGAGACCAGTTGTTCCGCTGGACATTTCTTCTTCCTCATGGCCAGTGCCAATATTCCTGGGCACACATTGTGGCAAGTTTTTCTCTCCTGCTCTTTCCTACTACCAAAGGAAGCTCCATCAGTGTGGAAACCACTCCTGAAGTAGGCAGCCCAACTCAGCAGGCTCCTTGTGGCCTGGCAGCCAACCACACACAAGTCACCTCAGCAGCAGCTTCCAAGCCAGGGGCCTGCTGCTGGCCTTGCAGCTTCTTGGCTAGACACAGTCGAGCCTTGTGCCTGCTGCTGCCCACTCATGGACTCAAGCACAAGGGACAGGACAACCCATATGGGGGCCTTCTTTCTGCCTGGGTCCTCCTGGGTCTGGAGGCAGAGGGGATCCCCCAGTCAGCATGCCAAGCAGGTGCCTTCTGCTGGCCTAGCAGGGCCACTGCCAGATGTCAGCCCAAAAGTGCAGATCCCAGGTCTATGTCAAGGGTGACCTGCCACCTTCAGACACAAGTGACCTCACAGTCCCTTTCTGTGACACGTTCCTGCTGCTGCCCTATCAAGTGCAGAGACAGAAGTGACCTCACAGTCCCTGCCACAGTCACATTCCTGCTGCTGGGGCAGGAGATCCTGATGCAGAGCTCACCTCTCTCTTGTATCATAGGGAGTAGAATTTACCATTCTTTGTTAGAGATCAAGAAAAGTTTATGTTGGAAGATTTAGTGTTCTGTTTTTGGTGTCATGTTTCTGGTTACAGTATGGGCAAGCATTAAGGTTTAGGGTTTTGTTTAGGTCTGGCAAGAAGGCTAGGGATAAACAGAGCATTTTAATGGTAGTGTTAAGGGCAAGGATCATGGTGAGCAAGAGAGTAAAGGGAATGAAAGGGGACTATGGGCTGAGTTTTTCTTCAGGTGATATTTTGAGTTCTGCTTTCCAACAGTGGATTCCTGTCAGAATGTTGCACTAATGTTTAGGTTTAAGGATTATTGTTATTTTTGAAAATAGTTTACAGGCCTGATAAGAATTTCTGAAATCAGTTTTACAGCAGCATCAACATTACAGGAACCCACTTACACTTAACTCTACAAAGTTAAGTTTCCGACCTCCTCTTCCCTTTCTCTTCCCTCCCCGAAATCTCACATCTCTCCTGGCCAGGCTACTCCTGACCTCCCCATATCAGTCATTTAACTGAGATCAGCTTTCTGATGGCTGTTATTATATCACAGTGCCTGTCTTACCTCTGTTGGCTACTCTATTCTGTGGTATTAGACTTCTCTAGACTCTATATTCCAGACTCTGTTGGCTATTCTAGTCTATTAGTATGAAAGCCTCCCATGGGAATTGTTTGGGCAGATAACTGGAAGCCATGATTATAGACAAGAAAAGGCACTGTGCTGAGAAATCTTGGTTTGTTTTGGTGAATCAGAAGGTGAAGGCCTGACCCCAGCCACTGGAGGGGAGATCCTGCACCCCCAGCACCCCCATGTCTCACTCTTCCTGGGGTCTGTGGGGCAGGGGGTGATGCCCACAATATCATGTGAAGGACAATGGTATGACACCTTCCAGCATTTGCGAAGGGTTGAAAGGAGAATTCATAGTCCCAATGCCATGAGTAAAACACATCTTCTCATAGGCCATGGCCAAGGGGACAAAGATGTCAGTGCTGCTGCAGCCTTCCATTCTTGTCAGAGCCCTCTGCCTTCTCCTCTGCAGGCTTTCTTGTGCTGTCCCACACTTCCCTGAAGGCTGCAGACAGACACTTCTCTTCCCCACCTTGCTCTCACTCTGGTATTCCCATGATTTCACTGCTGCTTCTCCACTCTCACCAGCTGTTCCTTCAAACACAAGGGCATGGGCTGATCCAAACTCCCCCTGGGTGACCTCTAGACCCACAGCACAAGTGCCAGTGCCTCACCTCCAAGTCAAGAATTTCATCTGACTATCTACTCTAAATCTACCCTCTTGAAGTTTAAAACCATTCCCCTTGTCCTATGATAGAGTCATCGAAATCATAAAAGCACAAATTTGGAAAGGACCTACAAGACCATTTAGTCCAACCTTCCCATCACTAATACTACCCACTAAGCTACTGAGCCATATCCCCTAGCACCTTGTTCTGGTGCTTCTTGAACACTGAGGGTTGGTGACTCCACCATGTCCCTGAGCAGACCATTCCAGTTCCCGACTACTCTTTGAGAGAAAAAGTTTTTCTGTGATATCTAATCTAAACATCCCCAGGCACAACTTGTGGCCATTTCCTCGAGTCCTATCATTAGTTATCTGAGAGAAGAGGCCAACCCCCGCCTTACATCAACCTCCCTTCAGGAAGTTGTAGAGTGCAATGAGGTCTCCCTTGAGCCTCTTCTTCTCCAAAGTAAATAATCTCAGACACTCCTCATAAGACCTGTTATCCATACCTTTCAACAGTTTGGTTGCCCTTCTCTGGACATGTTCCAGGACCTCGATGTCCTTCTTGTAGTGAGGGGCCCAAACCTGAACACAGTGCTCAAGGTTTGGCCTCACCAAAGCCGAGTACAGGAGGATGATCACCTCCCTGCTCCTGCTGGCTGATCTATTTCTAATACAGGCCAGAATGCCCTTGGCCTTCTTGGCCACCTGGGCACATGGCTGGCTCATGTTCAGCCGAGCATCCATCAACACTCCCAGGTCCTTTTCCTCTTCACAGTCTTCTAGCCACTCTGCCCCAAGCCTATAGTGTTGCATGGGGTTATTGTGGCCAAAGTGCAGGACCCTGCACTTGGCCTTGTTGAACCTCATCCCATTCACCTCAACCCAGCAATCCAGCCTATCCTGATCCCTCTGAAAGGCCACCCTACCCTCATGTGGATCGTCACTACCTCCGAGCTTGGTGTCATCTGCAGACTTACTGAGGGTACACTCAATCCCCTCATCTAGGTCATCAATAAAGACATTAAACATGATAGGTCGCAGTACCGACCCCTGGGGAACACCACTTGTAAGAGGATGCCAACTGGACTAACCAAAAATCTTGGTTAAAAGCTCTGAGGAGGGCCTTTAAGGGCTTTGTATGGACAACGGTAGCAGTGTCACAGATAATCATAGAAACATGGGATAATAGAATCATAGAATGGTTTGGGTTGGAAGGGACCTTAAAGATCCTCCTTTTCCAATCATCTTCCTACTAGACCTGGTTGCTCAAAACTCATTGCAACCTGTCCTTGAACACTTCCAGGGATGGGACATTCACAGCTGTTAGGAATGTTTTAACAATCCGTGTCCATAAAGAACAGTCCTGTCTGCCTCTGGGCCCTGCACTAGCAATTTAATTCCTGAACCACAGATGCAGTGTGTCCCAGTCTCCCCCTCATTTTAGTCAATTTACCAAGTCTTCAGAAAATACTCCTCAAATTTATGAACCTGTTTGCTTTTGTTATTCCGGACTTCTATTTCTAACAGTTACAGCCTTTTTTCTGTCTTCTTTGAGATTAACTTAACACTGCTATAGGTGTGACTGTCCCTGTGAATGGCTGGTGAAGAATGTTTTAATTACTGGTGAAGTGTCAATAAGAAAGCTATTTCTGTTTGTATGAAGTCTTTGATGTCTGGGGGTTTCAGAACAACTGATAACAACTAGTGACTGGTATGGGATACTATGCAAACCTCTGGTATCTGGCCAGGAGGCCAAGAGATTAAGAAGAAGAAAAAAGAAGCTGAAGGACGGCTGGGAGACAAGACCTGTAGGGAATGTTCTATAAACTTGATACGGTGCCAAGGGAGTACAAAGGGGAAGAACTTGGAGAGGAAGACTACGAGCCTTCAGCATGAAAGATCCCTAGAGACCCCCAGAAGAGACTGATGCGCATGCTCCAGTAGGAGGGACTGCACCCCGGAAGCTAATTTTAATAATCTATTTTTTTAGAAGTAGTAATGAATATGTATTAGTCTAGGAGCATAAAAAACAACTGCTTGATGTAACTGGTGTGCGTCCTGGTGGAGCGGAGACTCCCGGTGCACCCAGCGCTGTTTGCTTACTTCTATTCCTTTATATTCTTTTAATAAATCCTATTTTTTTATTTAATCCTAATTTGAATCCTGAGCCATTTATAACACAGCTTTTCCAGGCTACCTGTTCCAATGCCTCACCATCATCAGAGGAAAGAATTTCTTCCATATATCTAAGTTAAACCTGCCCTCTTCTAATTTAAAATCATTACTCCTTGTCCTATCACTACAATCCCAGACAAAGACTGTCTCCCCAGCTTTCCTGTAGGTCCTCTCTAAGTACTGGAAGGATCCTCTAAAGTTTCTCCGATGCTGAGCAGTACCAGTTCTCTCAGCACGCCTTCATAGCAGAAGTGCTCCAGCCCCTTGATCATCTTTGTGGCCCTCCTCTGGACCTATTCAAATAATTCCATGTACTCGAACTGTCGCGTTAAAACACAGAAGTCTTTTTGGCACCCAGTGTGAGGCACAAAGGGTTGAGATAATGACAGATCTTACCACAGAGTGCTAAAGTTAAATTGTTATATGTATTAGACCAGTTTAATAGTTGCTGATCACAGTGTCAACGTTTTGGATCTCAGGTCTGTTGGGCTTGTTTTCAGAAATGTGTTGTATAGCACATTACTTACTGCACGTGTTCCCATTGTGCTCTTTATCATTTCTGGGTCTGGTATAAAGTTATTTTGCTATGTTGTGTAGCACTGGCTTATGAATCTATAAAATTATTGGTCAGGTGACAAATCTGTTCTTTGTACTGAGCATTGCCATCACCTCCATTCCTCTGGAAGCATCACTCAGAAATTATTAAGAATTATGCTCTTGACCTTTTTGCTTTAGGGAGCCATACTAAGGGAGGAAAAGGGATGTACACTTCTCCACTTCTTCACCTCCCCCTTCTCCTCCAGGGTAATTACACTAGCTCTAAAAAGCTCAGAATATCCATGGGATGGTCCTACTGTGATGTCTCCAGAATGTCTTTCAGCTATTGTTTATGGATAAACAGCTCTTGAAGAATGCCCTCCAGAGACCTGCCCCAAGGCAGGAGACTTAGGAGTGGCAGGGAGCATGGGAGGATCTGGGCAGGCACCTAGAGCAGTGGGCACCTCCAGTGCTTTGGAACTTCCCCCCTGAGCACGTGCAGAATCCTTAAAAACTGCAGAAGTGCTTGAAAAGGAGGGGTTATCACCTTGGCAATTCCAAAGGGAATTCCAAAGGCAGCCTCAGTCAGTGCCATCTAAGCTCTGTGACAGGCTCTGCAGCTACTCTAACACCTCTGACATGTCCTGCAGCTACTCCAACACCTCTGACATGTCCTGCCGCCACTCCAGCACCTATGACAGGCCCCAGGTCTAGTCTGGGGCCTAGACCAGACCCCCCTGGGTCTGCTCTTGCTAGGCCAGAACACCAACCTTTGCCAGGATCCATTGCCTCTACATGCAGGAGAAAACAATGGGTGTGAAAATCAGGCTCATAAGAATGGAAAAGAACTACTGCCCAGAAAAGAAAGGAGGGAGAAGAATGTTGATCTATGAAACCTTGACATAAACTTCCCCATGAGAGGGTACTTCCAAGATCCAAAAGGGTACAGGTGGGGTTTTGGGATAGCTGTCTTGGGGACAGAGGATATTAAAGAGTTGTCTCCCTCGCCCAGTCCCTAGGAGGACCCTTCCATTTCCACAGTGGTTGAAGGTCAAAGAAGAGCAGGTGCAGATGGTTAATGCAATGTTCTACAAGTTGGGTACAGGCTGGACATCAGTCAGTAATGAGCAATTGCACTGTGTATAGCTTGCTTTGAACATAACAATAATAGTAATAAAAATAATTACTATTATTATTATTATTTCTCTTCCCTTTTGGTCTTTCAAATCGCCCTTACTTCAACACATAAGCATGTGGGGGCGTTGGTGTGAGGCAACCGCTGTGTGGTGCTGAGCTGCCCACCAGGTTAAAGCACATCATGTTTGACAACCACAGTCCAACAGCACAAATCACCCTTGTAAAAGTCATCTCCCCTGTGTTCAGAGAAGTGCAGTTGGTGATGAATTCAGTCTGATTCAAACAGCACACCCCAGCAAAGACCCTGCTGCCTTCAGGAGCTGTCAGCCCTGAGGCCTTGGGGACACCTTGAGGGAGCCCAAGGGCACAGAGCAAGCAATGCCATGGTCGGGTGCTGTGCTGCTGAGCTGGGCCAGGCTCCTGGGCCCAAGGGGAGCTCCTGGCAAGCGCTGCAGAGAGACAGCTGTGCCCAGGAGCAGTTCCTCTGCACAGCACAGCAGGGCTGGGGGCTCTGACCGCAGCTGGCACACAGAGAGGAGAGAAGGAGAGAGGGCGTGGAGGCACTGAGGAGCGCAACAACAGAGGGCAGCGTGTGGCAGGACATATCTGCAGGCTTTTGACACCGTGAGGCTCTGGCAGCAGGGCCATGCAGGTGGGGTTGCCAGAGGGGTCTTCTTCAGCTAGCGCATCTGATGGCTGATAGCATCTGGCAGGGTAGGTCTCTCTGTTTCTCCAGAAATGAGTAGAAGATGCTTTAGAGAATGGCATTTATGGTTCGATATTTAAAGAGGAAGGCTAAAACAGGGGTTACCTGAAGGGTAAGATTTTTTTTTTAGTCTGTGTTTTGAGCTTACAGCAGTAGAGACAATATAGGTTTCATGTTAATTTGTTGTCAGCATTGTGTAGGAGACTGAGATTCCTAGAGCATTGCACTGAGAGATCTACATGGAAGCAGTGAACTTCATAAAGTGCCTTCAGCCAGTTCAGCTTAAAGATTACACCAACATCATGTTTGTGGTCTCCTCAGGATATAACTGAGCTGACACTAATCTGGCTCCTGGTAGGGATATGGGTAGGCAGCAGGGACATGGGCAGGCAGTGAGAGGGAGCTGCTGCCAGAAATGCTGTGCGAGGGAGGGCTCAGGCACCTCCCTGCCACCCTCTACAGGGCAGGCGCCTTCCCTGGGACACCCCTTGCTCTCTTCTCTCACCAGCACAGCCTGTGCCTTCAAGCCCCTGCTGTCCCCAGCACAAGCTGCCTCCTCTGCAGGCAGAGCTGCAGCACAGGAGGGTCTGCTGAGTGTCCGTCTGTCCCTCCCTGGCCTTGCCTCCCCTGGCAGCAGCACGCTGGCATTCCTCCTGGCTTCTCCAGCTGGCCGTGCTGCTGCTGGTCTTGTTCCCAGGCTGGCTGGGGATGGGGGTTTCACATGCCAATGGTGTGAGCCCTCAGTGTGCTTGGGGGAAGGGGAGTACGGGGAGAAGGTGAGGCGTCGGGAGATGGGCACTTTGAGCCTGGATGTCTCTGCTCTCAGCAGTGTTCAGGTTCTTCTCAGGTCAACCTCTGAGTAGAACTTTCCTGCAGCTCTCACAGGGCAGCTGAAACCAGCACTGATGGACAGATTGTCTGTCCTCACTAAAGGACACTTCACGCTATAGGGACTGCCTCTTTTTCTCTTAGGATGTGCAAAGTTTCCCATCAAGTGCAGGAGAAATGCTCAGGGTTTCTGTTTCAGAAAAACTCAGCAGGTGTGGTAGGTTAGCAACCACAAAAAATCTGACCATATACAATAAAAATTAAAGAAATCTGTATATATATATATGCTCTGAAGTTGGTTAACCCGGGAGCAACACTGGGGCAAGGTTCTTTGATATCAGCAGTGAAGTGAGTCTGAGATTACACCATGTTCTGCCTTTCCTCTGGCTATTGGGCATAACTGACTCTTCCATTGCCCACAAAGGAGTCCCCTGGGAGCAGGGATACCCTCAGGCAGCATCAGGAAGACCTCATGAAAGGGACTTGCCAAATGTCTTACTGGAAGTGGACAACTTTTCTGGTGATATTAGATGAGAAATGGGATTAATTTTTCTCTGATAAATCTGTTGTATGTTATTACTGTTCTTCCTCTTCTATGTGCAGGAACACATCCCAAAAAAACAGATGTCCAACAGAAGCACCATCACTGAGTTCCTCCTGTTGCCATTCGCAGACACACGTGAGCTGCAGCTCCTGCACTTTGTGCTCTTCCTGGGCATCTACCTGGCTGCCCTCCTGGGCAACGGCCTCATCCTCAGTGCCATAGCCTGCCACCACCGCCTCCACACCCCCATGTACTTCTTCCTCCTCAACCTCGCCCTCCTTGACCTGGGCTGCATCTCCACCACTCTGCCCAAAGCCATGGCCAATGCCCTCTGGGACACCAGGGCCATCTCCTATCAAGGGTGTGCTGCTCAGGTCTTCTTTTTTGTCTTATTGTTTGGAGCAGAATATTACGTTCTCACAGTCATGTCGTACGACCGCTACGTTGCCATCTGCAAGCCCCTGCACTACGGGAGCCTGCTGGGCAGCAGAGCTTGTGCCCAGATGGCAGCAGCTGCCTGGGGCAGTGGCTTTCTCAATGCTGTCCTGCACACGGCCACTACATTTTCCCTTCCCCTCTGCCAAGGCAATGTTGTGGACCAGTTCTTCTGTGAAATCCCCCAGATCCTCAAGCTCTCCTGCTCAGAGTCCTGGCTGAGGGAGATTGTGCTTCTTGTAGTTACTCTCTGTTTAGCCTTTACATGTTTTGTTTTCATTTCATTTTCTTATGTGCAAATCTTGAGGACAGTGCTGAGAATGCCCTTTCATCAGGGTCGTCATAAAGCCTTTTCCATGTGCCTCCCTCACCTGGCCGTGGTCTCCCTGTTTGTCAGCAGTGTCCTGTTTGCCTACCTGAAGCCTCCCTCCATCTCCTCCACATCCCAGGACCTGATGGTGACAGTTCTGTACTCGGTGGTGCCTCCAGCCGTGAACCCTCTCATTTACAGCATAAGGAACCAGGAGCTCAAGGAAGCCTTGAGGAAACTCTTTGGACACATGCTTCTTTGGCATCAATAATGTGTCTATAAAAATAACAGGAAAGAGAGGTTATCTGAAAAAATCTCTTCATACAATAGCTTGTAATTCTTCTATTTTTTTAATTATTTCTTAAACTTGTAATTTTGACTGAATTCTACTTGTGTAATCCTACCTATTAATTAAGTTATTATCTGTCACCCAATCATCTAATATACCTACAGTACCAGGCTCTCTGTTTGGATAAAAAGAATAAAGAAACTATGAATTTTGGTGGTGTCAGCTGCTCCCTCTTTGCATCTGCTATGGAGTTGGGGGAGCAGCCCCAGCACGCAGGAGGGGCTCAGGGCCAAGAGCCCAGCTGCCACATGCAGAAGCAGCCCCGGTGGCCCTCGGGGCTGCCCCTCACTGCCTGCTGGGCTCTGCCTCTTTGCTGCCTTTGGGTCGGGGCTGCTGCTTCCCTGGAGCCATGGCCATGGCCAGCAGCAGGACGTGGTCTTTTCCCTGCTGCTCTCTTTTGGCTTCCACATTGTGCTTCTTTTCTTTCTGGGTAAGCCCTGATATCTTGTGTACCTTCGTGACAGTCCTGTTGTCTGTGCAGTGGCATCCCTGTGGCTGCAGGCAGCAGCAGGCACTGTGCAGCCCTGGGTCACAGCTGCCTCCCTGCTAGCACCACAGTAACAAGAGGGTCTTGCTCAGGGCAAACCCAGAACCCTGGACACCTCTCCAAAGCTGCTGCCAGGAATACACCCAAGAGGTTGCTCCCTGCTCTTCTGTTTTCTGGGGTTTGTCATGGAGTGAGGGACAGAGGCTGAAAGTCCCAGGGTGGTTTGTGGGGAAACAAGGGCAGGACTAAGAGTTCCTTTTATGGCGGCACTTGCCCAAGCAGATGAGAACTGGTCTTGGACTCATCTATATTAGACTGCACCCGCTGTAGTGGGGCTGACGGCCAAAGCCAGCCTGGAGAGGAATTTGGAGCTTCCAGGAGATGTCAAGGGATCTCTAGGGACAGGGTGCTCAGTGGGTAGTGATTAGAACCTCATAAAATGACTGTGCAAGGTCGTTTCAGGTAACAAACAAGGTGAATCTGAGGAGTGCATGGGCAGCTCAGACTGCTCAGGCTGGATCAGCTGTCACTGCAGATTCTCCTCCCAGCCTCTTGCCCACATACAGCCAACTGTCTCCTGGGGCAGAGTGAGAAGCACAGAAGGCCTTGATGCTGTGCAACCACGGGTGACCAACACTGTTCTGGTCACCTATCAAAAACACAGCACCACAGGGCCTGATCTGCAGAGAGAAACTCTGTCCCAGCCATGAGTCATCATACCACAATGGACAAGAAGGTCTGGAAGGAGTCAAGAAAGTGCTAATAGACACCAGGACAATTGAGGAAGCCCAGAGGCCCTTCTGAAGGGTCACTGAGTGCCACCTGAGAGGCAGTGCTGGGCAGTGGGGAGGGCCAGGAGAAAGACTTGTGAGAAGGCTGTGAGAAACAAGGAAATCCATGGCTTTAGCAGATCCTTAAAGTCCTGCCTGAGTCCCCAGATGGAAAGCAGGGTATGCCTGTGGGTGGAGAAGTAGCCAAATCTTGTGACTGGGACAGGGTTGAAGGGTCCTGAGTGAATCTGGTCTGATGGAGAAGTGTCCACCTTGCATGTGTGCCTCAGCCTGGGAGCAGGGGCCTGCCCACGGTGCAGGATGGCTGGGCTGTGCTCAGCCATGCCCCAGGAGATGACCTTGCTCTCTTCCTCCCCACCACTTCCCACACGGGGCAGGCCCTCAGGAAACACCCCTGAGCCTGGAGATGCACCAACCTGCTGCGCTGAGGTGCCACTACTGCAGGGGAAGAGGGGAGGGTTGGAGAAACACGTGGGGCATGCGGGCAAGAGTGGTGTGGCCTGGGGAAGTGAGTGCCTGGGAAAAGTTACCCTGGAGCCATAGGAGCCATTCTGGAAAGGAAACTTGTAGGCAGGAACCACGCTTTTGTGGCAGTGCTGAGCTGCTGGGCATATTGTGCAGGTTGCTGTGATGGACTTGTGTGTCCTTTTCCATCGTGTCTTAAGTGACGCTTTTCTCAGGAATAGAGTAGCCGACAGAGCACTGACAGATAGTCTAAAATCATGAAAGGCATCATAAGCATGCTCCTAAAAAGATAGCTGATATGTGGAAATCAGGAGAAGCCAGGAGAAATGTGAGACTGAAAGGAAGGAATAGGGGCTTGGCCAGTCGAAATTAAGGATTTTGTAGAGGTAAGAGGGTTCAGGTTATGCTGATGTAGATGTAACTGTGACTTAAAATACACATACAAAGCTATTCCCTGGCTTCAACCTGTAAACTTATTTCCTAAACCTAAATGCTACTCAGCACACTGACAGGAATCCACTACTCTAATGAGTGACCTCAACGTATCCCTAGAAGACAAAACTCAGCCAATAATTGATTCATCCTAGCTCTTACTCTCTCAATCACTCTGATCTCCACCCTTAACCCAGGACCCAGGCAGAAAGAAGGCCCCAAGGTGGGTTGTCCTGTCCCTTCTGCTTGAGTCCATGACTGGGCAGCAGGAGGCACAAGGCTTGGCTGTGTCTAGCCAAGAAGCTACAAGGCCAGCAGCAGGTCCATGGCTTGGAAGATGCTGCTGAGTATCTATGATCAGACCCTCGCTTCGTTTTTCAAGGAACATCTGGTGAGGGTTTAAGAGATGTTGGTGATATGATGGAAATGCTGGGATGAGAGCAAGTTGGTGAACAGAGATGGGTGTCTGCAGACTTTCAGGAAATAGGACAAAGTGTAAGACAGCATAGGAAAGCGTGCAGAGGAAAAGACAGAGGTTGCTGGTAAAAAGGGAAGGCCCCAACAGTCCTGACGCTTTGGCTAGAGCTTTTGAGAAAACGAGATATAGTCATTGCAGTGCAGCCTCTTTGCTTCCTTGCAACCCTGCGCAGAGGCAGGGTGGTGTCATACCAGTTTTCCTCTCGTGGCATCACACTGCCCACCACATTCATCAGACCCCCAGGAAAAGTCCTAAGCCAGACAGGGGGGTGCAGGATCTCACCTCACAGTGACTGGGGTCAGGCCTTGGACCTTTTGCTTCACAAAAACCAACCAAGACTTTTCTCAGCACAGTGCTTTGCCTGTCTAATCATGGCCTCCAATTATCTGCCCTAAGCAGTCCCTGGGGAAGGCTTTGTTAGTAACGGCCCTCAGTGGGGCCCATTAATACTTCAAGTCACTTCAGCTTTTCCTTTTGAATTTGCTTTTTCACACAGTTGCATCATTTTCCTCTCAGTACCCAACTTTCATTGACTCAGCACCAAAATACACCATGGAACTCATTAAAACACAGAAACTCCTAAGAAGCCATGTCTCTCCCAACATTTTCTTCAAGTCTTCAAGACTTGATCAGCTAATTGGAGAGCTTTCATGTTGTAGTTAAGGGGGAAGATTTCAAGGAGCATCTAATAAAAATCTTTCTTCATTTTAAAGGCTGAATTTTGTTCTGTTTCAGTTTAGAGCATCATTCTCCTGGTTATATTGGTCTAGGGTTTCTTCTTTGAAGCCCTGCTTAGGTGGGAAGAGCAGGGTTTTTCCTATTTGAAAACAAACAACAAGAAATCGTGTTGCAATTTTCAAAAAAACAAACAACAACAAAAAAAAAAAAACACAGTTCAATTTCCTTATTTTGTTGCCTCCAGTGATGTTTACCTTCCCAAAAGGATGACTGTACATGATGTATTTTACAGTGATTAATAGGAAATTTTAAGTAATTGTGTTAATATTAATCCATATCATACTAATTCAATGATAAACGATGTGAGTCTTACTAAGGAAACCATTAGAAAGACTGCTGAGAGATGGGTGACCTTGAACTCACTGAAACTCCAAGCAGCAACTGGGTCACTGAGAGTGGTCTGAATGATTAAACGGTAAGAGGAGGGCAAACCAGGAGAATGATGGGAAGTGCATAGGTCCAGACAGGCAGCTGGAAAGGGGGCATTCAGCAGGGTCTATGTATTCAAGATGAGTTTTGTGCCTGGAAGATGAGGGAGGGAGCACACCATGATAGAAAAGCGATGACAATGCAACTACAGGTGAACACCAGTATTTCTTCTCCTGGGATGAATATGCATCCTGAAAAATCACATTTCTTCATGACAGAAATTACACTTCACATGAGACATTTTACGGAAAGGATTGAGTCTTTTGAGCTGATGAGTTGTTGCTTTATTATTCAAGTACTGAAAAAAATACTGGGTATTCTGGCAGAGCTTTGCTGTCTGACCATAAGCAACCAGGGAAAACCTCCAGTGGCCCCGTTGTGTTTCAGGCACTTCCTTGGACTGGCAGATATCAGAAAAGACCTGCAGGATGCCAGAGCCCTTTGGGAAAATCAGGTGGAGCCAGGTGGAGTTCCCAGGGCACCTCCACTGCCAGCAGTGGTCTTTGTCCCTGTAACTGCAGCCCAGCCCAGCACAGGAACACCCCTTCAAAGACAAACCTCTTCTTCAGTGGGTTCCTTGGATTGACCTAGATTTGAAATGGCCACTGGAAACCTGAGATACTCTCCCTTACTTAAACTGGACACTTGAACATCTGTTGATGACCTTCCTGGGTCATCTTTAGCAAACTCAGGCTGAAAAACTCAAGTATAGCATGCTTCAAATGGCTGAGGCAGGACACATCAACTTGCCCCACTTTGCAAATGGCCCCCGTCCAACTAACATTTGGAAAGCAAGAAATACGGAATGACCCTGCAGGTCAATGTGCAGAGTAAGGGAAAGTCACCCATATTGTGCTGGAGTAGCAGAAGGCAAAAAGCATTGCATTGTGCCTCAGAATAATCAAGGAGACCTAATCCAGTTCATCCATGAGGAAAAGCAGAGAGAGAAGGATGTTGAGTTTGGCCTAACATGAAGAAGCATGTGCATCACTGGTGAAGGAACCAGCATTTGTGCCATCACGAATGTGAGTTACACAAGCACCACTGCACCTAACGGTAACCTGTCCGCCCCAGATTAGTATTCCCACAGGGCAGGGGAAAGGGAGACAACAGCCAAGGGAAACATTTGAGTGTGGAAGGTGGGGCCCAGCAGAGACAAGGAGCCAAGGCAGTGGGTTGGGGAGGCCAAGAGAAGCAGCCCAAGGGGTGGTGCTGCTTGTGAGGACACATTTGTGGCAGCAGCCTGAGTGGGCAGCAGCTGTGCGCAGGTGAAGGGAGGCCAGGAAGCGCATGCCAAGAGCGCTCCTGCCAGCAGAGCCAAGGCCGGGGCCGAGCCCAAGGGCAGAGGGGCTGCAAGGGCCATGCTGAACTCCCTGCCCCTGCAGCAGCCACCCTGGCCCTCAGCAGATGTGCTGGCAGGCTGCGGGGAGGGGACGAATGCCCTGGGCCCCCTTCCTGCTCTGCCCAGGCCAGCAAGGGCCCAGAGCGGCCTCCTCTCCCCTGCCCCTGCATCTCTGGGCTCCCTTCATGCAGCCCTGGCTCTGCAGCACCAAGCCCTGCTGGGACCCCTCCCCTGCATGCTGCCACCACTCCCTGAAAATGCTGGAATTTCTAATTATAGCCATATTATTATAGGTGAATATGTTGAAGATGTGTGTATTCAAGCAGAGTCCTCACTGAATCCCTTAGTTCCTTGTTCCTCATGCTGTAGATGAGAGGGTTCACTTCTGAAGGCACCACTGAGTACAGAAATGACACCACCACATCCAGGGTGGGAAAGAGATGTAGGGGGGTTTCAGGTAGGCAAATATGCCAGTGCTGACCAGCAGGGAGACAACAGCCAGGTGAGGGAGGCAAGTGGAAAATGCTTTGTGTTGGCCCTGCTTAGAGGGCATTCTCAGCACTGCCCTGAGGATCTGAATATAAGAAATAACAATGAAAATGGAACAACCAAATAATACAGAAATACTTATTACAAGTGCACCAAATTCCCTTTGATAGGCACCTGAGCAGGAGAGCTTGAGAATGTGGGGGATTTCACAGAAGAACTGGTCCACAACATTGCCTTGACAGAGGGGCAGTGTCGTGGTTTAACCCGGCTGGCAGCTAAACACCACACAGCCATTCGCTCACCCTCCCCCTCCCTCTCTGGGACGGGGGAGAGAAATGGAAAGTGAAGCCTGTGAGTTGAGATAAAGACAGTTTAATAAGACAGGAAAATAATAATAACAAAAGTAATAATAACAATAATAATAATAATAATACAATGGTGATAATAGGAAAATAATAATAATGTGTACAAACAAGTGATGCACAATGCAATTGTTCACCACCCGCTGACCGATGCCCAGCCTAACTGAGCAGTCCGGCCCCCTCCCCCCGGCTAGCCACCCCTATATATTGTTTAGCATGACGTCAGATGGTATGGAATACCCCTTTGGCTAGTTCGGGTCACCTGTCCTGGGTCTGTCCCCTCCCAGCTCTTACTGCACCCCCAGCCTGCCTGTTGGCAGGACAGAGCAAAAGGCTGAGATGTCCTTGGCTTGGTATAAGCACTGCTCTGCAACAATTAAAGCATCGGGGTGTTATCAGCACTCTTCTCATCCTAAGCCAAAACACAGCATTCCACCAGCTACTAGGAAGAAAATTAATTCTGTTCTAACTGAAACCAGGACACCTGCACCTTCTGCATGACCGCAGTGCTTCCTGCTGGGGGCCATGTCCTACAGTCAGCCCTGGGCTGTATGCCACCCCTGTTCTCTGCAAGGCTCAAGAATTGGAAGGCCTGACTCCAGAAGGCAGCTGTACCTGAACCAGGGGAATTTCTCTCATGTACAGGAATCCTTTCTCCTCCTCCCAGCTACAGTTCTGTGGCCCCAGTGTCATAGACACCTTCTGTTGTTTTGTTCCATTGCTGGAGCTCTCCTGCAGTGTCACAGTGATACTCATGCTCTTTGATTTCATAATCTACATTTTGGATCCAATCTTCCTCTTCCCTCCCATACAGTTTTCATGTGTGTGCGTCTTGTGTTGGCAGGCCCAAGGTCTTGTCCACCTGCTCTTTAGTCCTCATGAGTGTCACTGTTTTCTGTGACACCACCCTCACTGTCTGTGTGAAGCCCATAAAGGCTGTGCTCAGAGGTTTTAACCAAGCCCTTTCCCAAACCTTCATAATCCCCCTGCTCAATCCTCAGGTTGCTTAGCAGTTGAGTGGGAAGGGTGAGAGACATGATGGTGGAACTGCTCCAGACATTGTCATAAGATCTATCTGAGAGGCCTTGGAAAGGACAGGTTGATCAGAGGTTCCTCGGGACGTGGAAAAGGCAGATGTCGAAAGCATCTTGTACTTCAAGGCTGAGCAGAAGGATGATTAAGCCTAATCATGAATTAGAATGCCAGTGTTAACCCTAGCCCTCACCCAAGAACTAAACAAAACTCTGACCCACAAGGCTTGCCCTTTTCCTACACCTTGAGCAGGCATCTTGAGCAGAATTGCTCCCTCAAAGCCCTTCCATTACATTAGCTGTAGAAGTTGACTTCTAATCCCTAAATGTTAAATTGACCACCTAGCCCTCCACCACACACACAGCACATCTCATCTTCAAACCCACTCCTATCCCTAACTTCAGCTGTTTGTCCCCTTGGGGCAGGGCAGGGACTGTGATGTCCTTGAGCAAAGAATCACACTCCATCTTTTTTATAAGCCCCCTTTAAGTACTGAAAGGCTGTGATGAGGTCACCCTGAAGCCTTCTTTCCTCCAGGCTGAACAGCCACAGTGCTCTCAGCCTTTCTTCATAGGAGAGGTTCTCCAGCCACTTGATCATCTTCTTTGCCCCCCAGCCTCCATCTATGGGTTCAGGGAAATGAAAAACTTGGGAAGCCTCACTGGCAGGAAAGACTGAGGCAAAGATGTTGTTGAGGCCCTCAGGCTTCTCCATGTCTGTCATTACCGTTTACCCTTCTCATCCCTCAGAGCAGGTACACTCTCCTTGGCCTTTCTTTTCTGAGCTATGCATCTATAGAATCTTTTCCTGTTATTCTTTGCATCCCTTGCTAAGCTCAGGTCTATCCGTGCATTGCTTTCCTTATCCCATCTCTACACATCCAAAACTGAAGCATTCATAAGGGCCTGGAAAAAGAACTCGAGATCCATGGAAGCTATTCTGGAAACAAAACTAGTAGGTAGGATGCGCAATTTTGTAGAGAGGCAGAGCTGATGGGCATACTGGGCAGGATGCTCCTTTAGGCCCTTTTCCCTCCTGACTACAATGCCACTTCTCTCTGAAGAACAGAGTAGCCCACAGAGGTGAGACATATACTGCCTATGTCATGGATGTCATCAGAAAGCTGATCCCAGTAAGATATGGGGAGGTCAGAAGCAACCTGGACACGAGAGATGTGAGATTTTCAGGTGGCAAGAGGAGCATGGCCAGCAGAAATTAATGATTTCGTAGAGGTAAGAGGCATCATGAAATGCAGATTGTGCAGCAACACTGACTTGTAGAGTCATGTATGGCCCTTACACTATTTTAACCAGTAGTCTTAATCCTTAAATCTAAATGCTCCTCCAACACTCTGACAGGAATCTATTTCTCTAAAGCTTGAACACAAGGTATCCCTTAAAGCAAAACTCACCCCATACCCCCTTTCTATTACTTTTACTCTCTTACTCACCCTAATCCCTTCCCTTAATATTAGTATTAAAATGCTCTATTTAACCCTAGGCTTCTAGGCAGACCTAAAAATGACCTAAACTACAGAGCCTGACCATACCCTAAACACAGAAGAACACCAAACCTTCCCAGTAAACATTTGTTTACTCTCTAACCCAGAAAGTTGCGCCTTATTCCCTTGGGAACTAGAAAGCAGTCAGCTATGCCTGAGGATCTCATGGCCTAGCAGGAGGAACGTGACTGTGGCAGTGACTGTGAGGTCACTTCTGTCTCTGCACTTGATAGGGCAGCAGCAGGAGCGTGTCACGGAAAGGGACTGTGAGGTCACTTGTGTCTGGAGGTGGCAGGTCAGCCTTTACATAGACCTGGGATCTGCACTTTTGGGCTGACAGCTGGCAGTGGCCCTGCTAGGCCAGCAGAAGGCACCTGCTTGGCATGCTGACTGGGGGATCCCCTCTGCCTCCAGACCCAGGACGACCCAGACTGAAAGGCCCCCAGATGGGTTGTCCTGTCCCTTCTGCTTGAGTCCATGAGTGGGCAGCAGCAGGCACAAGGCTTGGCTGTGTCTAGCCAAGAAGCTGCAAGGCCAGCAGCAGGCCCCTGGCTTGGAAGCTGCTGCTGAGGTGACTTGTGTCTGGTTGGCTGAGAGGCCGCAAGGAGCCTGCTGGGTTCGGATGCCTAATTCAGGAGTGGTTTCCACCCTGATGGAGCCTGCTTTGGTAGTAGGAAAGAGCAGGAGGAAAAAAAAAAAAAAAAGAAAAAGACACAAACCACCCTAAAAGGTGGGCTCTGGCCATGAGGAGGAAGAAATGACGAGGGAAACATCTGGTCTTGCTGCTACAGACTGAGGCAAAGAAGGCATTAATTACCTCAGCTTTTACCTCATCTCTTGGCACCAGGTTTCCCCCCACATCCAATAATTTATGATGATTCTTAATCCTCTTTAATTTAAAGTATTTATATAAGCAGTGTTTATTGTCTTTGACAGGAATGGATTTATTAAGCTCCAGCTGGGCTTTGGCCTTTCTAACGTTGTTCTGCACAACCCCATAACATTTAGGACACAACTCCTGAGAAACTGACAGCATGCATGAGAATGAAGAACAGAAAAAGTAGAATCTGGCAGCCTTCCACTCATTACCTTTCTGTGACTGTGTTGCAGTTCCATTCAACTGGTTACTCCTGTATTATCCAAATGTTGATTTAGTGGAGGACTTGGTAGTGTTAGGTCAGAGGTTGGACTCGATCATCTTGAGGTCTCTTCCAAACTAGACAATTCTGTGTGATTCTGTGTGTGATTCTGTGTCCCCTGTACCTCCCAATGCTGCTGTCTTGTCAGAGACAGCACAATCACATGAAGGCTGTCTTGTCTGCCTGCAGACATGAACAGCTGACAGAACGGAGCATCAGTGTGGTTGGAGCTTGAGAAACTACAGGATTTTGTCTAAAGAAACCTCTAGACATTTACAAGGAGAGGAGCCCAGTCCTGAACGAGAGGGAGAGTAACGCCACATATCAGAGCAGACTGGGACACTGCAGAGTACACAGGACGAGGAGGGCCTGGGCACCACAAGGGATGCCATATGAGCAGAGGTGCCTCCTCACGAGGAACCAGACCAGCTTTCTCCAGAGCTGCCTCATGAGGAGCACGGCCACCAAAAAGATCTGAGTTATCATGCTCATATCAGATCCGGTATGACACCACAAGGACAAGTGTCTTCAACTAACCAGTGAAGAGGTACAGGTCTGGGATTCTCTAGGCCATCCTGGTTTGGAGAGGAGCAAGGGCTATGGCAAGGCTCAAAGTCCCAGCAGGACCCAGGTCTTTGTGTCCATGGCTATGGCTGTTGTCTCTGCCACTGAGTCCTTAGAGGAGACAGCTGATTGGTAAAGCACCAGGGCCTCATTGCCTTCTCGCCCCCACCCATGAACCAGGCAGGGGTCGTACCATTCTCCTGCACTTGGCCATGCACATCCCCATCTCCTACTGCCCCACAAAGAGCCCTGAGCAACCTGTCAAGGGAAAGGATCCCCCTTAAAATGGGATGGATGTCAAGTCCTGGCCCTTGAGCTTGGTGACACACATCCACTTTTCCTACACATCAGTGTCACCTTCACATTGCCTTTATCTCCTTGTCCTCACTGCCTCCAGGGTTCTGCTCTAATGAGCTCCAAGGGAGGCTGTGTGAGTGCTGGCCCTCAGGGGGACACTGCAGGAAACTTGCCTCTGACTTGGACTTCTGGAGAGATGTCTTCAATTGTCTCTGAGTGCCTGAGGTTCGTGGGCTCATCAGCAAAGCCCCCAGAGGGGTGATTGCAGTGCCTTGGGCTGGTGCTGTGCTGCTGAGCTGGGCTGGGCTCGTGAGCCCAAGGGGAGCTCGTGGCAAGAGGGCCGTGGTGCAGAGAGACAGCTATGGCCAGGAGCAGCTCCTCTGCACAGCACATCAGGAAAGAGACATAGAAGCACAGACACAGAGAGAAGAAAATGAGAGAGGGGCTGAAGGCAGTTGGCAGTGGGAGGATTCTGAGAGCTGCCTGCAGGAGAAACCTGCACAGCCCTTGACAAGGTGAGTGTCTGGCTGCAGGGCCATGCAGCTGCAGGTCCTGGAAGGGTCTCCTGCTGGGTCTTGTTTCTGGGAGGGCAGTGGGCAATGCAGTAGGCTTTGAGAGTCCTGTTGGGTTGCAGTGAGAGTTGAGGAAGTCTGGCAGAAGCCCCTTGCAGTGCCCTAAGCCAGGTACCCCTAGACAGCTATGAGTAGAGTGGCCAAGCCTCCTCCAGAACCTGCAGGTGTGCAGCTGTGATATTGCGACATCCCTTCTTGTGGATATCCATCTCTCTATGAGGTGTCCTCCTGGGCTGCAGGCTGTTCTCCAGCAGCATGCAGCTCTCTCGAGGCATCCTTGTGTTATCCAGGTGACCCAAGGAGAAGACACCTCCACACTAAGGCCCTGTCCGTACAGCTGGATGGCTCTCTTGGCAGCTGGAGTAAGGCAAAGAGGGAAGAGCTGAGGTTCTTCTCAGTCCTCCAGAGACAAGGTGAGGTTTCCATCCAGCTGCACTTGAAGTGGGCTTCTCTGCTCTCAGCTGACTCCAGATTCTTCTCATGGAAAGACCTCAGTGGGATGATCCTCAGAGAGGGGAGATAAAAGGCAGCTTAAAAGAAGGCTAGTGGGCAGTGGCCTGTTGAACTGTGCACTCAGATGAGTTGTTTCCAACAACAACAGAAAACTCATGGATTTGACAAATGGTCTGAAGTTAGGTTTTCATTGTGTTCCTGCTTCCCTCCTGCTGCACAGCAGGAAGGACTCCTCTGGAGCCACAGCAGCCCCTTCTACCAGTGCCACTCCCTACCAGCACCAGCCACAGTTCAAGCAACACAGCAGCTGAAAGGTTCTCCTGCAAAGAGAGAGGCTCAGGCTAGGTGTGCTTTAAGGCTTGCAGTAGGTTTTTCTTAGGTGTCATCTGAAATTTGACTGCCTTCTCCTCTTCAACAGTCAACTGTCCAGAGTCAGCAAATGCCCAACATCAGCTCTGTGAGCGAGTTCCTCCTGCTGGCATTCGCAGACACGCACGAGCTGCAGCTCCTGCACTTCACGCTCTTCCTGGGCATCTACCTGGCTGCCCTCCTGGGCAACGGCCTCATCCTCAGCGCCGTAGCCTGTGACCACTGCCTCCACACCCCCATGTACTTCTTCCTCCTCAACCTCGCCCTCCTCGACGTGGGCTGCATCTCCACCACTCTGCCCAAAGCCATGGCCAATGCCCTCTGGGACACCAGGGCCATCTCCTATCAAGGATGTGCTGCACAGGTCTTATTCTTTCTCTTCTTTATAGCAGCAGAATATTCTATTCTCACAGTCATGGCCTACGACCGCTACATTGCCATCTGCAAGCCCCTGCATTACGGGAGCCTCGTGGGCAGCAGAGCTTGTGCCCAGATGGCAGCAGCTGCCTGGGGCAGTGGCTTTCTCAATGCTGTCCTGCACACGGCCAACACATTTTCCCTACCCTTCTGCCAAGGCAATGCTGTGGACCAGTTCTTCTGTGAAATCCCCCACATCCTCAAGCTCTCCTGCTCACATGCCTACCTCAGGGAAGTTTGGGCACTTGTGTTTAGTGTTTTTATAGGCTTTGATTGTTTTGTTTTCATTGTGGTGTCCTATGTTCAGATCTTCAGGGCAGTGCTGAGGATTCCCTCTTCTCAGGGCCGGCACAAAGCCTTTTCCACGTGCCTCCCTCACCTGGCCGTGGTCTCCCTGATGGTCAGCACTGCCATGTTTGCCTTCCTGAAGCCCCCCTCCATCTCCTCTCCATCCCTGGACCTGGTGGTTACAGTTCTGTACACTGTGGTTCCTCCAGCAGCGAACCCCCTCATCTACAGCATGAGGAACCAGGAACTAAGGGATTCCATCAGGACTCTACTTGAATACACACATCTTCAGCAAATTCACCTGTAATACTATGCTTAATATTAGAAATCCAGGCTTTTCTAAGAAAGAAAATAACGTGATATCTTCAATTATTAAATATCTGTATTGTTATTTTCTCTCATTATTTCACTTTTGTTTAAATAATATTTTTTCCTAGCACTGTAGAAGTCAATTATTTTCCAGTTGAAGTTGGCTTCCTGTGTAGGTAAACCCAAAAAGAAATCCATCAGAAATTCACTGGTGTCAGTCTCTTCCTATCTCCTCTGGAGCTGGGGGAGCAACCTCAGCACGCAGGAGGGTCTCTGGATCAAAAGCCCAGCTGACACATGCAGGAGCATCCTCAGTGGCCCTTAGGACTGCCCCTCACTGCCCGCTGGGCTCTGCCTCTCTGCTGCCTTCAGGTCAGGGCTCCTGCTTCCCTGGAGCCATGGCCATGGCCAGCAGCAGGACGTGGTCTTTTCACTGCTGCTCTCATTTAGCTTCCACACTGTACTTCTTTCTGTGTTAGTCTTGAGTTTTCATATGCCTTGGTGACAGTCCTGTTGTCTCTGCAGTGGCATCCCTGTGGCTGCAGACAGCAGCAGGCACTGTGCAGCCCTGGGTCACAGCTGGCCTCCCTGCTTGCACCACAATAACAAGAGGGTCTTGCTCAGTGCAATCCCAGAAGTCTGGACACCTCTTCCAAATGTGCTATCAGGAACACAGCCAAGGGGTTGCTCCCTGCTCTTCTGTTTTCTGGGCTTCTTCATGGAGTGTGGGACAGAGGCTGAAATTCCCATGGAGGTCTGTGAGGGACCAAGAGTAGGACTAAGCACTCTCGTTGGGGCAGCACTTGCCTAAGGAGATGACAACTCATCTGATTGGGACTGTGCTGATGCCAACCTGGAGAGGAATCTGGAGCTTCCAGGAGATGTCAGGGGATCTCCAGGGACAGGGTGCTCAGTGGGTAGTGATTAGAACCTCATAAAATGACTGTGCAAGGTCGTTTCAGGTAACAAACAAGGTGAATCTGAGGAGTGCATGGGCAGCTCAGACTGCTCAGACTGGGCCAGCTGTCACAGCAGGTTCCGTTCCCAGCCTCTTGCCCACCTGCAGCCAACTGACTCCTGGGGTAGACTGAGAAGCCGAGAAGGCCTTGATGCTGTGCAAGCACTGCTCAGGAACAGCGATCAGAACCACGGGTGACCAACACAGCTCTGGTCACATATCAAAAACACAGCACCACACGGCCTGATCTGCAGGGCGAAACGCCATCCCAGCCAGTCTTTGTCCCCACAATGGATGAGAAGCTCTGCAAGGAGCCAGGAAAGTGGTAATAAGCAGTAGGACAATTGAGGAAGCCCAAAGGCCCTTCTGAAGGGTCACTGAGTGCCACCTGAGAGGCAGTGCTGGGCAGTGGGGAGGGCCAGGAGAAAGACTTGTGAGAAGGCTGTGAGAAACAGAGACACTCAGGGCTTTAACAGATCCTTAAAGTCCTGCCTGAGTCCCCAAATGGAAAGCAATCGATGTCTGTGGGTTGACGAGAAGGAAGTGGTGAGTCCCGGATGGGGGGCAGGGCTGAAAAGCCCTGCGTGAAGCTGGAATGATGGAGAAGTGTCCACCTTGCATGTGTGCCTCAACCTGGGAGCAGGGACCTGCCCACAGTGTGGGATGGCTGGGCTGTGCTCAGCCATGTCCCAGGAGATGACCTTGCTCTCTTCCTCCCCACCACTCCCCACACAGGGCAGGCCCTCAGGAAACACCCCTGAGCCTGGAGATGCACCAACCTGCTGCGCTGAGGTGCCACTACTGCAGGAGAAGAAGGGAGGCTTGGAGAAACACGTGGGGCATGCGGGCAAGAGTGGTGTGGCCTGGGGAAGTGAGTGCCTGGGAAAAGTTACCCTGGAGCCATAAGAGCCATTCTGGAAAGAAAACTTGTAGGCAGGAACCGTACTTTTGTGGCACTGCAGAGCTGCTGGGCACATTGTGCAGGGTGCTCTGATGGACATTGGTGTCCTTTTCCATCGTGTCTTAAGTGACGCTTTTCTCCAAAATAGAGTAGCCAACAGAGCACTGACAGATAGTCTAAAATCTTGAAAGGCATCATAAGCATGCCCCTAAAAAGATATCTGATATGGGGAGGTCAGGAGAAGCCAGGAGAAATGTGAGACTGTGTCGTGGTTTAACCCGGCTGGCAGCTAAACACCACGCAGCCGTTCGCTCACCCTCCCCCCTCCCTCTCTGGGACGGGGGAGAGAAATGGAAAGTGAAGCCCGTGAGTTGAGATAAAGACAGTTTAATAAGACAGGAAAATAATAATAAAAATAATAATAGTAATAATAATAATAATAATAATAATAATAATAATAATAATAATAATAATACAATGATGATAATAGTACTACTAATAATAATATGTATAAACAAGTGATGCACAATGCAATTGCTCACCACCCGCTGACCGATGCCCAGCTTAACCCCGAGCAGTCCGGCCCCCTCCCCCCGGCTAGCCACCCCTATATATTGTTTAGCATGACGTCAGATGGTATGGAATACCCCTTTGGCTAGTTCGGGTCACCTGTCCTGGGTCTGTCCCCTCTCTGCTCTTACTGCACCCCCAGCCTGCCTGTTGGCAGGACAGAGCAAAAGTCTGAGATGTCCTTGGCTTGGTATAAGCACTGCTCTGCAACAATGAAAACATCGGGGTGTTATCAGCACTCTTCTCATCCTAAGCCAAAACACAGCATTCCACCAGCTACTAGGAAGAAAATTAATTCTGTTCTAACTGAAACCAGGACAGACTGAGAGGAGGGAATAGGGGCTTGGCCAGCTGAAATTAAGGATTATGTAGAGGTAAGAGGGTTCAGGTTATGCTGATGCAGATGTAACCATGACTTAAAATAGTCATACAAGACTATTCCCCAGCTTCAACCTATAAAGTTAATTCCTAAACCTAAATGCTACTCAGCACCCTGACAGGAATCCACTACTATAATGACTGACCTGAAAGTATCCCTAGAAGACAAAACTCAGCCCATAGCTGATTCATCCTAGCTCTTACTCTCTTAATCACTCTGATCTCCACCCTTAATACTAGCACTAAAATGGCCTATTTAACACTAGAAAACTGCTTAAGAGACCTATACAAAACCCTAACCTCAAATAAATGTGAGGGGCCATGGATCTGATCAGCTTGTGGGCCACAAGGAGGAGATGGGTGGGAATGCTCTGAGGAGCTCAGCTCTGCCTCAGGATCTCCTGCCGCAGCACGAGGAATGTGACTGTGGCAGGGACTGTGAGGTCACTTCTGTCTCTGCAATTGATTGGGCAGCAGCAGGAACGTGTCACGCAAAGGGACTGTGAGGTCACTTGTGCCTGGAAGTGGCAGGTCACCCTTGACATAGATCTGGGATCTGCACTTTTGGGCTGACATCTGGCAGTGGCCCTGCTAGGCCAGCAGAAGGCACCTGCTTGGCATGCTGACTGGGGGATCCCCTCTGCCTCCAGACCCAGGAGGACCCAGGCAGAAAGAAGGCCCCCATATGGGTTGTCCTGTTCCTTCTGCTTGAGTCCATGAGTGGGCAGCAGGAGGCAGAAGGCTTGGCTGTGTCTAGCCAAGAAGCTGCAAGGCCAGCACCAGGTCCATATCTTGGAAGATGCTGGTGAGTATCTATGATCAGACCCTAGCTTTGTGTTTCAAGGAACAGCTGGTGAGGCTTGAGGAGACACTGGTGAAATGATGGAAATGCTCTGATGAGAGCAAGGTGGTGAACAGAGATGGCTGTCTACAGACTTCTAGGAAATAGGACAAAGTGTGGGACAGCATAGGAAAGCATGCAGAGGAAAAGACAGAGGTTGCTGATAAAAAGGGAAGTCCCCAACAGTCCTGACGCTTTGCCTAGAACTTTTGAGAAAACGAAACATAGTCATTGCAGTGCAGCATCTTTGCTTCCTTGCAACCCTGCGCAGAGGCAGGGTGGTGTCATACCAGTTTTCCTCTCATGGCATCACACTGCCCACCACATTCCTCAGACCTCCAGGAAAAGTCCCAAGCCTGACAGGGGGGTGCAGGATCTCTCCTCGCAGTGGCTGGGGTCAGGCCTTGGGCCTTGTCTTCACCAAAATCAACCAAGACTTTTCTCAGCACAGTGCTTTGCCTGTCTGTAATCATGGCCTCCAATTATCTGCCCTAAGCAGTCCCTGGGGAGGCTTTGTTAGTAACAGCCCTCAGTGGGACCATTAATACTCCAAGTCACTTCAGCTTTTCCTTTTGAGTTTGCTTTTTCACTCAGTTGCATCATTCTCCTCTCAGTACCCAAGTTTCATTGACTCAGCACCAAAATACACCATGGAACTCATTAAAACACAGAAAGTTCTAAGGAGCCATGTCTCTCCCACCATTTTCTTCAAGTCTTCAAGACTTGATCAGCTAATTGGAGAGCTTTCATGTTGTAGTTAAGGGGGAAGATTTCAAGGAGCATCTAATAAAAATCTTTCTTCATTTTAAAGGCTGAATTTTGTTGTGTTTCAGTTTAGAGCATCATTTTCCTGGTTATATTGCTCTAGGGTTTCTCCTTTGAAGCCCTGCTTAGGTGGGAAGAGCAGGGGTTTTCCTATTTGAAAACAAACAACAGGAAATCATGCTGCAATTTTAAAAAAAAAAAATAAATAAATAAAACAAAGTTCAAGTTCCTTATTTTATTGCCTCCAGTGATGCTTACCTTCCCAAAAGGATGACTGTACATGATGTAATTTACAGTGATTAATAGGAAATTTTAAGTAATTGTGTTAATATTAATCCATATCATACAAATTCAATGATAAACGATGAGGGTCTTACTAAGGAAACCATTGGACAGACTGCTGAGAGATGGGCGACCTTGAACTCACTGAAACTCCAAGCAGCAACTGGGTCACTGAGAGTGGTCTGAATGATTAAACGGTAAGAGGAGGGCAAACCAGGAGAATGATGGGAAGTGCATAGGTCCAGACAGGCAGCTGGAAAGGGGGCATTCAGCAGGGTCTATGTATTCAAGATGAGTTTTGTGCCTGGAAGATGAGGGAGGGAGCACACCATGATAGAAAAGCAATGACAATGCCACTACAGGTGAACATCAGTATTTCTTCTCCTGGGATGAGTATGCATCCTGAAAAATCACATTTCTTCATGATAGAAATTCCACTTCACATGAGACATTTTACGGAAAGGATTGAGTCTTTTGAGCTGATGAGTTGTTGCTTTATTATTCAAGTACTGAAAAAAATACTGGGTATTCTGGCAGAGCTTTGCTGTCTGACCATAAGCAACCAGGGAAAACCTCCAGTGGCCCCGTTGTGTTTGAGGCACTTCCTTGGACTGGCAGATGTCAGAAAAGACCTGCAGGATGCCAGAGCCCTTTGGGAAAATCAGGTGGAGCCAGGTGGAGTTCCCAGGGTACCTCCACTGCCAGCAGTGGTCTTTGTCCCTGTAACTGCAGCCCAGCCCAGCACAGGAACACCCCTTCAAAGACAAACCTCTTCTTCAGTGGGGTCCTGGGATTGACCTAGATTTGAAATGGCCCTTGGAAAGCTGACATTCCCTTCTGTGTTCCTACTAGACACGTGAATATCCATTTACCTTCCTGAGTCATCTTTAGCAAACTCAGGCTGAAAAACTCAAGTATAGCATGCTTCAAATGGCTGAGGCAGGACACATCAGCTTGCCCCACTTTGCAAATGGCCCCCATCCAACTAACATTTTGAAAGCAACAAATACGGAATGACCCTGCAGGTCAATGTGCAGAGTAAGGGAAAGTCACCCATATTGTGCTGGAGTAGCAGAAGGCAAAAAGCATTGCATTGTGCCTCAGAATAATCAAGGAGACCTAATCCAGTTCATCAATGAGGAAAAGCAGAGAGAAGGACGTTGAGTTTGGCCTAACATGAAGAAGGATGTGCATCACTGGTGAAGGAACCGTCATTTGTGCCATCACCCATGTGAATTACACAAGCACCAGCACACCTAATGGTAACCTGTCCGCCCTGGCTTGGTATTCCCACAGGGCAGGGGAAAGGAAGCCGACAGCCAAGGGACACATCTGAGTGTGGAAGGTGGGGCCCAGCAGAGACAAGGAGTCAAACGCGGGGCCAGGCGGGTGGCAGAGCCCCATGCCCCATGTACGGCCTGGCTGGGGGTCCCCTCTGCTGCAGCCAGCACATGCAGCATGGCAAGAGGAGGGCTCCCTGCACATCACAGGGCACAGCCTGGCCCTGCGGGGGCTCTTCCTGACATCCCTGCAGCTCCTGGCAGGCTGCGGTCAGGTGCCCCTCAGCCTTCCCTCCTGTGCTCCCAGGGCACACAGCTGCCTCCTGCCCAGCTCACTGCCCACCATGAACGTCCAACACAGCTGCTTCCCAAGCTGGGCCTTGCCCAGGGTCAGTCTCCTGCAGGGGCAGAAAATGGCCCTTGTCCTGGTGGCTTTTCATGGCCTTCCTATCAATAAATGCTCTTCTCATCCTTGATCTCTTTTTACTGAATACAGAGGCCTCGGTGACCATTTTGGTACAAACTAATACCAAGAAAACATGTCTACTTCATCTCTGTCTGCTGCTATGAGCTGTCTGTGAGACATGGATTTGCTCTCAGATCTTTTCCTCTGACAGTCTCAGCAATGCCCGGTGATTGGACAAGACATGGGAATTGCACACAGGAAAACACTTTTACTGTGAGCAATATCAAGAACTGGATCATGTTTCCAATACCAAGCATTCGATCAGGTTTCCCCCAAAGTGGGGGAGTCCTCCTCAACTGGAGATACCCCAAACCCAACTGGAAACGGGCCTGGGCTGCCTGGTGTAGGTGTCCATGCGTGGCTAGTGGGGGTGGCTAGATGGGCTTTGGAGGTCCCCTCCAAAGGCTGCAGGGAGGGAGTGCCTGCCAGGGCAGAAAGGGCAGCCCCAAAGGAGGACACCAGGGCTTTCCACCACGTTGCAGCAGGTATCTTCATCCCACAACCACTACTGTACCTGAGAAGATTGTATGAGAAATGAGATCCACAGAAACTGCCTACCTGCTGGTTCCTTTATTTAGTTAGTTACAAAGAGCTTAGCAGAACCTCTACATGAGGTCTTTGGGTAAGAAGAAAATATAGAAGGAGATAGAGGAAGAAAAATATCTTAAATTTATAAAATGAAATGATAAAATTATTTAAAATATTGGTATGATATTGAAAAGGATGAGCATTTTTTTGAAATATATGAACAAAGGTGTTTCTGCCTTTTCCAGGTATACTTCAGGGAATCAGATGCAGAAGACCGGTTCCTTTTTGAAATACTGAATATTGCAATAACATCCTCAGTGCCTCCTTGAGCTCTTTATTCCTCATGCTGTAGATGAGGGGGTTCAATGCTGGAGGCAGCACTGAGTAGAGAAATGACACCACCATGTCCAGGGATGGGAAAGAGATGTAGGGGGGTTTCAGGTAGGCAATCATGGCAGTACTGAAATACAGGAAGACCACGGCCAGGTGAGGGAGGCACATGGAAAAGGCTTTGTGCCGGCCCTGCACAGAGGGCATCCTCAGCACTGCCCTGAAGATCTGCACATAGGACAGCACAATGAAAAATAAACAACCAACACCTAAACAGGCACTAACCAGGAGAATCCTGACTTCCGTGAGGTAGGCATCTGAGCAGGAGAGCTTGAGGATCTGGGGGATTTCACAGAAGAACTGGTCCACAGCATTGCCTTGGCAGAGGGGCAGGGAAAATGTGTTGGCTGTGTGAAGGACACTGTACAGGAAGCCACTGCCCCAGGCAGCTGCTGCCATCTGGGCACAAGCTCTGCTGCCCACGAGGCTCCCGTAGTGCAGGGGCTTGCAGATGGCAACGTAGCGGTCGTAGGCCATGACGGTGAGAAGAAAAAACTCTGCACCAAAAAAGAAGACTAAAAGAAGTACTTGGGCAACACATCCTTGATAGGAGATGGCCCTGGTGTCCCAGAGGGTATTGGCCATGGCTTTGGGTAGAGTGGTGGAGATGCAGCCCAAGTCGAGGAGGGCGAGGTTGAGGAGGAAGAAGTACATGGGGGTGTGGAGGCGGTGGTGGCAGGCTACGGCGCTGAGGATGAGGCCGTTGCCCAGGAGGGCAGCCAGGTAGATGCCCAGGAAGAGCGCGAAGTGCAGGAGCTGCAGCTCGCGCGTGTCTGCGAATGCCAGCAGGAGGAACTCAGAGATGGAGCTGACGTTGGACATCTGTTATTTCTGGTCATGAGGTCCTGTACAAGGAAGACAAAGGCAGTGATAGTGTACCACAGACATAACTGAGGAAAACCCTTTCCATATTCTCATTTAAAATCACCAAAGGGTTTTCCATTTCCAGGCAGATATTTTGAAGCTCTCTTTCATTGATTCTGCCTGAGAGTGCCTCTGGGAGCAGGGGACTCCTCTGTGGCAATGGAAGAATCAGTTCTGTACTACTGCCAGAGGGAGTAACATGGTAGCAACATGGTAGGAACATGGTAGGAACATGGGGTAGTCTCAGATTAACTTGACTGCTGATATCAAAGAGATTTCCCCAGTTTTGCTCCTTGTTCACCCAACTGCAGAGATGAGGTGTGGAGATTTAGATATGTAATTATTTGTTTTGTGTTTTTGTTTCTAGCTGCCACACCACATGAGAACAGTTTCTAAGGCATAAATCCTGGGCATTCTGCTGCACTCCAAGTAAATCCTTGTGGATCCTCAGGGGCAAAGACACTGTGCCTTCAGTGCAGAGTGTGCCTCAGAGACGACAGCCAGTCTCTCCATCAGTGTTGGTCTCAGCTGGCCCATGAGAGCTGCAGGAAAGTTGTACTCAGTTGTTCATCTGAAAAGAACCTGAACACTGCTGAAAGCAGAGGAATGCATGCTCAAAGTGCCCATCTCCACAGCCCTCACCTTGTCCCCGTACTCGCCTTTCCCCAAACACCCCGAGGGCACACCACTGATTCTGAAATCCCCATCCCCAGCCAGCCTGCAAACAAGACCAGCAGCAGCACGGCCAGCTGGAGAAGCCAGGAGGAATGCCAGCGTGCTGCTGCCAGGGGAGGCAAGGCCAGGGAGGGACAGACGGACACTCAGCAGACCCTCCTGTGCTGCAGCTCTGCCTGCAGAGGAGGCAGCTCCTTCTCATTGCAAATGATCTGTGCTCACCTCAAGCCAGCAGAGACCTCCCAAAGACAGGGCACTGGTCACTGGAGGATTTGCAGCTCCAAAAGATGAGCTAGGATAAAACCTGAGAGGACCACAATGATGATGTTGGTGTAGTTTCTGGGCTGAAGTGTGGGAAGGGACTTTATGAAGTTCATTGATTAAATATTGATCTCTCATTGCAATGCTCTAGGAGTCTCAGTCTGCAGTACAAACCTGACCACCTATTACCATGAAACCGGCCTCCGCTCTACCACAGGTATCTGCAAGTACAGGCTACAGACAAAGTCTTGCCTTTCAGATAGCCCCTGCCTTGGTCTTCCTTTTCAAAAATCCAATCATAAATGCCATTCTCTAAAGCATTTTCTACTCATTTCTGGAGAAACAGAGAAACTCACCCTGACAGATGCTATCCGCCATCAGATGTGCCAGCTGTAGAAGACCCCTCTGGCAACCCCACCTGCATTGCCCTGCTGCCAGAGCCTCACGGTGTCAAGTGCCTGCAGATGTGTCCTGCCACACGCTGCCCTCTGTTGTTGCACTCCTCAGTGCCTCCAAGCCCTCTCTCCTTCTCTCCTCTCTGTGTGCCAGCTGTGGTCAGAGCCTCCAGCCCTGCTGCGCTGTGCAGAGGAGCTGCTCCTGGGCACATCTGTCTCTCTGCAGCACTATCCTCTTGCCAGGAGCTCTGCTTGGGCCCAAGAGCCCGGCCCAGCTCAGCAGCACAGCACCCGACCATGGCATCGCTTGCTCTGTGCCCTTGGGCTCTTTTGAGGTGTCCCCAAGGCCTCAGGGCTGACAGCTCCTGAAGGCAGCAGGGTCTCTGCTGGGGTGTGGTGGTTAAAGCAGACTGAAGTCATCACTGTCTGCTCCTAGATGAATTTCGGAGAGACTGATTTTATGCTCTTAAAGTTTGATTGTCAAACATGAGTACAAATGTTTCCCTCCCTTAACCTCTATTCTGTTCCCACTGCATGGCAGGACACCTCAGCCATGACAGGCAGGGATCTCGTCACCCCTCTAAATGTGTCCTAACAAGAGAGGGGGGAACTGAATGCTCTAAAAGGTTTTCCAAGAAGGGAATTGGACACTAAGACAGCATTTGTTGAGTTTTCCCAGTAATCCACATGGAAGATCCTCTACCCATACACAAATCTCTTCTTCCCCTGTTACTTGACCAGCACGGTGACTGTGATGTGGAACACCCTCATCACTATGCTGGTGCCTGACACCAAACACCTGCAGATGCCCATGGTCTTCTTCATCTTCCCTGCAGGCCTTGTACAGCTCCAGCACCCTACGCCAGATGCTGGCCAGCTTCCTGGCTGGGGACAGCACCCCCTTTGCTCACAGAGGTGGCAGCACTCTCAGCTGCACCTTCTGCAGGACCGCAGTGCTTCCTGCTGGGGACGATGCCCTACAGTCAGCCCTGGGCTGTATGCCACCCCTGTTCTCTGCAAGGCTCGGGAAGTGGAAGGTCTGACTCCAGAAGGCAGCTGTACCTGAACCAGGGGAATTTCTCTCATGTACAGGAATTCTTTCTCCTCCTCCCAGCTACAGTTCTGTGGCCCCAGTGTCGTGGACACCTTCTGTGGTTTTGCCCCATTGCTGGAGCTGTCCTGCAGTGTCACAGTGATACTCATGGTTTTGCTTTTGTAATCTGTATTTGTATCCAATCTTCCTGTTCCTAATCATGCAGTTTTCATGTGTGTGTGTCCTGTGTTGGCAGACTCAAAGCCTTATCCACCTGCTTTTCTGTCCTCACAAGTGTCATTGTTTTCTATAACACCATCATCTCTCTCCATGTGAAGCGCAGAACAGCGCATAACATAAGCTACTAATACAATCGCCAAGGAAAAAAAAAAATCAGTATCTTATGCCCTTCAAACATTTGGTACAGCATTTTGTTTAAAGCAATCATAACATTAATCTTTCCACACAGGAACAGGACATACTCATTGGCATGAATAAATGTTTCTCTAGTAGAGAGAAGAACTTTTGGTCTTCCTCCTCGGAGATTTTAACCAAGCTCTTTCCCAAACCATCATCATCCTCCCAGTCAGTCCTCAGGTTGCTTAGAGGTGGTGTGGGAAGGATGAGACAGGTTCTAGTGGATCTGCAGATGTCATCATAAGACCTCTCTCAAAGACCTTGGAAAGGCCAGATAAAGGAGAGACGTTACTCGGGATTTTGAAAAGCCAGACATGAAAGGCATCTTCTACAAGAAGGGTAAACAGGAGGACAATTAAGCCTAACTAAGGATTAAAATGCTATTATTGAATCTACACCTCAGATCAAATCTAAATTAAAAACCTCAACACTTGTCCTTATCCCAGATCCTGAGCAGACACCTTGAGCAGAACACCAATCCCTCCCTTGAAGCCTTTGCCATTCCCTTAACCCTGGAGGGTGACCTGTACTTCCTAAACATTAACCTGATCATCTAACCCTCAAAGCCCTCCACCATGCACACAGCACGTCTCATCCTCAACCCCACTGCTATCCCTAACTTCAGCTGCTTGTCCCCTTGGGGCAAGGCAGGGACTGTGAGGTCCTGCAGCAGTCCCATGGCATTGGAAGAGGCATGTGAGGTGACAGGTATGTGATCAGATCAGAGACCACAAGCAGGAGCTGGCTGGGAATGCTGGGATGGGATCAGGTGTGCCTCAGGATGTGCTGGGCCTGCAGGAGGCACATGGCTGTGAAGGAGGCTGGGAGGTCACTTCTGTCCGTGGATCTGACGGACCTGCAGCAGGAAACGGCACAGATAGGGACTGTAAAGGGCAGAAGCATGCTCAAGGCATTGACGATGATGGTGAGGCACCTTCTGTTCTGGTCAGGTGGTAGACCACAGGAAGGCTGATGGGATGGGAGTCATGCTTGAGGTATGGCTCGTGAGACCATAGAATCAGAGAATGGCCCCTATTGTGAGGGACCTTAAAGGTCATCTAGTTTGAACCACCTGTTCCATGGATAGCGATGCCATTAGCAGTGATACCCCCCATGAGATCAGGTTGCCCAGGGCGTCATCTAACCTGCTCTTGATCAGCTCCAGGGATGGGGCATCCCTAAGGTCTCTCAGCAACCTGTTCCAGTGCCTCACCTCCCTCTGAGTGAAGAGTTTTCTCCTAACCTCTAGTCTAAGTCTCCAGACTTTTACTTTAAAACCGTTACCCCTTGTCCTGTCATACAATTAAGTGAACAGTCACTCTTCATCTTTTTTAGAAGTCCCCTTTGAGTACTGAAAGGCCACAAAGAGGTCACCCTGGAGCCTTCTCTTCTGTAGAATTATCAGCCACCAAGTATGATGGAGAGAGGCTTGGCAACTACATCAGCCAGCTCCCTCAGGACCCTGGGATGCATGTCATCAGGCCCCATAGACATGTACCTGTTTAGTGTCATCAGGTGGTCTTGGACCTGCTCTTCACTCCCACCAGGTGCACCCCCAGCCTCCATCTACAGGTTCAGGGAAATGAAAGACTTGGGAAGCCTGACTGGCAGGGAAGATTGAGGGAAAGACGTTGTGGAGTCCCTCAGCCTTCTCCATGTCTGTCATTACCCGTGCACCTTTCTCATCCATCAGAGGGCGTACACTCTCCTTGGCCATTCTTTTCTGAGCAGTGTATCTGTAGAATACCTTCCTATTTTTCCTTGCATCCCTTGAGAAGGTCAGTTCCATCCATGCCTTAACTTTCCTTATTCCATCTCTGCATATCCAAAACAGAACCATGCATGAGAAAAAAAAAAAAAAAACCTGATTCCATAAATGCCATTTGGGAAACAAAACTTGTAGGTAGGAAGCGCATTTTTGTGGAGGTGCAGAACTGATGGGCACATTATGCAGGATGCTCCTAAGGATCTTTGTGTCCTTTTCTCTTCTAACTACCATGCCACTACTGTCTCAAGAATAGAGGAACCAACAGAGGTGAGACAGATACTCTGCAATTGTGAATGTCATCAGAAAGCTGATCCCAACAAGATATGGGGAGGTCATGAGCAGCCTGGACAATAGAGATGAGATATTTCAGGCTGGGAAGAAGAGCATGGCCAGCAGAAACTTATGATTTCATGGAGGTAAGAGGGTTTATGTAATGTGGATGCTGTGGTAACACTGACTTAAAACAGTCACAAACGGCCCTTACCTTACATGAGCCAGTAATTTTAATGCCTAAACCTAAATGCTACTACAGTACTCAGAAAGGAATCTTATTTTTTTTTTTTTTTTTTTTTTTTTTTTTTCTCTCTTGCTAAACCTAATGCCTTCCCTTAACAGTAACATGAAAACACTCTGTTTAACCCTAGACTCCTTGGCAGACCTAAAAAAAAAACCCTAACCTGTAGAGCTTATCCATACCTTAACCACAGACATGACACCACAAGCAGAACAACACACACTCCCACTAAAACTTTGCTTAGTCTCTAACCCAAAAAGAGAAAATCAGGTACCTAGATAGTGAGAGAGAGGTCATCTCTGCCTCAGTATTTCATGGCTCAGCAGGAGGAATGTGATGGTGGCAGGGACTGTGAGGTCACTTTTGTCTCTGCACTTGATAGGGCAGCAGCAGGAACGTGTCACAGAAAGGGACTGGGAGGTCACTTGTGTCTGGAGGTGACAGGTCAGCCTTGGCTTCTCCCTGGGAGCTGCACTTTTGGGCTGACATCTGGCAGTGGCCCTGCTAGGCCAGCAGAAGGCACCTGCTTGGCATGCTGACTGGGGGATCCCCTCTGCCTCCAGAGCCAGGAGGACCCAGACAGAAAGAAGGCCCCAACATGGGTTGTCCTGTCCCTTCTGCTTGAGTCCATGACTGCACAGCAGCAGGCCCCTGGCTTGGAAGCTGCTGCTGAGGTGACTTGTGTGTGCTTGGCTGAGAGGCCGCAAGGAGCCTGCTGGGTTGGGATGCCTACTTCAGGAGTGGTTTCCACACTGGTGGAGCTTTCTTTGGTAGTAGGAAAGAGCAGGAGAGAAAAGACTGCTAGAAAGTGCACCTTAGAAGTATTGCTGTGGGCATGTCATGGGAGAAATGTCCAGGGGAACAACTGGTCTTCCTGCTACACAGTGGGGCAAAGAAGGCATTAAGTACCTCAGCCTTTACCTAATCTCTAGATCATCACGAGATTTCCACCACATCTTATAAAGGATGATGATTCTCCTTAATCCTCCTTTATTTAAAGTATTTCTATAAGCAGTGTTTATTGTCTTTGACAGTCATAGCCAGATTGAGCTCCAGCTGGGCTTTGGCCCTTCTAACTTTGACCTGCACAGCCCCATAACATTTAGGACACAGCTCCCGAGAAATTGACAGCATGCATGAGAAGGAAGAACAGAAAAAGTAGAATCTGTCAGCCTTTCACCCACTGTTTTTCTGTGACTCTGTGTTGCAGTTCCATTCAAGTGACTAGTCCTGTATTATCCAAACTTTCCTGCAGCTCGTAATGCTCCTGTCTTGTCAGAGATAGCACAGTCACACAAAGGTTGAAGCATCTGCCTGCAGACATGAACGGCTGACAGAAAGGAGCATGAGTGTGGGGGAATGTTGAGAAACTGCAGGATTTTGCCTAAAGTATCTTCTTGATGTTTACAAGGAGAAGGACCCAGTCCTGCACCAGAGGAAGAGTAACCCCATGCATTAGGGCAGACTGGGACCCTGCTGAGTGAGCACAGAATCACAGAATCACTGAATTTCTAGGTTGGAAGAGACCTCAAGATCATCGAGTCCAACCTCTACCTATCGCTAACAATCCCCACTAAACCATATCCCTAAGCTCTACATCTAAACGTCTTTTAAAGACTTCCAGGGATGGTGACTCCACCACTTCCCTGGGCAGCCTGTTCCAGTGTCCAACAACACTTTCGGTAAAGACGTTCTTCCTAACATCTAACCTAAAACTCCCCTGGTGCAACTTTAGTCCATTCCCCCTCGTCCTGTCACCAGGCATGTGGGAGAATAGACCAACCCCCACCTCTCTACAGCCTCCTTTAAGGTATCTGTAAAGAGCAATAAGGTCACCCCTGAGCCTCCTTTTCTGCAGGCTGAACAAGCCCAGCTCCCTCAGCCACTCCTCGTAGGACTTGTTCTCCAGGCCCCTCACCAGCTTCGTCGCCCTTCTCTGCACCCGCTCAAGCACCTCGATGTCCTTCTTGTATTGAGGGGCCCAAAACTGAACACAGTACTCGAGGTGCGGCCTCACCAGAGCCGAGTACAGGGGGACGATCACCTCCCTAGCCCTGCTAGCCACACTATTTCTTATGCAAGCCAGGATGCCGTTGGCCTTCTTGGCCACCTGAGCACACTGCTGCCTCATATTCAGCCGACTATCCACCATCACTCCCAGGTCCCTCTCCGCGTGGAAGCTCTCCAACCACTCATCTCCCAGCCTGTAGCTCTGCTTGGGGTTATTGAACCCCAGGTGGAGGACCCGGCACTTGGCCTTGTTGAACTTCATGCAGTTGACCTCAGCCCATTGGTGCAGCCTATCCAGATCCTCCTGCACAGCCTTCCTACCCTCGAGCAGATCGACACACGCACCTAGCTTGGTGTCATCTGCAAACTTACTGAGGGTGCACTCAATGCCCTCGTCCAGATCATCAATGAAGATATTAAAGAGGACTGGCCCCAGCACCGAGCCCTGGGGGACGCCACTAGTGACTGGCCTCCAACTGGACTTGACTCCATTCACCACGACTCTTTGGGCCTGGCTATCCAGCCAGTTTCTAACCCAACGAAGCGTGTGCCAGTCCAAGCCAAGAGCAGCCAGTTTCTTGAGGAGAATGCTGTGGGAGACGGTGTCAAAAGCCTTGCTGAAGTCAAGGTAGACCACATCCACAGCCTTTCCCTCGTCCACCCAGCACGTCACTTTGTCATAGAAGGAGATCAGGTTCGTCAAGCAGGACCTGCCTTTCATAAACCCATGCTGACTGGGCCTGATCGCCTGCTTGCCCTGCAAGTGCCGCATGATGACTCTCAGGAGGATCTGCTCCATGAGCTTCCCTGGTACTGAGGTCAAACTGACAGGCCTGTAGTTTCCCGGGTCTGCCCTCCGGCCCTTCTTGTAGATGGGCGTCACATTTGCTAGCCGCCAGTCAACTGGGACCTCCCCCGATAGCCACGACTGCTGATAAATGATGGACAGTGGCTTGGCCAGCTCCTCTGCCAGTTCTCTCAGTACCCTTGCGTGGATCCCATCCGGCCCCATCGACTTGTGCACATCCAAGTGCCGTACCAGGTCACCAACCAGTTCTTCATGGATAGTGAGGGCCACATCCTGCTCCCCATCCCCTTTCACCAGCTCAGGGTACTGGGTATCCAGAGAACATCCGGTATTGCCGCTAAAGACTGAGGCAAAGAAGGCATTGAGCACCTCCGCCTTTTCCTCATCTCTTGTAACTAAGTTTCCCCCCGCATCGAGTAAAGGATGGAGATTCTCCTTAGTCCTCCTTTTTGTGTTGATGTATTTATAGAAACGTTTTTTGTTATCTTTAACGGCAGTAGCCAGATTGAGCTCCAGATGAGCTTTGGCCTTCCTAATTTTGTCCCTGCACAGCCTCGCAACATCCTTATAGTCCTCCCTAGTGGCCTTCCCACTTTTCCAAAGATTATAAACCCTCTTTTTTCTCCTAAGATCAAGCCACAATTCTCTGTTGAGCCAGCCTGGTCTTCTTCCCCGCCAGCTCATCTTTGGGCATGTGGGGACAGACCGTTCCTGCGCCATTAAGATTTCCCTCTTGAAGAGCGCCCAGCCTTCCTGGACCCCTCTGCCCTTCAGAACCGCCTCCCAGGGGACTCCACCAACCAGTGTCCTGAGCAGCTCAAAGTCAGCCCTCCGAAAGTCCAATACAGCGGTTTTACTGGTCCCCTTCCTGGCCTCGCCAAGAATAGTGAACTCCACCATTTCGTGGTCACTCTGCCCAAGACAGCTCCCGACAATCACATCCTCCACCAGTCCTTCTCTGTTTGTGAAGAAAAGGTCTAGCGGGGCACCACCCCTGGTAGGCTCACTAACTAGCTGCGTCAGGAAGCTATCTTCCACTCTCTCCAGAAACCTCCTAGACTGCTTTCTCAGGGCTGTGTTGTGCTTCCAGGATATGTCAGGGAAGTTGAAGTCCCCCACGAGAACAAGTGCTGAAGATTTCGCAACTTCAGAGTCACTCTCCACTTCAAGAGTCACTCTCCATTTTTTTTATAAGCCCCCTTTAAGTACTGAAAGGCTGTGATGAGGTCACCCGGGAACCTTTTCTTCTCCAGGCTGAAGAGCCCCAGCTCTCTCAGCCTTTCTTCATAGGAGAGGTTTTCCAGACCCTTGATCATCTTCGTGGCCCTCCTCTAGACCCATTCTAATAGACCCACACCCTTCATGTGCTGGCGGCCCCAGTCCTGGATGCAGGACTCCAAGTGGAGCCTCACAAGGACAGAGTAGAAGGGGTGAATCACCTGCCTCCACCTGCTGGCCACTCCTCTGCTGATGCAGCCCAGGATACAGTTGGCCTTCTGGGCTACAAGGGCACACTGCTGGCTCAGGTTGAGCTTTTTGTTCAGCAGAATCCCCAAGTCCTTCTCTGCAGGGCTACTGTCAATCAGTTCTTATCCCAGTCTATCCTCCTGTATGGGATTTCCCCGGCCCAGGTGCAGCACTTAGCACTTGGACTTATAGAACCTGCTTAGGTTCACATGGGGCCAAATTTCAAGCTTTCCCAGAACCACTTGGGTGGCATCCCTTCCTCTGTTGCATCAACTACACCACTCAGCTTGGTGTCATCTGCACACTTGCTGAGGGTGCACTTGACCCCACTGTCTATTTCATTGATAAAGATATTAAACAATACCTGTCCCAGGACAGACCCCTGAGGTACACCACTCATCACCAGCCTCCACTTGGACATAGATCCATTGACCACTTCTCTCTCGGTGTGACCTTCAGGCCAACTCCTTATCCACTGAATGGTGCACCCATCAAATGCGTATCTCTCCAATTTGGAGATCAGGATGTCATGTGGGATAGTGTCAAATGTCTTACAGAAATCCAATTAGGTGGTCTGTCTTCCATTGTTGTCTGATGTAGTCACTCCATTGTAGAAAGCTACCAGATTTACCCCCTGGAGAAGCCATGCTGGCTGTCTGAGATCACCTCTTTGTCTTGCATGTGCCTTGACACCGATTCCAGGAGGATCTTTTTCATGATCTTGTCAGGCACAGGGGTGAGGCTCACCATTCGGTAGTTCCCTGGGTCCTCCTTTCTACCCTTTTTTAAAAATGGGAGTGATGTTTTCCTTTTTCAGGTCACCAGGGACTTCACCCAACCTTCAGGAATCTTCAAATATGATGGAGAGAGGCTTGGCAACTACATCAGCCAGTTCCCTCAGGACCCTGGGATGCAAGTCATCAAGCCCCATAGACTTGTACTTGTTTAGTTTCTTCAGGTGGTCTCAAACCTGCTTTTCACTAAGAGCAGGTGGGACTTTGCCTCCCAGCCTCCACCCATGGCTTCAGGAAAAGTAAAGACTTGGGAAGCCTGATTGGCAGGGAAGACTGAGCCAAAATGTTGTTGAGGCCCTCAGGCTTCTCCATGCCTGTCATTACCAGTTTACCCTTCTCATCCATCAGAGGGGGTACACTCTCCTTGGCCTTTCTTTTCTGAGCTATGTATCTCTAGAATCTCTTCCTGTTATTCTTTGCATCCCTTGCTAAGCTCAGGTCTATCCGCGCATTGCTTTCCTTATTCCATCTCTACACATCCAAAACTGAAGTATTTGTGAGGGCCTGGAAAAAGAACTCGAGATCCATGGAAGCTATTCTGGAAACAAAACTAGTAGGTAGGATGCGCAATTTTGTAGAGAGGCAGAGCTGATGGGCATACTGGGCAGGATGCTCCTTTAGGCCCTTTTCCCTCCTGACTACAATGCCACTTCTCTCTGAAGAACAGAATAGCCCACAGACGTGAGACATATACTGCCTATGTCATGGATGTCATCAGAAAGCTGATCCCAGTAAGATATGGGGAGGTCAGGAGCAACCTGGACACGAGAGATGTGAGATTTTCAGGTGGCAAGAGGAGCATGGCCAGCAGAAATTAATGATTTTGTAGAGGTAAGAGGAATCATATAATGTAGATTATGAAGCAACACTGACTTGTAGAGTCATGTATGGCCCTTACACTATTTTAACCAGTAGTCTTAATCCTTAAATCTAAATGCTCCTCCAACACTCTGACAGGAATCCATTTCTCTAAAGCTTGAACACAAGGTATCCCTTGAAGCAAAACTCACCCCATAGCCCCTTTCCATTACTTTTACTCTTTTACTCACCCTAATACCTTTCCTTAATATTAGTATTAAAATACTCTATTTAACCCTCGGCTTCTAGGCAGACCTAAAAATGACCTAAACTACAGAGCCTGACCATACCCTAAACACAGAAGAACACCAAACCTTCCCAATAAACATTTGTTTACTCTCTAACCCAGAAAGTTGTGCCTTATTCCCTTGGGAACTAGAAAGCAGTCAGCTATGCCTGAGGATCTCATGGCCCAGCAGAAGGAATGTGACTGTGGCAGGGACTGTGAGGTCACTTCTGTCTCTGCACTTGATAGGGCAGCAGCAGGAATGTGTCACAGAAAGGGACTGGGAGGTCACTTGTGTCTGGAGGTGGCAGGTCAGCCTTGATTTCTCCCTGGGATCTGCACTTTTGGGCTGACATCTGGCAGTGGCCCTGCTAGGCCAGCAGAAGGCACCTGCTTGGCATGCTGACTGGGGGATTCCCTCTGCCTCCAGAGCCAGGAGGACCCAGGCAGAAAGAAGGCCCCCAGATGGGTTGTCCTATCCCTTCTGCTTGAGTCCATGACTGGGCAGCAGCAGCAGGCACAAGGATTGGTTGTGTCTCCACAAGAAGCTGCAAGGCCAGCAGCAGGCCCCTGGCTTGGAAGCTGCTGCTGAGGTGACTTGTGTCTGGTTTGCTGAGAGGCTGCAAGGAGCCTGCTGGGTTGGGCTGCCTACTTCAGGAGTGGTTTCCACCCTGATTGAGCCTGCTTTTGTAGTAGGAAAGAGCAGGAGGAAAAAAAAAAAAAAAAAAAACACCCTAAATATCTAGGGGAACAGTTGGTCTTGCTGCTAGAGACTGAGGCAAAGAAGGCATTAAGTACCTCAGCCTTTACCTCATCTCTTGGCACCAGGTTTCCCCCCACATCCAATAATTTATGATGATTCTTAATCCTCTTTTATTTAAAGCATTTATATAAGCAGTGTTTATTGTCTTTGACAGGAATGGATTGATTAAGCTCCATCTGGGCTTTGGCCCTTCTAACTTTGTCCTGCACAGCCCCATAACATTTAGGACACAGCTCCCGAGAAACTGACAGCATGCATGAGAATGAAGAACAGAAAAAGTAGAATCTGGCAGCCTTCCACCCACTACCTTTCTGTGACTGTGCTGCAATTCCATTTAGCCAGTTACTCCTGTATTATCCAAACATTGGTTTAGTGGAGGACTTGTTAGTGTTAGGTCAGAGGTTGGACTCGATTATCTTGAGGTCTCCTCCAACCCAGACAATTCTGTGTGCTTCAGTGTCCCCTGTACCTCCCAATACTGCTGTCTTGTCAGAGACAGCACAATCACATGAAGGCTGAACTGTCTGCCTGCGGACAGGAACATCTGACAGAACAGAGCATCAGTGTGGTGGGAACTTGAGAAACTACAGGATTTTGTCTAAAGAAACCTCTAGACATTTACAAGGAGAGGAGCCCAGTCCTGAACGAGAGGGAGAGTAACGCCACACATCAGAGCAGACTGGGACACTGCAGAGTACACAGGACGAGGAGGGCCTGGGCACCACAAGGGATGCCATATGAGCAGAGGTGCCTCATCACGAGGAACCAGACCAGCTTCCTACAGAGCTGCCTCATGAGGAGCACGGCCACCAAAAAGATCTGAGTTATCATGCTCATATCAGATCCGGTATGACATCACAAGGACAAGTGTCTTCAACTAACCAGTGAAGAGGTACAGGTCTGGGATTCTCTAGGCCATCCTGGTTTGGAGAGGAGCAAGGGCTATGGCAAGGCTCAAAGTCCCAGCAGGACCCAGGTCTTTGTGTTCATGGCTATGGCTGTTGTCTCTGCCACTGAGCCCTTAGAGGAGACAGCTGATTGGTAAAGCACCAGGGCCTCATTGCCTCCTTGCCCCCACCCATGAACCAGGCAGGGGTCGTACCATTCTCCTGCACTTGGCCATGCACATCCCCATGTCCTACTGCCCCACAAAGAGCCCTGAGCAACCTGTCAAGGGAAAGGATCCCCCTTAAAATGGGATGGATGTCAAGTCCTGGCCCTTGAGCTTGCTGACACACATCCACTTTTCCTACACATCAGTGTCACCTTCACATTGCCTTTGTCTCCTTGTCCTCACTGCCTCCAGGGTTCTGCTCTAACGAGCTCCAAGGGAGGCTGTGTCAGTGCTGGCCTTCAGGGAGACACTGCAGGAAACTTGCCTCTGACTTGGACTTCTGGAGAGCTGTCTTCAATTGTCTCTGAGTGCCTGAGGTTCGTGGGCTCATCAGCAAAGCCCCCAGAGGGGTGATTGCATTCCCTTTGGCTGGTGCTGTGCTGCTGATCTGGGCTGGGCTCGTGAGCCCAAGGGGAGCTCGTGGCAACAGGGCCCTGGTGCAGAGAGACAGCTGTGCCCAGGAGCAGCTCCTCTGCACTGCGCAGCACGAAAGAGACACAGAAGCACAGACACAGAGAGAAGAAAATAAGAGAGGGCTTGGAGGCAGTTGGGTGTGGGAGGATTCTGAGAGCTGCCTGCAGGAGAAACCTGCACAGCCCTTGACAAGGTAAGTGCCTGGCTGCAGGGCCATGCAGCTGCAGGTCCTGGAAGGGTCTCCTGCTGGGTCTTGTTTCTGGGAGGGCAGTGGGCAATGCAGTAGGCTTTGAGAGTCCTGCTGGGTTGCAGTGCGAGGTGAGGAAGTCTGGCAGAAGCTCCTTGGAGTGCCCTAAGGCAGGTGCCCCCGGTCAGCCCAGAACACCCTGCCCTGGCTAGCCATGCCAGGCTCTCTGACAGCTGCCCCGTAACTCCTGCAGCCATGGAGGTGCCCCTTGGCAGGGCCCTGTTGGTGGCAGGGTGCTGCAGGGCAGCGCTGAGCACAGCCATGTGGGATGGGGTCTGTGAGCACGGGCAGGGGGAAAGAAGAGGTGGGCGCAGAGCAGCAGCTCCCGGCAGGGACAGCTGCAGGCAGCACAGAAGGGCAGGCGGCCAGAAGGAGCTGTTGGCAGAAACGCCGTGGCAGGGGGGATTCGGGCACCTCGTGGCCATGCCCTGCAGTGCAGACGCCTTCCCCTGGAGCAGCCCCTCCCTGGCCTCCTCTTCCCCTGCAGCCCATGGGCTGTGGGGCAGATGGGGGTAGAAGAGGAGGTAGAGCTCAGACAGGGATGCTTCCAAGCTCTGTCTGTGTGAGAACTTCACCTCAGGTGAGGTTTCTGTCCAGCTGCACTTGGACTGGGGCTTCTCTGCTCTCAGTTGTCTCCAGTTTCTTCTCAAGGAAACTCCAGAGCTGGGTGGTCCTGCGGCTCAAAGACAGGAAACACAGGGTAGATTAGAACACGACTTGTGGGCAGTGGCCTGTGTAACTGCATTCAGAGGAGTTGTTTGAAATAACACTGAAAAGCTCATTGATCTGACCAGTGAACTGAACTTGAGCTTCCCCCAAGTTCCTGATTTCTTTCTTTTCTACAGCAGCAAGGACTCCTCTGCAGTCTACAGCAGCCCCTGCTCCCAGTGCACTCTCAGCCAGCACCAGCTGGAGCTCAAGTAAGAGAGCTGCAGAAAGGTTCTTCTGAAAAGAGAGATGCTCAGGCTGGAGGGTGCTCTAAGACTTGCAATAAGTCTCCCTCAGAGAAGTGTGAACTAACATTGTTCTGCCTTCTCCTCTTCAACAGACAACTGTGTTCAATGTCAACAAATGCCCAACATCAGCTCTGTGAGCGAGTTCCTCCTGCTGGCATTTGCAGACACGCGCGAGCTGCAGCTCCTGCACTTCGTGCTCTTCCTGGGCATCTACCTGGCTGCCCTCCTGGGCAATGGCCTCATCCTCAGTGCCATAGCCTGCCACCACCGCCTCCACACCCCCATGTACTTCTTCCTCCTCAACCTCGCCCTCCTTGACCTGGGCTGCATCTCCACCACTCTGCCCAAAGCCATGGCCAATGCCCTCAGGGACAACAGGGCCATCTCCTATCAAGGATGTGCTGCACAGGTACTCCTATTTCCCTTCTTGGTTGGAGTAGAGTTTTTTCATCTCACCGTTGTGGTGGTTTTACCGTGCTGGGCAGCTAAACCCCACAACCGCTCTCTCACTCCCCCTCCTTTAGATGAGGAGGGGGAGAAGTAAAGCAAAGAACAACTCACGGGTTGAGATAAGGATAATTATTTAAAGGGAAATAATTATAATAATTAAATAAAGACTACCATGAACTAAACAATTTAACTAAGGGGAAGTAAAAGGGAAAAGGGGAACAAGGGAGGAAAACAAACAAACAAAATAAATGAAGGCTATATGGAAGTGCAGAGGAAAGAAATTACTCTCTACTTCCCACAAATGAGTGATGATTGACCACGTCCTTGAAGCAAGGCCTCAACGCACGCAGCCGGTGTTCGAGAGGAGGACCGAGGTCTTCTCAACGAGAGCCCACCCCTCCCCTCTTCTTCCTGTTTCCTCCTTTTATTGCTGAGTGTGACACCACATGGTATGGAATATCCCTTTGATTGGTTTAGGTCAGCTGCCCTAGTGATGTTTCTCTCCTCACTTTTTGCCCACCCCCTCGGAGGGTTAGAGAAAGGCCCAATGCTGTGCCACTGCTGCTCAGCAGTAGACACAACACTGGTGTGATAACACTGCTGTTCCAGCTACAAGTACAGAGTACGGCACTGAATGGGCTGCTGCCGGGAAAGTTAACATTCCAGCCAGACCCAGTACAAACTCGAGGTCGGCCCCTGGGGTTTTGGAGTCGGGGATGCAGAGGATCTGAGGCCCGCTATACTCCAACTGAAAAGGAGATATTGGCAGCATATGAAGGAGTTCGATCTGCTTCGGAGGTGGTCGGTACTGAAGCGCAGCTCCTCCTAGCACCCCGATTACCGGTACTAGGCTGGATGTTCAAGGGAAGGGTCTCCTCTATACATCATGCAACTGATGCTACGTGGAGCAAGTGGGTTGCACTGATTACTCAGCGGGCTCGAATAGGAAACCCCAGTCGCCCAGGAATCTTGGAAGTGATTATGGACTGGCCAGAAGGCAAATACTTTGGGATATCATCAGAGGAGGAGGTGGGTCGTGCTGAGGAAGCCCTACTGTACAACCAGTTACCAGAGAATGAGAAGAAATATGCCCTGTTCACTGATGGGTCCTGTCGTATTGTGGGGAAGCATCGGAGATGGAAGGCTGCTGTATGGAGTCCTACGCGACGAGTTGCAGAAGCTGCTGAGGGAGAAGGTGAATCGAGTCAGTTTGCAGAAGTGAAAGCCATTCAGCTGGCTTTAGACATTGCTGAACGAGAAAAATGGCCAGTTCTCTATCTCTACACCGATTCATGGATGGTAGCAAATGCCCTGTGGGGATGGTTACAGCAATGGAAGCAAAACAACTGGCAGCGTAGGGGCAAACCCATCTGGGCTGCTGCATTGTGGCAAGATATTGCTGCTCGGGTAGAGAACCTGGCTGTGAAAGTACGTCACGTAGATGCTCATGTGCCCAAGAATCGGGCTACAGAAGAATATCAAAACAACCAGCATGTGGATCAGGCTGCTAAGATTGAAGTAGCTCAGGTGGACCTGGATTGGCAGCATAAAGGTGAATTATTTATAGCCCGATGGGCCCATGACACCTCAGGCCATCAAGGTAGAGATGCAACATACAGATGGGCTCGTGATCGAGGGGTGGACCTGACCATGGACGCTATAGCACAGGTTATTCATGACTGTGAAACATGTGCTGCAATCAAGCAAGCCAAACGGTCAAAGCCTCTTTGGTATGGAGGACGATGGCTGAAATAGAAATATGGAGAGGCCTGGCAGATTGATTACATCACACTCCCTCAAACTCGCAATGGGAAGCGCCACGTACTTACAATGGTGGAAGCAACCACCGGATGGCTGGAAACATATCCTGTGCCTCATGCCACCGCCCGGAACACTATCCTGGGCCTTGAAAAGCAAGTCCTATGGCGACATGGTACCCCAGAAAGAATAGAGTCAGACAATGGGACTCATTTCCGAAACAACCTTATAGACACTTGGGCCAAAGAACATGGTATTGAGTGGGTGTATCACACCCCCTATCATGCACAAGCCTCCGGGAAAGTTGAACGATACAATGGACTGTTAAAGACTACATTGAAAGCAATGGGCGCTGGGACATTCAAAAATTGGGATACGCATTTGGCAAAGGCCCCCTGGTTAGTCAATACTAGGGGATCTGCCAACCGAGCTGGACCTGCCCAATCAAACCTGTTACGTACTGTAGATGGGGATAAAGTTCCTGTAGTGCATGTAAGAAATATGCTGGGTAAAACAGTCTGGGCTACTCCTGCCTCAGGAAAAGGCAAACCCATTCGTGGAATTGTTTTCGCTCAGGGACCTGGGTACACTTGGTGGGTGATGCAAAAGAACGGAGAGGTCCGGTGTGTACCTCAAGGAGATTTAATACTGGGTGAGAATAGCCCATGAACTGAATTGCACCATGTTAAATAGTATATTATACTGTATGTTATCACTACCATGATTACTATAGGTGACTAATTAGAATGTATGGAAAAGAGTGTAACCTGAGCATGACATAAATGGTATGGAATAAGGGGTGGATAGATGTCCTGGTTTCAGTTAGCACAGAATTAATTTTCTTCCTAGTAGCTGGTGGAATGCTGTGTTTTGGCTTAGAATGAGAAGAGTGCTGATAACACCCCGATGCTTTAATTGTTGCAGAGCAGTGCTTATACTAAGCCAAGGACATCTCAGCCTTTGCTCTGTCCTGCCAACGGGCAGGCTGGGGGGTGCAGTAAGAGCTGGGAGGGGACAGACCCAGGACAGGTGACCCAAACTAGCCAAAGGGGTATTCCATACCATCTGACGTCATGCTAAACAATATATAGGGGTGGCTAGCCGGGGGGAGGGGGCCGGACTGCTCGGGGTTAGGCTGGGCATCGGTCAGCGGGTGGTGAGCAATTGCATTGTGCATCACTTGTTTGTACATATTAATAGTAGTAGTACTATTATCATCATTGTATTATTATTATTATTATTATTATTATTATTATTATTATTATTATTATTATTATTATTATTATTATTATTATTTTCCTGTCTTATTAAACAGTCTTTATCTCAACTCACGGGCTTCACTTTCCATTTCTCTCCCCCGTCCCAGAGAGGGAGGGGGGAGGGTGAGCGAACGGCTGCGTGGTATTTAGCTGCCAGCCGGGTTAAACCACGACACATGGCCAATGCCCTCAGGGACACCAGGGCCATCTCCTATCAAGGATGTGCTGCTCAGGTCTTTTTCTTTGCTTTCTTGGTTGTAGGTGAGTTTTCCCTTCTTACCGTCATGGCCTACGACCGCTACATTGCCATCTGCAAGCCCCTGCACTACGGGAGCCTCGTGGGCAGCAGAGCTTGTGCCCAGATGGCAGCAGCTGCCTGGGGCAGTGGCTTTCTCAATGCTGTCCTGCACACGGCCAACACATTTTCCCTACCCCTCTGCCATGGCAATGCTGTGGACCAGTTCTTCTGTGAAATCCCCCACATCCTCAAGCTCTCCTGCTCACATGCCTACCTCAGGGAAGTTGGGGCACTTGTGTTTAGTGTTTCTTTAGTCCTTTGTTGTTTTGTTTTCATTGTGCTGTCCTATGTGCAGATCTTCAGGGCAGTGCTGAGGATGCCCTCTGAGCAGGGCCAGCACAAAGCCTTTTCCACGTGCCTCCCTCACCTGGCTGTGGTTTCCCTGTTTATCAGTACTTCCATATTTGCCTACCTGAAGCCCCCCTCCATTTCCTCGCTATCCCTGGACCTGGTGGTCACACTTCTCTACTCGGTGGTGCCTCCAGCACTGAACCCCATCATCTACAGCATGAGGAACGAGGAGCTCAAGAATGCAGTGAGGAAACTCTTTCCATACATTCCTCTTAAGCATCCATGATGTGTTCAGAAGATGTATTCTTAATAATATGCAAATGTTTTGATTCACATTATATTGTATCATTTTTATCATTCCTAGTGTTATCATAACATTGTCATTAATAGTAATCCTATCAGAAATCAAAGGATATTTGGGAAAATGATAGAACATTTTTAAAATTATTTTTCTCTGTTAATATTTTAACAATATTTTATTTGTATTTTATAACGTAGTTCTCAGCATTCTGAATGTTATATTTTGTGTAATTTTTTACCATATCAGCTAATGTACACACTGATCCATGCTTCCTAGGTAGATAAAGACAATAAAGAAGTCAGCGGAAATTCATTGGTCTCAGTATCCCTCTCTTCCCTTCCCCTCTGGAGCTGGGGGAGCATCCCCAGCATGCAGGAGGGGCTCAGGGCCAAGAACCCAGCTGACACATGCAGGAGCAGCCCTGGTGGCCCTTGGGACTGCCCCTCACTGCCCGCTGGGCTCTGCCTCTCTGCTGCCTTCGGGTTGGGGCTGCTTCTTCCCTGGAGCCATGGCCATGGCCAGCAGCAGGACGTGGCCTTGTCACTGCTGCTCCCTTTGGCTTCCTCATTGTTCTCTTGTGCTTTCACATTCAACTAAGACTTGAGATCTCGTGTATCTTGCTGACAATCTTGTTGTCTGTACAGTGGCATCTCTTTCATTGCACAGCTCTTCCAAAGCTGGTGCTAGGAATATACCCAAGGAACTGCTGCATGAACGGACCTCTTGCTTTTCTGGCCTTCACTGTGGATCAGAATTTCACAGTGCTCAGTGTAGTGCTGGACTGGGAGTTCCCTTCTTGGCTGGCCATGGCTCAGCAAACAATAACTGGCCTTGACTGGCCTGGAACTGTCCCGGTTGTGCTTAGTCTGATGGCAAATAACATGCTGGAGAGGAATGTGGAGCTGCTCTGTGGCTGGGCCAGGCCTCTTGTGCTGGCCTGGGGAGCGGGGCTGCCCCTGCGGGGCACAGGCACTGTGTGCTGGGGATCTGCCAGGCAAGAGAGCAGGGCTCCTGCAGCTTCACGGACCTCCATCTCTTGAGCCGGGTCTGGCCTCAGCGTGGGGACTGCTGGGGAGGCCCAGAGCTGCCTTTGAGGCAGCAGCTGCGGTGCCTTGCAAGGGGCTGGGGCTGTGGTGGCCGTGCCCAGAGCCCTGCAGCAGCCTGTGGTGGGCACTGCCCTGGGGACAGCACAGTCTGGGCTGCTGGGCTTGGCTGGGGAGAGGGCAGGGAGGTGGGGAGAGGTGGGCAGGGGCTGGGCTGGGCTGGGCAGTGCCCGGCAGAGGGCAACAGCAGCATTAGGGAGTGGTGGCAGCATGCAGGGGAGGGCTCCCAGCAGGACTTGGTGCTGCAGAGCCAGGGCTGCGCCAAGGGAGCCCAGAGCTGCAGGGGCAGGGGAGAGGAGGCCGAGGGCCAGGGCAGCTGCTGCAGGGGCAGGGAGCTCAGCATGGTCCTTGCAGCCCCCTGCCCTGGGCCTGCCTCTGCCCTTGGGCTCGGCCCCGGCCTTGGCTCTGCTGGCAGGAGCGCTCTTGCCATGCGCTTCCTGGCCTCCCCTCGCCTGCGCACAGCTGCTGCCCACTCAGGCTGCTGCCACAAACGTGTCCTCACAAGCAGCACCACCCCTTGGGCTGCTTCTGCTGGCCTCCCCCACCCCACTGCCTTGACTCCTTGTCTCTACTGGGCCCCACCCCACCTTCCCCACCCAAATGTGTCTCTTGACTGTTGGCTCCATTCCCCTGCCCCATGGAATTACTGTGCTATGGCAGAACGTGTCTCCATTGGGCCGTCTACCAGACACAGCAATGAATACTATGAGCAGGACTAGAGGGGTCCTGCTTCAAGCCAGGGGGAGGCAGGGAGGAAAGGGAGAAACAGGTTTACTTGACTGTATATATTTAATGGCCTGGCACATCACACCCACAAATGTATCAGGCTCTACTGCACAACGGTGCACAGAGTACCCTAATGCCATCAAGCTAGAAAGAGGTAGAACCCACCTGTATTTCTGGAGTGACAGGGGCAGCCCATTAACTTTACTGGAGGCTGAAGTGAGTCTAACTGGGAAGGAATGGCAAAAGCACCCCACTGGGACTGGCCCAGAGGCTATGTGCATCCTTGGCATTGACTGCTTCAGGAGAGGGAATTCTGAGTTTCAAGAGGGCACCACGGGTGGGGCTTTGGCAGAGGTGCCTTGGAGACAAAGGACATGAACCAGTTGTCTACCTTGCTTGGCCTTCCACAGAATCCTTCTGTTGGGGGTTTGCTGAGGGTTGAAGAACAGCAGGTGCCAATGGCTACCATGGTGGCGCACCTGAGGCAGCATCGCGCTAACCGAGACTCCCTGATTGCCATCCATGAGCTGGGTCATCGACTGGAGAGCCAAGGTGTAGATGCAGAGCTTGGGAGCATGGTTTAGTGATGGACTTGTCAGCAGTAAGATAAATTTGCCTGACCTGGGTTACACGTCCCAGAGTAATGTCAGGCACAATGCAATTCTTTTTGCCTTCTGCATCTATAGCACAGGAATTAGGACTTTGCCCTACTCCATTGACTGGGGAGGTCTTTTCACATTACTCAATTTAGGTTTCTGTGTCTGGAAGGGGAAAATTTTCCCAAAGAGGCCAAGATCATGGGTACAGCTACAGCCAATAAAAATATATTTTCTTTAGTTTTCACCCTGAGTTTTCCACAGACGATCCAAGAGAGTCCATGGATGTCCAGGTGTCTACTGAGATTCAGGCTGAATTTCTCAGGATTCAATGGTCATTTCAATCTTTTTATTTTATTTTATTTTATTTTGTTTTGTTTTGTTTTGTTTTGTTTTATTTTATTTTATTTTTATTATCTGAACACAACCCTGACTTATCTTAGAAAGGGTTTCATGTGCTAGGCTGGGCTGCAGTTACAGGGACAAAGACCACTGCTGGCAGTGGAGCTGTCAGATCTCCAGTCTCTGCTTTTCCTCCTGATGCAGGTCTCCATAGAAGTCACCCTGGATGAAGAACAATAGGAGAATGATCATCCAAACTGAAATGCAACAACATTCAGCCTTTGAAACAAGAAAATATATTTATTATTTGCTTTGTGAAATCTTTTCCCTTAACTACGTCATGGAAGCTCTGCAGTTAACAGCACAAGGCATGAAAACCTTGAAGAAAACTTTGGAGGAGATGTTAGGACTTTCTTCATTTTAATGAATTCCATGGTGTATTGTGGTGCTGAGTCTATGAAGCTCAGGTACTGAGAGGAGAATGATGCAACTGCTAGAGAAAGTAAAGTCAGAAGGAAAAGCTGAAGTGACTTGGAGTATTAATGGGCCCCACTGAGGGCTGTTACTAACAAAGCCTCCCCAGAGACTAGTTAGGGTAGATAATTGGAGGCCATGATTGCAGACAGGCAAAGCACTGTGCTGAGAAAGGTCTTGGTTGGTTTTAGTGAAGCAGAAGAGCCAAGGCCTGACCCCAGCCACTGTGAGAGGAGATCCTGAACCGCCACGTCTGGCTCAAGGCTGTTCCTGTTGTCTGAGGGGTGTGGTGGGCAGTGTGATGCCATGAGAAGAACAGTGGTATGACACCTCTGAGCTGCTGCACAGGGTTGCAAGGAATCAATGAGGCCCCATTGCAATGAGTATAACATCTCCTCCTAAGCTACTGCCAAGGGGAAAAACCTTCACGGCTGTTGGGCCTTCCCTTTTTACCAGCACCCTCTGCCGTCTCCTCTGTAGCTTTTCCTATGCTGTCCCACACATTGCCCTATTTTCTTGAAGTCTGGAGACATCCATCTCTGTTCACCATCTTGCTCTCATGCCTTGCTTTCACTGATGTCTTGTCAACCCTCACCAGCTGTTCCTTGAAACACAAAGCCAGGGTCTGATCAGAGGGTGACCTCTGGCACCACAGCATGACCCTTTGAGGGACATTTCTCCCTCTTTGTGACCAGTGCCAGCCTTTCTGGAACACTTTGTGGCAGTTTTTTTCTCTTCTGCTCTTTCTTGCTACCGCAGAAAGCTCCATCAGGGTGGAAACCACTCCTGAAGTAGGCATCCCAACCCAGCAGGCTCCTTGCGGCCTCTCAGCCAAGCAGACACAAGTCACCTCAGCAGCAGCTTCCAAGCCAGGGGCCTGCTGCTGGCCTTGCAGCTTCTTGTGGAGACACAGCCAAGCCTTGTGCCTGCTGCTGCGTAGTCATGGACTCAAGCAGAAGGGACAGGACAACCCATCTTGGGGCCTTCTTTCTGCCTGGGTCGTCCTGGCTCTGGAGGCAGAGATGGATCCCCCAGTCAGCATGCCAAGCAGGTGCCTTCTGCTGGCCTAGCAGGGCCACTGCCAGATGTCAGCCCAAAAGTGCAGCTCCCAGGGAGAAGCCAAGGGTGACTTGCCTCCTCCAGACACAAGTGACCTCCCAATCCCTTTCCGTGACACATTCCTGCTGCTGCCCTATCAAGTGCAGAGACAGAAGTGACCTCACAGTCCCTGCCACAGTCACATTCCTGCTGCTGGGGCAGGAGATCCTGAGGCAGAGATGAGCTCCTCTCATCATCCCCGCCAATCTCCTCCTTGTGGTCCACAAGCTGGTCAGATCAGAGTGAGCAAGAGATTAAAGATAAGGGGAAGAGGCTATAGGCTGTGTTTTGGCTTCAAGGGATACTTTGAGGTCAGGCATAAGAGTAGTCGATTCCTGTCTGGGTGTGGAGTAGCATTTAGGTTTGGGGATTAATGTCACTGGTTAAAATAGGGGAAGGGCTTTACATGACTGTTTTAAGCCAGCATTACAGCAGAATCAACATTGCCTGAATGTTCTAATCTCACAGAAATCATTAATTTCTGCTGGCTAAACTCCTTTTCCCTCTCTCAAATCTCACATCTCTCCTGGCCAGGCTTCTCCTGTCTTTCCCATATCAGTCATCTTCCTAGGGGCAGCTTTCAGATGGCTTTCATGATCTCAGAGTATCTTTCTCATATCTGTTGGCTACTCCTTTCTTGAGACTGACGTGGCACCTAAGTCAGGATGGAAAAGAACACAAAGGCTGTAGGTGAACCCTGCACAATACGCCCAGCAGTTCTTGTACCACCCCAAAATTTTGTTTCCTGCCTCCAACTTCTGGATACGGAATGGCTTCTGTGCACCCAGGATATCTTTTTTCCAAACCCCCACGCATGGTTCAGTTTGCCCCAAGCATCTTGGAGGCAGTGGCCCTCTCTGTGTAGAAAACTGAAAGCAGTCCTAAAGGATGACTTCAGGCAAAAGCTGACACCTCTGACATGACAACCCCTACCCAAGACCTCTTTCACTATGGGGCCTACCAGCTACTTAGGAAGAGCCAATCTCAGAAATGACATGCACAGCAAGTGCCTTCTGCTGCCCTACCATGGACACTGGCAGATGTGAGCCTAAAGGCACAGATCCCAGCCAGGAGTCAAGGGTGACCTGTCAGCTACTTCAGAAAGCAGTCACCTCACAGGCCATTTAACAGCCATTCACTTCTGGCTGGACTTAGTGTTTCTGATGCACCACTGAGCTTATAATACCACACCTACAAAACACCCCCTTTTTGGGCCAGGACCTGCCCAGGTTGAAGTGATCTGGTTGTGATCTTCCAAGCTCATGGCACACCTGCTGGGCTCCCAGCCTCTCTGACACTCAGGAGCCAGTTCCGTGCCAGTTCTGGGAGATGCTAGGGAAGGAGGAACCTTGCAGGCAATGTTCTAGCACCATTCCATGTTGGCGGACTGTCAGCTCCTTGTGCACAATGAAGATCATGTTCGTATCCAGAAGCCGTGAGCCTGTAACTGGCTTAGAAGACACTCAGGAGAAGTGGCCTCCAAGCCCCAGTGCCCCAGCCCCAGCCCCAGCCCCAGCTGGCAGTGCTGCTCTGCAGAGTGAGGGGGCTGTGGTGCCTGTGGCACAGGAGCAATCTGCAGAGGTGTGCTGGGCAGGCTGGGAGGCAGACCCAGCTCAGGGGGTCACTGCCATTGCCCCAGGGCTGCAAGGAATCACTCACCAGGCTCCTTTGCTGGGGCTGCTGCGTGCCCTGGGGCTGCAGGGCTCTCCTCTGCCTGCTCACAGCATACTGAGCACTTGAGCTCTGATCAGTCCACCTTGGAGGAGATCCCCCCTTAGGAGGGAAGTGCTGCAGTGGAGGCCAGCTGTGCCACTGCCGTGCCCACTGCCTGTCCCTGCCTGCAGTCCCAGCTCGGCCCCACAGCAGCACTGGCACCAAGCTGCAGGAGCAGCCGGGCCTGACCCCACCAGCAGGGCTCAGCAGGACAGGGCGGCAGTGGCAAGAGAGCAGCTCTGCATGTCCCAAGCGCTGGTGCTCCCTGGCCGTGCTGCTGGGATGGGACTCTTTTCCTCTGCACCCCTGCACATGGGCACTGCCCCTGCAGAGCCAGACCAGGTCTCGGAGGAAGGATATCAGACAAAAAAGCCTATTGAACTTTAACTTCCTTAAGGTTAAATTCACAGAGAGCATGGCTTCACATGCACAGTCTATGAGCTATATTCAACAGGTACACCCATATCATTTTAATGGGTGTTCATTAGCTGAATTGATGTAATAAGAATATGTACAAGCACAACCACAAAAAAAAAAAAAAAAAAAAAAAAAAAAAACCTGTAGAGTGGATATTCGTCCAATTATTGACATTACAAATCAGATGTAGAAGCAGATTAGCAATTTCTTGCATCGAAGACACATCTAGTCATTAATTTCCACAAAGCATGCTTGACCTCTTGGATCATTATGGTACAGATGAGGACGTGCTCTGCTGGAAGTACCACTGAGTACAGAACTGCCTCCACCAGGTCAAGGGATGGGGAGAAGTTGGAGGGAGCTTCAGGCAGGCAACCATGACAGGCCTGAGGGAGACGGACACCATGGCCAGGTGAGGGAGGCACGTGGAAAAGGCTTTGTGCCAGCCCTGCTATAGAGACAAGAGGACTGTCACCTAGATGCACTAGTTCTAATCCAAATACACTGCTCCTACCCATGGCAGCTGGGCTCTTGGCCCTGAGCCCCCCCTGGATGCTGGGTCTGCTCCCCCAGCTCGACAGAAGATGGGAAGAGAAGGATACTGAGACCAATGAATTTCTGCTGAGTTTTTTATTGTTTTATCTATCAAGGAAGCCCAGTTCTATATGTACAATAGATGATGTGGTCAAACCTTACAAAAGATGTAACATTCTGAAAGGTAGAATGAGATTATTAAAAACAAAATGAAATATTGTTAAAATACTCACAGAGAAAAATAATTTTAAAAATGTTGTGTCATTTTCCCGAATACACTTTTATTTCTCTTGGGATTCTTATTAATGACAATGTTATGATAACACTAGTAACGATAAAAATGATATGATATAATGTGAATCAAAATATTTGCATATTATTAAAAATAAATTTTCTGAACACATAATGGATGCTTAAGAAGAATGTATGGAAACAGATTCCTCACTGCATTCTTCAGCTCCTGGTTCCTCATGCTGTAGATGAGGGGGTTCACTGCTGGAGGCACCACTGAGTATAAAAATGACACCACCAGGTCCAGGGATGGAGAGGAAATGGAGGGGGGCTTCAGGTAGGAAAATATGCCTGTGCTAATGAAGAGGGAGACCACAGCCAGGTGAGGGAGGCACGTGGAAAAGGCTTTGTGCCGGCCCTGCTCAGAGGGCATCCACAGCACTGCCCTGAAGATCTGCACATAGGACAACACAATGAAAACAAAACAACCAAATGCTAAAAAGATACTAAACTGAAATGCCCAAAATTCTCTGAGATAGGAATCTGAGCAGGAGAGTTTGAGGATGTGGGGGATTTCACAGAAGAACTGGTCCACAGCATTGCCTTGGCAGAGGGGTAGGGAAAATGTGTTGGCCGTGTGCAGGACAGCATTGAGAAAGCCACTGCCCCAGGCAGCTGCTGCCATCTGGGCACAAGCTCTGCTGCCCACGAGGCTCCCGTAGTGCAGGGGCTTGCAGATGGCAACGTAGCGGTCATAGGCCATGATAGTAAGGTTATAATACTCTGCTGATATGAAGAAGAGAAAGAAAAAGACCTGAGCAGCACATCCTTGATAGGAGATGGCCCTGGTGTTCCAGAGGGCATTGGCCATGGCTTTGGGCAGAGTGGTGGAGATGCAGCCCACGTCGAGGAAGGCGAGGTTGAGGAGGAAGAAGTACATGGGGGTGTGGAGGCGGTGGTCACAGGCTACAGCGCTGAGGATGAGGCCGTTGCCCAGGAGGGCAGCCAGGTAGATGCCCAGGAAGAGCGCGAAATGCAGGAGCTGCAGCTCGCGCGTGTCTGAGAATGCCAGCAGGAGGAACTCAGTGATGTTGCTTCTGTTTGACATTTGCGTTTTTGGGATGTGGTCCTGCACATAGAAGAGGAAGAACAGTAATAACATACAACAGACTTATCAGAAAAACTCATCCCATTTCTCATCTAATATCACCAGAAAAGTTGCCCACTTCCAGAAAGGTATTTGGTGGTTCCCTTTCTTGAGTTCTTCCTGATGATGCCTGAGGTTATCCCTTGGAGAAGGGGACTCCTCTGTCGACAATGGAAGAGTCAAGTTTGCCCTACAGCCAGAGATAAGGTTGAACATGGGGTAAACTCAGACTCACTTCACTGCTGGTATCAAAGAACCTTGCCCCAGTGTTGCTCCCAGGTCACCCAACTTCAGAGCAGATATATATATATGGATTTTTTTAATTTTTAATTCATAGGGTCAGATTTTTGTTGTTGCTACCCTACCACACCAGCTGAGCTTTTCTAAAACAGAATTCCTGGGCTTTTCTCCTGCACATAATGGGATACTTTGTGCATCCTAAGAGAAAAAAAGGATTGTCCCTATAGCGTAGTGTGTCCTTTAGTGAGGACAGACAATCCGTCCATCAGTGCTGGTCTCAGCCACCTCGTGTGAGCTGCAGGAAAGTTCTACTCAGAGGTTGACCTGAGAAGAACCTGGACACTGCTGAGAGCAGAGGAATCTAGGCTCGAAGTGCACATCTCCAGACCCCTAAACCAGTCCCTGTACTCCCCTTCCTCCAAGCACACCGAGTGCTCACTCCATGGGCATGTGAAATCCCCATCCCCAGCCAGCCTGGGAACAAGACCAGCAGCAGCACGGCCAGCTGGAGAAGCCAGGAGGAATGCCAGCGTGCTGCTGCCAGGGGAGGCAAGGCCAGAGAGGGACAGACGGACAATCAGCAGACCCTCCTGTGCTGCAGCTCTGCCTGCAAACGAGGCAGATCATGCTCATTGCAGGTGATCTGTGCTCACCTCAAGTCAGCAGAGACCTCCAAAAGACAGGGCACTGGTCACTGGAGGATTTGCAGCTCCAAAAGATCAGCTAGGATAAAACCTGAGAGGACCACAATGATGATGTTGGTGTAGTTTCTGGGCTGAAGTGTCGGAAGGGACTTTATGAAGTTCATTGATTAAATATTGATCTCTCACTGCAATGTTCTAGGAGTCTCAGTCTGCAGTACAAACCTGACCACCTATTACCATGAAACCGGCCTCCGCTCTACCACAGGTATCTGCAAGCACAGGCTACAGAAAAAGTCTTGCCATTCAGGTAGCCCCTGCCTTGGTCTTCCTTTTGAAAAATCCAATCATAAATGCCATTCTCTAAAGCATTTTCTACTCGTTTCTGGAGAAACAGAGAGACCCACCTTGATAGATGCTATCAGCCATCGGATGTGCCAGCTGTAGAAGACCCCTCTGGCAACCCCACCTGCATGTTCCTACTGCCAGAGCCTCACGGTGTCAAGAGCCTGCAGATGTGTCCTGCCACACGCTGCCCTCTGTTGTTGCGCTCCTCAGTGCCTCCAAGCCCTCTCTCCTTCTCTCCTCTCTGCATGCCAGCTGCGGTCAGAGCCCCCAGCCCTGCTGCGCTGTGCAGAGGAGCTGCTCCTGGGCACAGCTGTCTCTCTGCAGCACTGTCCTCTTGTCAGGAGCTTCCCTTGGGCCCAAGAGCCCAGCCCAGCTCAGCAGCACAGCACCCGACCATGGCATCGCTTGCTCTGTGCCCTTGGGCTCCCTCGAGGTGTCCCCAAGGCCTCAGGGCTGACAGCTCCCGAAGGCAGCAGGGTCTCTGCTGGCGTGTGGTGTCTGAAGCAGACTGAAGTCATCACTGTCTGCTCCTTGATGAATTTGGGAGAGACTGATTTTATGCTCTTAAAGTTTGATTGTCAAACATGACTACAAATGATTCTCTCCCTTAACTCCTATTGTGTTCCCACGGCATGGCAGGACACTTCAGCCATGACTGCCAGGGATCATTTCACCCCTCTGAATGTGTTGTAACAAAAGAGAGGGGGGAACTGAATGCTCTAAAAGGTTTTCTAAGAAGGCAGTTGGACACTAAGACACCATTCATTGAGTTTCCCTAGCTGTCCATCTGGAAGATCCTCTACCCATACACAAATCTCTTCTTCCTCTCTTGCTTGACCAGCATGGTGACTGGGATGTGGAACACCCTCATCACTGTGCTGGTGCCTGCCAACAAACACCTGCAGATGCCCGTGGCCTTCTTCCTGGGGGAGAGTTGTCCTCCTTGCACAGCTCCAGCAGCCTGCCCCAAATGCAGTCCAGCTTCCTGGCTGGGGACAGCACCCCCTTTGCTCACAGAGGTGGCAGCACTCTCAGCTGCACCTTCTGCATGACCGCAGTGCTTCCTGCTTGGGGTTGTGTCCTACGGTCAGCCCTGGGCTGTATGCCATCCCTGTTCTCTGCAAGGCTCGAGAAGTGGAAGGTCTGACTCCAGAAGGCAGCTGTACCTGAACCAGGGGAATTTCTCTCATGTACAGGAATTCTTTCTCCTCCTCCCAGCTACAGTTCTGTGGCCCCAGTGTCATAGACACCTCTTGCGTGGTTTTGCCCCATTGCTGGAGCTGTCCTGCAGTGCCATAGTGATACTCTTGGTTTTGCTTTCAAAATTTGCATTTGCATCCAGTCTTCCAATTCCTAATCATGCAGATTTCATGTGTGTGTGTCCTGTGTTGGCAGGCCCAAGGCTTTATCCACCTGCTCTTCTGTCCTCACGAGTGTCACTGTTTTCTATGGCACAATCATCATTTTCTGTGTGAAGCACAGAACAGCCCACCTCACAGATCTTAACCAAGCTCTTTCCAAACCTTCATCATCCCCTGGTCAATCCTCAGGTTTCTTAGTGGTGGTGTGGGAAGGGTGAGAGAGGTGCTAGTGGAGATGCTGACATTGTCATAAAACCTATCTCAAATACCTTGGAAAGGACAGATGGATCAAAGACTTTCCTCAGGATTTGGAAAAGGTAGACGTCAAACCCATCTTCTAGTAGAGGGGCAAGCAGAAGGATGATTAAGCCTAACCAAGGAGAAAAGTGCCAGCCTTAGCCTTAGGCCCCAAACCAGACCTAAACTGAAGTCCTCAAAGCTTGCCCTTATTCTAAACCCTGAGCAGGTTCCTTAGGCACAACACCAAACAATTCCTTGAAGACCTTGCCATTCCTTAAACCCTGGAATGTGACCTCTTATTCCTAAACATTAACCTGATCATCTAACCCTCAAAGCCCTCCACCCTGCACACAGCACATCTCAGCTTCAACCCCACTCCTACCCCTACCTTGTGTGGCTTTTATGCTTGGGGTAGGGCAGGGACTGTGAGGTCCTGAAGCAGTCCCATGGCATTGGAAGAGGCATGTGCGGTGAAAGGTATGTGATCAGATCACAGTCCACAAGGAGGAGCTGGCTGGGAATGCTGGGATGGGATCAGGTGTGCCTCAGGATGTGCTGGGCCTGCAGGAGGCCCATGGCTGTGAAGGAGGCTGGGAGGCCACTTCTGTCTGTACAGCTGACGGACCAGCTGCAGAAATGTGGCACAGATAGGGACTGTAATGGCCAGAAGCATGCACATGGCATTGAACATGATGGTGAGGCACCTTCTGTTCTAGTCAGGTGAGAGACCACAGGAAGGCTGATGGCATGGGAGTCATGCTTGAGGTATAGTTTGTGAGACCGTAGAATGAGAGAATGGCTCCTGTTGGAAGGGACCTTAAAGGTCATCTAGTTCCAACCCCCCCGGCCGTAAGCAGGGATGCCTCCTACGAGATCAGGTTGCCCAGGGCCCTTTGCACAGGAATCCCTTCCTCTGTTGCATCAACTACACCTCTCAGTTTGGTGTCATCTGCACACTTGCTGAGGGTGCACTCGACCCCACTGTCTATGTCACTAATAAACATATTAAACCGTACGGGTCCGAGGGCAGACCCCTGAGGTACAAGACTCATCACCAGCCTCCACTTGGACATAGAGCCATTGAGCACCACTCTCTGGGTGTGACCTTCAGGCCAACTCCTTACCCACTGAATGGTTCACCCATCAAATGCATATCTCTCTAATTTGGAGACCAGGATGTCATGTGGGACCATGGCAATGGTCTTACAGAAGTCCAAGTAGATGACATTGGTTGGTCTTCCCTTGTTGTCTGATGTGGTCACTCCATTGTAGAAAGCCACCAGATTGGCCAGGCACCATTTACCCTTTGGTGAAGCCATTCTGGTTGTCTCGGATCACCTCTTTGTGCCTTGACACTGATTCCAGGAGGATCTTTTCCATGATCTTTTGAGGCACAGAGCTGAGGCTCACCATTCAGTAGTTCCCTGGGTTATCCTTTCTACCCTTTTTAAAAATGGGAGTGATATTTCCCTTTTTCAAGCCACCAGGGACTTCACACAACTGACAGGAATCTTCAAATATGATGGAGAGAGGCTTGCCAACTGCATCAGCCAGTTCCCTCAGGACCCTGGGATGCAAGTCGTCAGGTGCCATAGACTTGTACTTGTGGAGTTCCAGCAGGTGGTCTCAAACATGCACTTCATTTACAGTGGGTGGGACTTTGCACCCCCAGCCTCCATCCATGGGTCCAGGGAAATGAAAGACTTGGGAAGCCTGACTGGCAGAGAAGACTGAGGCAAAGATGTTGTTGAGTCCCTCAGCCTTCTCCATGTCTGTCATTACCAGTTCACCCTTCTCATCCATCACAAGGGGTAAACTCTCCTTGGCCATTCTTTTATGAGCAGTGTATCTGTAGAATCCCTTCCTATTATTGCTTGCATCCCTTGAGAAGATCAGTTCCATCTGTGCATTGCTTTCCTCATCCAATCCCTGAACACCCGAAACGGAAACATGTGAGAGGGCCTGGGAAAAGGAACCCTGGCTCCATAGAAGCCACTTGGGAAAAAAAAACTTGTAGGTAGGAAGCATGATTTTGTGGAGGTGCAAAGCTGATGGGCACATTGTGCAGGATACTCCTAAAGACCCATGTGTCCTTTTGCCTCCTGACTACAATGCTGACTACAATGCTTCTCAGGAATGGGGTAGCCAACAGAGGTGAGACAGATACACTGAGATGTTAAATGTCATCAGAAAGCTGATCCCAATAAAATGTGGCACAGTCAGGAGCAGCTTGGACAAGAGACTGTAGATGCTAGATGCTACAGTAAAACTGATTTAAAACAGTCATGTATTGCCGTCACCTTATTTGAACCAGTAATTTTAATTGTTAAAACTAAATGCTACTAAATACTAAACGCTACTCCACCTCTCTGAGAGGAATCCACTACTCAAAGTATGCACTGAAGCAAAACACAGCCCTTAGCCCCCTTCCCTTACCTTTCCCGGACCTTTACACTCCTGCTTACCCCAATCCCTACCCTAAACACTAACATTAAAATGCACTATTTCGCTCTAGAGAAGTTGTAGGCAGGCCTTAAAATACTCTTAACCACAGGGTTTGCCCATAAGCTTATGACAGACCTAATAGCCACAGAAGAACACCAAAGATTCCCATTAAACCTGTGTTTATCCTCTAACCTAGAATGGTGAGCCCTAGTCCCTAAGGAACTAGAGAGAGGTCAGCCCTACCTCAGGATGTCCTTACCCAGCAGGAGGAATGTGACTCTGAAGTCACTTCTGCATCTGCACTTGATAGGGCAGCAGCAGGAATGTGTCACGGAAAGAGACTGTGAGGCCACTTCTGTCTGGAGGTGGCAGGTCACCCTTGCCTTCTCCCTGGGAGCTGCACTTTTGGGCTGACATCTGGCAGTGGCCCTGCTAGGCCAGCACAAGGCACCTGCTTGGCTGGTGGATCCCCTCTGCCTCCAGACCCAGGAGGACCCAGGCAGAAAGTAGGCCCCCATATGGGTTGTCCTGTCCCTTCTGCTTGAGTCCATGACTGCACAGCAGCAGGCACAAGGCTTGGCTGTGTCTAGCCAAAAAGCTGCAAGGCCAGCAGCAGGCCCCTGGCTTGGAAGCTGCTGCTGAGGTGACTTGAGTCTGCTTGGCTGACAGGCCACAAGAATTATGATGGGTTGGGATGCCGTCTTCAGCTGAGAGAATGGAGCATCAGTGTGGGCGAAACTTGAGAAAATGCAGGATTTTGCCTAGAGAATCCTCTTGACATTTACAAGAAGAACCCAGTCTTGCACCAGAGGAAGAGGAACCCTACACATGGGCAGACTGGGACCCTGCTAAGTGAGCGGTGCCCAGGAGGAGGAAGGCCTGAGCACCACGAGGGATGCCATACAGCAGTGGTGCCTGCTCACCAGAAACCAGGCCAAGCTTCCTACAGAGCTGCCTTAGGAGGAGCATGGCCACCAAGAAGATCTGAGTTATCAGACTCAGCTCAGACTCGGTGTAACACCTCACGGACAAGTGCCTACAATAGCCACTAAAGAGGTACAGGTCTGGGAGTCCCTAGGACAGCCTGGTGTGGAGAGGATCAAGGGTTATACCAAGGCTGAAAGTCCCTACTCTCATTTCTGACTGAAACTCACTGCCACTGATGAATTCGAAGAGACAAGTTGATAATGAGCCCAAGGTCCTCATTATCGCTATGCATGCACCCATGAACCAGGCAGGGGTTGTACCATTCTCCTGCACTTGGTCATGTACATCCCCATCTGCTACTGCACCACAAAGAGCCCTGAGCTGTCTCTGAATGTAAAGGATCTCCCTTCCCAGGGGACATGGGTCAAGGCCTGGCCCTTGAGCTTGGTGACACACATCCAGTTTTCCTACACATCACTGTCACCTTCACATTGCCTTTTTCTCCTTGTCCTCACTGCCTCTAGAGTTCTGCTCTAACGAGCTCCAAGGGAGGCTGTGTCAGTGCTGGCCCTCAGGGGGACACTGCAGGAAACTTGCCTCTGACTTGGACTTCTGAAGAGATGTCTTCGATTGTCTTGGAGTGCCTGAGGTTCATGGGCTCATCAGCAAAGCCCCCAGAGGGGTGATTGCAGTGCCTTGGGCTGGTGCTGTGCTGTTGAGCTGGGCCAGGCTCATGGGACAGAGAGAGCTCGTGGCAAGAGGGCCGTGGTGCAGAGAGACAGCTGTGCCCAGGAGCAGCTCCTCTGCACAGCGCAGCAGGGCTGGGGGCTCTGACCGCAGCTGGCACACAGAGAGGAGAGAAGGAGAGAGGGCTGGGAGGCACTGAAGAGCGCAACAACAGAGGGCAGCGTGTGGCAGGACACATCTGCAGGCTCTTGACACCGTGAGGCTCTGGCAGCAGGGCACTGCAGGTGGGGTTGCCAGAGGGGTCTTCTACAGCTGGCACATCTGATGGCTGATAGCATCTGTCAGGGTGGGTCTCTCTGTTTCTCCAGAAAGGAGTGGAAGATGCTTTAGAGAATGGCATCTATGGTTGGACATTTAGAGAGGAAGGCTAAAACTGGGGTTACCTGAAGGGTAAGATTTTTTCTATAGTCTGTGTTTTGAGCTTATGGCAGTGGAGTGCAGGTAGGTTTCAAGGTAATTTGTTGTCAGCATTGTGTAAGAGACTGAGACTCCTGGAGCATTGCACTGAGAGATCCATATGTCAGAAATGAACTTCATAAAGTGCCTTCAGCCACCTCAGGTTAAAGATTGGACCAATGTCATGTTTGTGGACTCCTCAGGTTTTTACTGAGCTGACGCTAATCTGGCTCCTGGCAAGGATATGGGCAGGTAGCAGGGACATGGGCAGGCAGTGAGAGGGAGCTGCTGCCAGAAATGTTGTTTTAGGGAGGGCTCAGTCACCTCCCTCCCATCCCCTGCAGGGCAGGCACCTTCCCTGGGACACCCCCTGCTCTCCTCTCCCACCAGCACAACCTCTGCCCTGGTGTCCCCAGCAGGAGCTGCCTCCTCTGCAGGCAGAGCTGCAGCACAGGAGGGTCTGCTGAGTGTCCGTCTGTCCCTCCCTGGCCTTGCCTGCCCTGGCAGCAGCACGCTGGCATTCCTCCTGGCTTCTCCAGCTGGCCATGCTGCTGCTGTTCTTGTTCCCAGGCTGGCTGGGGATGGGGGTTTCACATGCCTGTGGGGTGAGCCCTCGGTGTGCTTGGGGGAAAGGGAGTATGGGAGTATGGGGACAGAGTGGGGGGTCTGGAGATGGACACTTTGAGCTTGGATTGCTCTGCTCTCAGCAGTGTCCAAGTTATTCTCAGGTGAACTTCTGAGTTCAGTTTTCCTGCAGCACAGATCAACTGAATCCATGGAGAGGATCCACAGGATCCACAGTATTTCACATGCAATAAGAAAGAAATGTACAGGATTTCTGCCTTAGAGATTCTCCACAGGAGTAATGGCTAAGCTAGAAGAAAAGATACAAGTCTTCCTATGTTATTTACCTATTGGTGTAGGACAGTATTGACTCCTGCATTGCCTAAAGCAGAGTCCTCTGCTCCAAAGCACAGCCTAAGGCAGCATCAATCCAACTGCAAGAAAGGGATCTGCCAAATATCTTCATGGAAGTGAGCAAGCATGTTGGGAGGCTTAAATGAGAAATTGAAATCCTTTTCCTTAGATAATTCTAATGTTAATAATCACCATCTTTCTGTTCCTTCGGCAGGACCCCATGCCCAGAACAAGCATATGCCCAACATCAGCTCTGTGAGCGAGTTCCTCCTGCTGGCATTCGCAGACACGCGTGAGCTGCAGCTCCTGCACTTCGCGCTCTTCCTGGGCATCTACCTGGCTGCCCTCCTGGGCAACGGCCTCATCCTCAGTGCCGTAGCCTGCCACCACCGCCTCCACACCCCCATGTACTTCTTCCTCCTCAACCTCGCCCTCCTTGACCTCGGATCCATCTCCACCACTCTGCCCAAAGCCATGGCCAATGCCCTCTGGAACACCAGGGCCATCTCCTATCAAGGCTGTGCTGCTCAGGTCTTCTTTTTTGTCTTCTTAGCTGGAGCAGAATATTCCCTTCTCACCGTCATGGCCTACGACCGCTACGTTGCCATCTGCAAGCCCCTGCACTACAGGAGCCTCGTGGGCAGCAGAGCTTGTGCCCAGATGGCAGCAGCTGCCTGGGGCAGTGGCTTTCTCAATGCTGTCCTGCACACGGCCACTACATTTTCCCTGCCCCTCTGCCAAGGCAATGCTGTGGACCAGTTCTTCTGTGAAATCCCCCACATCCTCAAGCTCTCCTGCTCAGATGCCTACCTCAGGGAAGTTAGGGCACTTGTGTTTACTGTTTCTTTATTTTTTGGATGTTTTGTTTTCATTGTTTTCTCCTATGTGCAGATCTTCAGGGCAGTGCTGAGGATGCCCTCTGAGCAGGGACGACACAAAGCCTTTTCCATGTGCCTCCCTCACCTGACCGTCGTCTCCCTCTTTGTTAGCACTGCCATATTTGCCTACCTGAAGCCACCCTCCATTTCCTCACCATCCTTGGATCTGGTGGTCGCACTTCTGTACTCAGTGGTGCCTCCAGCACTGAACCCCCTCATCTACAGCATGAGAAACCAAGAGGTGAAGGATGCAGTGAGGAAACTGTTTCAATACATGCTTCTTAAGCATCAGTAATGTGTTCAGAAGATGTATTTCTAATAATGTGGAATTTTGATTCATATTATGTTATTTCATTTTTATCTTTACTAGTGCTATCATAACACTATCATTGATAATAATCCTAACAGAAATAAAAGGATATTTGGGAAGATGATATAATATTTTTTTAAATTATTTTTCTCTGTTAATATTTTAAATATTTTTTTTTTTATAATGCAATTCTTAGCATTCTGAATGTTACGTTTTGTGTTAGTTTTCACCACGTCATCTGTGACCCAGAGGCTTTCTCTGAATGTGTTTATCCCTAAATGACACCTGGCCTCTGTTGTGGCATCTTGTTTATAAAATGAAGTTGCTCAGTGCTCAGGGGTCTTCTTCCCAATCTGGAGTGAAGAAGACAATCAGGGAATACCAGGCTCAAGGCCTCGGTCTTGTACTTGGGTACCACCTGGACACAGGGGCATGAGGACATGGGGTGCTGGGTGAGGGAGTCAGGACTGAGTCGTCACTGGTGGATGCCCATTGCCCCTGGAGACCCTGACCTGTCAAGAAGCAGCTTCTTGGGATTGACAAGTGACAGGACTGGTGGCATCAAGGAGGTATTGCGAGCCACCAGAATATCCTAAGGGTTCTCCTGGGACACTGTGTGCCTTGTGTTGGGTGGGCAGTGAGTGGATCGTCACGGTAAAGTTAAGCCAAAGGATGCATAGGCTGGTGGGAGCTCTGCAGTGCCAGGACACACAGTAATTACCCATTAATTTATTTAGTACTTAATTAATAAAACAACAACTCATCAGCTCAAAAGATTCTATCCCTTCCGTAAAATGTCTCACATGAAGTGTAATTTCTATCATGAAGAAGTGTGATTTTTCAGGATGCATATTCATCGCAGGAGAAGAAATACTGGTGTTCACCTGTACTTGCATTGTCCTCGCTTTTCTATCATGGTGTGCTCCCTCCTTCATCTTCCAGGCACAAAACCCATCTTGATTACACAGAACATGCTGAATGTCTCCTTTTACCAGCTGCCAGTCTGGACCCATGCACTTCCTATTGTTCTCCTGGTTTGCCTTCCCCTTACTCTTTAATCATTCAGACCTCTCTCACCAACCCAGTTGCTGCTTTGAGTTTCAGTGAGTTCAAGCTCACCCATCTCTCAGCAGTCTGTCTAATGGTTTCCTTAGCAAGACCCTCATAATTTATCATTGAATGAATATGATACGGATTGATATAAACACTATTTTTTTTAATTTCCTTTTAGTCATTTTAAAATACATCGTGTACTTAGCCATCCTTTTGGGAATATAAACATTACTGGAGGCAACAAAATAAAGAACTTGAGCTTTGTTTTTTTGAAAATTGCAAAGCCTCCCCAGGGACATGTTAGGGTAGATAACTGGAGGTCATCATTACAGACAGGCAAAGCACTGTGCTGAGAAAACTCTTGGTTGCTTTTCTTGAAGCACAGGGGCCAAGGCCTGACCCCTGGAAGTGGGAGGGGAGATCCTGCACCCCTACATCTGGCTCAGGGCTCTTCCTGGGGATCTGTGGGATGTGGTGGGCAGTGTGATGTCATGAGAAGAACACTGGTATGACACCTGCCAGCCTCTGCACAGGGTTGCAAGGAATCGATGAGGCCCCACCGTAATGAACATCTCTCCTCATAAGCTCTAGCCAAGGGGACAACAATGTCAGGGTTTTTGGGGCCCTGCATTCTTGCCAGCACCCTCTGCCTTCTCCTCTGCAGGCTTTGCTATGCTATCCAACATTTCTCTTTCTTTCCTTGAAATCTGCAGACACCCATCTCTGTTCACCCCCTTGCTCTCATCCCGGCATTTCAGTCATTTCACCAATGTCTCATCAACCCTCACCAGCTGTTCCTTGAAACACAAAGCCATGGTCTGATCACAGACACTCTTTGGTTGACCTCTGGCACCACAGCACAACCCTTTGAGGGACATTTTTTCCTCCTCGTGGCCAGTGCGTAACTTCCATGCTGCAGTCTGTGTCATTTTTTTTTTCTCTCCTGCTCTTTCCTACTGCCAAAGAAAGCTCCATCAGGGTGGAAACCACTCCTGAATTAGGCATCCCAACTCAGCAGGCTCCTTGCGGCCTCTCAGCCAAGCAGACACAAGTCACCTCAGCAGCAGCTTCCAAGCCAGGGGCCTGCTGCTGGCCTTACAGCTTCTTGGCTACACACAGCCAAGCCTTGTGCCTGCTGCTGCGTAGTCATGGACTCAAGCAGAAGGGACAGGACAACCCATATAGGGGCCTTCTTTCTGCCTGGGTCCTCTGGGGGTGTAGGCAGAGGGGATCCCCCAGTCAGCATGCCAAGCAGGTGCCTTCTGCTGGCCTAGCAGGGCCACTGCCAGATGTCAGCCCAAAAGTGCAGCTCCCAGGGAGAAGGCAAGGGTGACCTGCCACCTCCAGACACAAGTGACCTCACAGTCCCTGCCACAGTCACATTCCTGCTGCTGGGGCAGGAGATCCTGAGGCAGAGCTGAGCTCCTCTGATCATCCCCACCCATCTCCTCCTTGTGGCCCACAAGCTGATGGCTTTCATGATCTCAGAGTATCTGCCTCATATCTGTTGGCTACTCCTTTCCAGAGACTGACATGGCACCTAAGTCAGGATGGTGAAGAACACAAAGGCTGTACTTGAACCCTGCACAATATGCCCAGCAGTTCTTGTACCACCCCAAAATTTTGTTTCCTGCCTCCAACTTTTGGATACAGAATGGCTTCTGTGTACCCAGGCTATCTTCTTCCAAACCCACATGCACGGTTCAGTTTGCCCCAAACGTCTTGGAGGCAGTGGCCCCCTCTGTCTCGAAAACTGAAAGCAGTCCTAAAGGATGACTTCAGGCAAAAGCTGACACCTCTGACATGACAACCCCTATCCAAGACCTCTTCCTCTATGGGGCCTAGCAGGTACTTAGAAAGAGCCGATCTCAGAAACTACATGCACAGCAAGTGCCTTCTGCTGCCCTACCATGGACACTGGCAGATGTGAGCCTAAAGGCACAGATCCCAGCCAGGAGTCAAGGGTGACCTGTCAGCTACTTCAGAAAGCAGTCACCTCACAGGCCATTTAACAGCCATTAGCTTCCTGCTGGACTTAGTGCTTCTGATACACCACTGAGCTTATAATGCCACACCTACAAAACACCCCCTTTTTGGGCCAGGACCTGCCCAGGTAGAAGTGATCTGGTTGTGATCCTCCAACCTCATGGCACACCTGCTGGACTCCCAGCCTCTCTGACACTCAGGAGCCAGTTCTGTGCCGGTCCTGTGAGGTGCTACGGCAGGAGGGATCTTGTAGGCAATGTTCCAGCCCCATGCCTGTTGGCGGTCTCTCAGCTCCTTGTGCACAGTGAAGATCACGCTCACATCCAGAAGTCGTGTGCCTGAAGCCAGCTTACAAGGCACTCACGGGAAACATCCTTGCAGCCCCAGCCCCAGCTGGTGGTGCTGCTCTGCAGAGCGAGGGGGCTGTGGTGCCCAGAGCATGGGGGCACTCTGCAGGGCTGTGCTGGGCAGGCTGGGAGGCAGACCCAGCTCATGGGGTCACTGCCATTGCCCCAGGGCTGCAAGGAATCACTCACCATGCTCCTTTGCTGGGGCTGCTGTGTGCCCTGGGGCTGCAGATCCCTCCTCTGCTTGCTCACGCCAGATTGAGCACTTGAGCTCTGATCAGTCCACCTCGGAGGAGATCCCCCCTTAGGAGGGAAGTGCTGCAGTGGAGGCCAGCTGTGCCACTGCCGTACCAACTGCCTGTCCCTGCCTGCAGTCCCAGCTCGGCCCCACAGCAGCACTGGCACCAAGCTGCAGGAGCAGCTGGGCCTGACCCCACCAGCAGGGCTCAGCAGGACAGGGCGGCAGTGGCAAGAGAGCAGCTCTGCATGCCCCAAGCGCTGGTGTTCCCTGGCCATGCTGCTGGGATGGGACTTTTCCTCTGCACCCCTGCACACAGACACTGCCCCTGCAGAGCCAGGCCTGGTCTCAGAGGAAGGCTTCTCTCTGTAGATTTCAGAGACTGATTTTTGAAAGTGTGATTTGTGCTGTTGGACTGTGGTTGTCAAGCATGTTGTGCTTTATCCTGGCAGACAGCTCAGCACCACATAGCTCATCCTCACCCCTGAAATGCTCATGTGTTGAGATAAGGATGGTTTGATAGCAAAGGAAAGGAAGAGATGTTGCTGCTGCTGCTGCTGATGATGATGATAATGTAGTTTATTAAATCATGCGATGACAGTGCAATTGCTCACCACACACTGACCAATACACAGCCCATCCCCAAGCAGGGGTCCCCCTGAACCTGGCCAGCCTGCCTCAGGATCTCCTGTGTAGGTCCTTTGACCTTGCTTTGTTTTATGTCAAAATCAGCGGTGGTGGGACTTCATTCAGTCCACAGAAGTCCACCATGATCTTCCACTCCCCATTAGAATTTTGCACTGTCCATATGGGACTATTAAAGGGTGAGAGAGCCTTGCTGATCACTCCTTGGCTCTCCAGTCAATGAACCAGGTCATGCATGGGAATCAGGGAGTCTCTGTTAGTGTAATACTGCCTCAGGTGCACTGTTGTGGTAGCGATTGGCACCTGCTGCTCATTGGCCATCAGCACGTCCACAGCAGAAGGGTCCTGTGAGAGAGTGGGCAAGGTAGACAACTGTTTAAAGGTAAGCCTTTGGATCTTTGGAGTACCCTTTCCTGAAGGACTCTATACTAAGGATGCACAGAGCTTCTGGGCCAGTCTCAAGGGGTTGCTTTTGCCACTCTTTCCCATTAGACTCACATCAGCCTCCAATACAGTTAACTACTGGGATTCTCCTGTCATTCCAGAAATACAATTGGGTTCTGGCCCTTTTAGCTCGATGGCATTACACTACACTGTGCATTGGTGTCCTTTAAAACCTAACACCTGCTGTGGGTCTGATGTGCCAAGCAAGTAATCCTCAAAGTCCAATACACTCAGTTGCCTCCTTCCTCCCCCCGGTTGGAGGTAGAACCCCTCTAGTCCTGCTCATAGTATTCATTACTCTGTTTGGAGGACTGCCCACTAGAAACAGGAGCAGCAATTTTCTCAGAAGAACCACTTTTTGTGAATGTTTTTCCGTGTGCTTCATGTATCCATGCCTCTAGGATGGAGGTAGATTTTCCATCCCATTTACTCATGGCTTCTCCGTGATCACACAGTTAAAACCACAGAGCTGCACGTGGTATGTACCCACTATATCACCTTTCTTGAGTAGAGGGACACTTGCACCTGAGAGCTGAGGTATTGGTTCGTACAGGTGGGGAGGAAGATGTATTCTCTTGTAGTTCTTGGACCTACTCAGACAGTTTCTCCATTGACGAGACACAGGTTCGTAGGGAAGAAGAGAGACTTTCTTTGTAATGCCATAGCTGGGTAGCCAATTCATCCACCATGGGTTCCTCTTGGTCTTTCCTGGTCATTACTGCCAACGAATTGGCATATGATTATGGTGCGCTCTCTACAAACTTCTGTCACATGGGTCATGTGCAGTTGACTTCATCTGGATCTTTGGACAGCTGTTAGTTTTCTAGGTTTCTACAAATCACCTTCAGCATGGGTAATTCCCTCAGGTACAGGATACCCCTCTGCATGGTGGTCCACTTGCCTGGTTGACATAGAAGATCTTCCTTCAAGGGATACCTTTCTTTCAGGCCTGAGAGGATTAAGTTCCTTGTGCCCTTTTCCACTGGCTTTCTCAATCACCCCTCACCTACAGGAGGATCCCAGCTGCTTGGCTTCCCTGCCCTCTAAATCCAGACTGTTAGCCCCCTTCTCTCAGCACTGGAGCAGCCAGCTGACAATGTGCTCACCGAGATGATGGCTAAAATATTTTCCTATGTCTCGTAGCTTACACTGGGATAGGGATCACATGGTTTCTGATGCTTATATGACCTCTTCTTCTTGGTCACCCTGCTTCCATGATGGACCAACTTAGCAGAAACCTGCCTCTTCTACTTCCTCCTCCTTTCTTGTCTGGGTGCCTGAGTTTCTTTCCTTTCTAAAGAAAAACTGACTTTTACACCCATTGTTTTCTCTTGCATAAAGAGGCAACCGATACTGGCACAGGCTGGTTCTCTGGCCCAGCCATGGGGCCCATTGCAGGTGCTGGAGTGGCTGCAGGGCCCATCACTGGAGTTGTTCTGGCTGCAGGGCCTTCTGGATGAGTTGAAGTGGCTGCAGTGCCTATCGCAGGTTTGGGAGTAGCTATAGGGCCTGTCACGAGTGTCAATTTAACTTTGGGCCCACCTCAGGAGCTGGAGTGCCTGCAGGGCCTGTTGCAGGGTTTGGAGTGGCTTTGGACAGGCCATATGCCTGTCCTGGAGGAGAAGGGAGATATGCAGGAGAAAGAGAGAGGGAAGAAGTGGTGAAAAGCATCCCCCACTGTCCATCCCAGTTCCACCCACCCTGCATAGGTTTACTCCCCAAGGAGAAAAGGCAAAGAGTTTAAAAGAGTGTAATTCTAAATAATTTCTAAGAGATGAAGAGATGGTTCCTGAGATATGGAGGCAGCAATTATTTTATCCTGTCATAAGTCAGCATTATCCAATACAGCAAAACAGTAACCTTAAACCAGCCCCCAGAACTGATAAAGAGCACGCAGTGGATGACAATTAGTAATGTGCTGTACAACACAATTCTGAAAACAAGCACCACAGACCCCAGATCAAAAATATCAATACTGTGATCAGCAACTGGTAAACTGATCTAATGCTTTTAACAATTTACTTTTAAAACGCTGTGGTCAGCTCTGTCATCTCAACCTTTGTGCTCCATGCTAGGCACCAAAAAGCCTTTCTGTGGTTTGACCCAGCAGGCAGCTCAGAACTGTACAGATATTCATCCAATGGACTGCAGGAGAGAAGAGGGAGAAAAAAAAAAAAAAAAGTAAAAGTTTATGAGTTGATATAAAAGCAGATTAATAGGACACAAAGGAAATAATGATAACAACAACAATAGCAATAAATTGTTATTATATATTTCATCATCATCACCATTATTATTATTATTATTATTATTATTATTATTATTATTATTATTATTATTATTATTATAGACACAGATATAATTATTATTATGGCCTGGCACATCAGACCCACAAAATGTATCAGGCTCTACTAGACACCAGTGCACAGTGTACCCTAATGCCATCAAGCTAGAAAGAGGTCCACCTGTATATCTGGAGTGACAGGGGGATCCCAACAGTTAACTGTACTGGAGGCTGAAGTGAGTCTAACTGGGAAGGAATGGCCAAAGCACCCCATTGGGACTGGCCTGGAGGCTACGTGCGTCCTCGACATAGGCTGCTTCAGGAGAGGGAATTTCAAAGTTCCAAGGTGGGGCTTTGACATAGCTGTCTTGGAGAAAAAGGACATGAACCAGTTGTCTACCTTGCTTGGCCTTCCACAGAACCCTTCTGTTGGGGGTTTGCTGAGGGTTGAAGAACAGCAGGTGTCAATGGCTACCACGGTGGCGCACCTGAGGCAGCGTCACGCTAACCGAGACTCCCTGATTGCCATCCATGAGCTGGGTCATCGACTGGAGAGCCAAGGTGTAAATGTAGAGCTTGGGAGCGTAGTTTAGTGATGGCCTTGTCAGCACTAAGGTAAAGTTGCCTGACCTGGGTGACACGTCCCAGAGTAGTGTCAGGCACAATGCAATTCTTTTTGCCTTCTGCATCTATAGCACAGGAAGTAGGACTTTGCCCTACTCTATTGACTGGGCAGGTCTTTTCACATTACTCAGTTCAGGTTTGTGTGACTGGAGGGGGACAATTTCCCAAAAGAGGCCAAGCTCATGGGTACAGCTACAGCCACAGGAAGATTTTTTTTTTTTCACTTTTTACCTTGAGTTTTCCACAGAAGACCCAAGAGACACCCTGGATGTCCAGTTGTCTACTAAGATTCATTTAGAATTTCTCAGGATCCAACGGTCATTTCAAATTTATTTTATTTTATTTTATTTTATTTTATTTTATTTTATTTTATTTTATTTTATTTTTTATTTTTTCCCTCATTATCTTAAAAAGTTTTCTATGTGCTGAACTGTGCTACAGTTACAGGGACAAAGACTACTGCTGGCAGTGGAGGTGTCAGACCTCCAGACTCTGTTTTTCTTCCCAATGAAGGTCTCCAAAGAAGTCCCCCTGGATCAATAGCAACAGGAGAATGATGCTCAAAACTGAAATGCAGCAAAATTCAGCCTTTAAACAAAAACAGTTTTGTATTAGCTGCTTTTTTGAAATCTTCTTCCTTAACTACTTCATGCAAGCTCTGACATTAGCTGTACAAGTCTTGAAGTCATGAAGAAAACTATGGAAGAGATGTTAGGAGTTTCTGCATTTTAATGAGTACCATGGTGTATTTTGATCTGATGCTATGACGCTCAGGTACTGAGAGGAGAATAATGCAACTGCTAGAGAAAGTGAAATCAGGAGGAAAACTTGAAGTGATTTGGAGTATTAATGGGCCCACTGAGGGCTGTTACTAATGAAGCCTCCCCAGGGCCTTGTTAGGGCAGATAATTGCATCCAGCTAAGCAGACACAAGTCACCTCAGCAGCAGCTTCCAAGCCATGGGACTGCTGCTGGCCTTGCAGCTTCTTGGCTAGACACAGCCAAGCCTTGTGCCCGCTGCTGTGCAGTCATGGACTCGAGCACAAGGGACAGGACAACCCATGTTTTGGCCTTCTTTCTGCCTGGGTCCTCCTGGCTCTGGAGGCAGAGGGGATGCCACAGTCAGCGTGCCAAGCAGGTGCCTTCTGCTGGCGTAGCAGGGCCACTGCCAGATGTCAGCCCAAAAGTGCAGATCCCAGGGAGAAGTCAGAAGTCAAGGCTGACCTGCCACCTCCAGACACCAATGACCTCACAGTCCCTTTCTGTGACACGTTCCTACTGCTGCCCTATCAAGTGCAGAGACAGAGGTGACCTCACAGTCCCTGCCACAGTCACATTCCTCCTGCTAGGCCATGAGATCCTGAGGCAGAGCTCACCTTTCTCTTGTCCTCTATGGACTGGGGCTTACCTTTCTGGTTTAGAAAGTAAACAAAGTTTTAGTTGGAAGGTTTGGTGTTCTGTTTGTGGTGTCAAGTCTGTGGTCTGGGTATGGGCAAGCATTATGGTTTAGGGTTTTGTTTAGGTCTGGCAAGAAGGCTAGAGATAAATAGAGCATTTAATGGTAGTGTTAAGGGCAGGGATCAGGGTGAGCAAGAGAGTAAATGTAAGGGACAGGGGCTCTGCGCTGAGTTTTTCTTGAGGTGATATTTTGAGTTCTGATTTCCAATAGTGGATTCCTGTCAGGATGTTGCACTAATGTTTAGGTGGAGGGATTATTGTTATTGTTTACAGGCCTTACAAGACTGAAGTCAGTTTTAACAGCAGCATCAACATTACAGGAACCCTCTTACCTCTACAAAGGTAAGCTTCCGAGCTCCTCTTCCCTTCCTCTTCCCTCCTCCAAATCTCACATTTCTCCTGGCCAGGCTACTCCTAACCTGCCCATATCAGTCATCTAACTGGGATCAGCTTTCTGATGGCTGTTATTATATCAGAGTACCTGTCTCACCTCTGTTGGCTACACTATTCTGTAGTATTAGAATACTCAGTACTCTGTTGGCTATTTTATTCGGTTACTCACAAAGCCTCCTGTGGGAATTGTTAGGGCAGATAACTGGAAGCCATGATTACAGAGAGACAAAGGCACTGTGCTGAGAAAATCACTGTTTATTTTGGTGAATCAGAAGGTGAAGGCCTGATCCCAGCCACTGGGAGGGGAGATCCTGCACCCCCAGCATCCCCATGTCTCACTTTTCCTGGGGTCTGTGGGGTAGGGTGTGATGCCCACAATATCATGTGAAGGGCAGTGATATGACACCTCCTGGTGTTTGCACAAGGTTGAAAGGAGAATACATGGTTCCAATGCCATGAGTATAACACATCTCCTCCTAAGCCAAGGCCAAGGGGAAAAAGTTGTCAGTGCAGCTGAAGCCTTCCATTCTTGTCAGAGCCCTCTGCCTTCTCCTCTGCACGCTTTCCTGTGCTGTCCCACACTTCCCTGAAGGCTGCAGACAGACACTTCTCTTCCCCACCTTGCTCTCACTCTGCTGTTCCCATGATTTCACTGCTGCCTCTCCACTCTCACCAGCTGTTCCTTCAAACACAAGGGCATGGGCTGATCCAAACTCCCTCTCGGTGACCTCTGGACCCACAGCACAAGTTCCAGTGCCTCACCTCCAAGTCAAGAATTTCATCTGACTATCGAATCTAAATCTACCCTCTTGAAGTTTAAAACCATTTCCCTTGCCCTATGACAGAGTTATAGAAATCATAAAAACACAGATTTGGAAAGGACCTCCAAGATCATTTAGTCCAACCGTCCTATCACTAATACTACCCACTAAGCTACTAAGCCATATCTCCTAGCACCTTGTCCTGGTGCTCCTTGGACACTGTGATGGTCAGTGATTCCACCATGTCCCTGAGCAGACCATTCCAGTTCCCGACTACTCTTTGAGAGAAAAGTTTTTTGTGATATCTAATCTAAACATCCCCAGGCACAACTTGTGGCCTTTTCCTCAAGTCCTATCATTAGTTATCTGAGAGAAGAGGCTGACCCCCACCTCATCACAACCTCTCTTCAGGAAGTTGTAGAGTGCAATGAGGTCTCCCCTGAGCCTCCTCTTCGCCAAAGTAAATAATCTCAGTTCCCTCAGCCGATTCTCATAAGACCTGTGCTCCAGTCCCCTCAACAGTTTGGTTGCCCTTCTCTGGACATGTTCCAGGACTTACTGAGGGTACACTCAATCCCCTCATCTACGTCATCAATAAAGACCTTAAACAGTACCGACCCCTGGTGGACACCACTTGTAAGAGGATGCCAGCCAGACTAACCAAAAATCTTGGTTAAAAGCTCTGAGGAGAGCCTTTATGGGCTTTGTATGGACAACGGTAGCAGTGTCACAGGTAATCATAGAAACATGGGATCACAGAATCATAGAATGGTTTTGGTTCAAAGGGACATTAAAGATCACCTTATTATTCTTAACAGAGATAAACAAAACCCTAAACCACAAAGCTTGCCCATACCCTAACCACAGATGTCACACCTTAAACAGAATACCAAACACTTGGTAACACAAAAACTAATTTTTCCTTAATGTTTAATACAGAAAGGTGAGCCCTAGTCCCTAATACGATACATGAACAAATAACATTGAAAGTCCCTGTACCTGTGCATTAACCTTCTCACCTTCAACAACCCTCCTAAACCGTACCTTAAGGCGCTTGGCACCTTGGGGGAAGGCAGGAACCGAGGTTACTGTGTAGTCAAATGGCATTCAAAGCTGAATTTGAGGGGCCATGGGTCTGATCAGCTTGTGGGCCACAAGGAGATGGGTGGGAATGCTCTGAGCCCTACCTCAGGATCTCCTGCCCCAGCAGGAGCAATGAGACTGTGGCAGGGACTGTGAGGTCACTTCTGTCTCTGCACTTGATTGGGCAGCAGCAGGAACGTGTCACGGAAAGGGACAGGGAGGTCACTTGTGCCTGGAGGTGGCAGGTCAGCCTTGACTTCTCCCTGGGATCTGCACTTTTGGGCTGACATCTGGCAGTGGCCCTGCTAGGCCAGCAGAAGGCACCTGTTTGGCATGCTGACTGTGGGATCCTCTCTGCCTCCAAACCCAGGGGGACGCAGACAGAAAGAAGGCCCCAACATGGGTTGTCCTGTCCCTTCTGCTTGAGTCCATGAGTGGGCAGCAGCAGGCACATGGCTTGGCTGTGTGTAGCCAAGAAGCTGCAAGGCCAGCAGCAGGCCCCTGGCTTGGAAGCTGCTGCTGAGGTGACTTGTGCCTGCTTGGCTGCCAGGCCGCAAGGAGTCTGCTGGGTTGGGATGCCTACTTCAGGAGTGGTTTCCTCCCTGATGGAGCTTCCTTTGGTAATATGAAAGAGCTGGAGAGAAGAACTTGCCACAATGTGTGCCCTGGAAGTTTGGCGTTGGTCACAAGGAGGAAGAAATGTCCAGGGGAACAGTTGGTCTTGCTGCTGGAGACTGAGGCAAAGAAGGAATTAAGTACCTCAGCCTTTACCTTATCTCTAGATCATTACCAGATTTCCCCTCAGATCTAATAAAGGATGATGATTCTCCGTAATCCTCCTCTATTTAAAGTATTTATATAAACAGCTTTTTATTGTCTTTGACAGTAATATACTGATGGAGCTCCAGCTGGGCTTTGGCCCTTCTAATTTTGACCTGCACAGCCCCATAACATTCAGGACACAGCTCCAGACAAACTGACAGCATGCATGAGAAGGAAGCACAGAAGAGGTGGAACCTGGCAGCCTTCCATATCCTGTGCTTCTGTGACTCTGTGCTGCAGTTCCATTCAACTGGTTACTCCTGTGTTATCCAAACTTTCCTGCAACTCCTGCTGCTGTTGTCTTGTCAGAGACAGCACAATCACAGAAAGGTTGAACCATCTGTGTAAAGACATTAACACCTGACAGAATGAAACATCAGTGCGGTGCATACAAGCAGTGGTGCGTGCTCACCAGGAACCAGGCCAGCTTCCTACAGTGCTGCCTTATGAGGACCATGGCCACCAAGAAGATCTGAGTTGTCAGACTCAGCTCAGACCCGGTGTGACACCAAACGGACAAGTGCTTACAACTAGCTGGTAAAGAGGTGAAAGTCTGGGAGTCCCTAGGACAGCCTGGTGTGGAGAGGAGCAAGGGTTCTACCAAGGCTGAAAGTCCCAACACTGAGGCCTGACTGAAACTCACTGCCACAGAGGCCTGTGAGGAGACATCTTGATAATGAGCACAAGGTCCTCTATCTCTGTGCATGCACCCATGAATCAGGCAGAGGTCGTGCCATTCTCCTGCACTTGGCCATGCACATCCCCATCTCCTACTGCCCCACAAAGAGCCCTGAGCAATGTGGGAAGAGAAAGGATCTCCTTCCTAGGGAACATGGGCCTTGTGCTTGGTGACACACATCCAGGTTTCCTACACATCACTGTCACCTTCACATTGCCTTTGTCTCCTTGTCCTCACTGCCTCCAGGGTTCTGCTCTAACGAGCTCCAAGGGAGGCTGTGTCAGTGCTGGCCCTCAATGGGACACTGCAGGAAACTTGCCTCTGACTTGGACTTCTGGAGAGATGTCTTCAATTGTCTCGGAGTGCCTGAGGCTCGTGGGCTCATCAGCAAAGCCCCCAGAGGGGTCATTGCGGTGCCTTGGGCTGGTGCTGTGCTGCTGAGCTGGGCCAGGTTCATGGGACAGAGAGAGCTCGTGGCAAGAGGGCTGTGGTGCAGAGAGACAGCTGTGCCCAGGAGCAGCTCCTCTGCACAGCACAGCAGAGACAGAGTGCTTAAAGGCAGGCAGAAGTGGCAGGATGCACAGAGCTCACTGGGGGAGAACACTTCCCAGCCCTGAACCTGGTAAGTCTCTGGCTGGAGGGCAATGCAGCTTTTGGTCCTGGAGGAAGGAGAAGCTGGGTGTTCAGGCAGGGCTGCCCAGCGCTGTGGTGCAGACCAGGGTCCCTGCACTCAGCCTGCCTGGGAGCCCAGGGTCTTGGGCAGGGGAAGGGCAGTGCAGGGGCTGCCTGAAAAGAGAAGTCACTTTCTGCACTCTCTGCCTGCCTCTTCCTGCTCTGATTGTGGGGCAGGCTCTCTGTTAACAGAGTGGTTGGATTTGCACAGGTGACTGAGCTTCTACTGCCTTGAACTGAGACATAAACAGTTTAGTGACAAACCTGAGAATATCCCTTCTCTTCTCTCTGCTTACAGGCTGCACCAGGGCTTTTCTGAGCTCTTCTTCAGGACCTGCAGTAAAGGAGATGTGATTTTTCAGCACAAACATTGAGTGCAGCCATCCCCCAGCTGAGTACTGTAAGCAGCCAGCAGCTGGGCAGCAGGGGATGGACAGAGCAGGCCTCCTGGAAGTGACTTCTGGCTGAGGTTTTTGCCCATAGCAACAACATTTACCACTGCAGTGGAGCTGTGTGGCTGTGTGCTGTGTACAGGACATTCAGCAAGCACAAAGCAGGGCTACAACCAGGGAGAGACACAAAGGTCACCTTGAAAGAAAGATAATGTGAAGGCTTTAATGAGAAAGGAAATGAGTATTGTTCGGGGAAATTTCCCCTAACAGTCTGTATTTTTCCTTCTATGCAGTACCTTTGATGAAAGGCAGCAAATGCCCAACATCAGCTCAGTGAGCGAGTTCCTCCTGCTGGCATTCGCAGACACGCGCGAGCTGCAGCTCCTGCACTTCGCGCTCTTCCTGGGCATCTACCTGGCTGCCCTCCTGGGCAACGGCCTCATCCTCAGCGCCGTAGCCTGCCACCACCGCCTCCACACCCCCATGTACTTCTTCCTCCTCAACCTCGTCCTCCTCGACCTGGGCTGCATCTCCACCACTCTGCCCAAAGCCATGGCCAATGCCCTCTGGGACACCAGGACCATCTCCTATCAAGGCTGTGCTGCTCAAGTCTTCTTTTTATTCTTCTTGTTTGGCTCAGAGTATTATCTCCTCACCATCATGGCCTATGACCGCTATGTTGCCATCTGCAAGCCCCTGCACTACGGGAGCCTCCTGGGCAGCAGAGCTTGTGCCCAGATGGCAGCAGCTGCCTGGGGCAGTGGCTTTCTCAATGCTGTCCTGCACACGGCCAACACATTTTCCCTGCCCCTCTGTGAAGGCAATGCTGTGGACCAGTTCTTCTGTGAAATCCCCTACATCCTCAAGCTCTCCTGCTCAGATGCTTATCTCAGGGAAGGTCAGCTTCTCATCTTTAGTGCCTGCTTAACCATTGGATGTTTTGTTTTCATTGTGGTGTCCTATATTCAGATCTTCAGGGCAGTGCTGAGGATTCCCTCTGAGCAGGGACGGCACGAAGCCTTTTCCATGTGCCTCCCTCACCTGGCCATGGTCTCCCTGATGATCAGCACTGGCATGTGTTCCTACCTGAAGTCCCCCTCCATCTCCTTCCCATCCTTGGACATTGTAATGGCAGTTCTGTACTCGGTGGTGCCTCCAGCACTGAACCCCCTCATCTACAGCATGAGGAACCAAGAGGTGAAGGATGCAGTGAGGAAACTTCTTCAATACATGCTTCTGGATCATCAGTGATGTGTTCAGAAGATGTATATCTGATTATATGCAATTTTGATTCATATTATATCATATCATTTTTATCATTACTGGTGCTATCAAAACATTTTAATTTATAATAATCCTAACAGAAATAAAATGTTATTTGGGAAAATGATATGATATTTTTAAAATTATTTTTCTCTGTTGAATTTTTAAAATATTTTATTTTGTTTTTAATAATGTAATTCTTACCATTCTAAATGTTACATTTTGTGTTTGCTTTGACCATATCTTCTAACATACATAGAGAACCAGGCTTCCTTGGTAGATAAAGACAATAAAGATACCATCAGAAATGCTTTGGTCTCAGTATCCCTCTCTTCCCATCTCCTCTGGAGGTGGGGCAGCAGCCTCAGCATCCAGGAGGGGCTAGGGGCCAAGAGCCCAGCTGCCACAGGAAGGAGCAGTGTATTTGGATTAGACCTTGTGTATCTAAGTGACAGTCCTGTCGTCTCTATAGCAGGGCCGGCACAAAGCATTTTCCACATGCCCCCCTCACCTGGCCACGGTGTCCGTCTTCCTCAGGCCTGTCATGGTTGCCTACCTGAAGCCCCCTTCATCCCCTCCCCATCCCTGGACCTGGTGGTGGCAGTTCTGTACTCAGTGGTGCCTCCAGCAGAGCACGTCCTCATCTGTAGCATGAGGAGCCAGTAGCTTAAGGATGCCTTGTGGAAATTAATGACTAGATGTGTCTTGGATGCAAGAAATGTCTGATCTGCTTCTGCACATGACTTGCAATGTCAATAATTGGAGAAAGAGCCAGTATACCTGTTTGTGTGTTTTGTTTTGTTTTGTTTTGTTTTGTTTTGTGGTTGTGTTTGTGCATATTCTTATTACATTAATTCAGCTAATAAGCACCCATTACAATGATATGGATGTACCTGTTGAATATACATGTAGCTCATAGACTCTGTGCATGTGAAGCCATGCTCTCTGTGACTTTACCCTTAAGGAAGTTAAGATTTAACTCCCTTTTTTGTCTGACATCCTTCCTCTGAGACCTGTTCTGGCTCTGCAGGGGCAGTGCCCGTGTGCAGGGGTGCAGAGGAAAAGAGTCCCATCCCAGCAGCACGGCAAGGAAACACCAGCGCTTGGGGCATGCAGAGCTGCTCTCTTGCCACTGCCACCCTGTCCTGCTGAGCCCTGCTGGTGGGGTCAGGCCCGGTTGCTCCTCTCACTTGGTGCCAGTGCTGCTGTGGGGCTGTGCTGGGACTGCAGGCAGGGACAGGCAGTGGGCACGGCAGTGGCACAGCTGGCCTCCACTGCAGCACTTCCCTCCTAAGGGGGGATCTCCTCCAAGGTGGACTGAGCAGAGCTCAAGTGCTCAATCTGGTGTGAGCAGGCAGAGGAGAGCTCTGCAGCCCCACGGCACAAAAAAGCCCCAGCAAAGGAGCCTGGGGAGTGATTCCTTGCAGCCCTGGGGAAATGGCAGTGACCTCCTGAGCTGGGTCTGTCTCCCAGCCTGCCCAGCATGGCCCTGCAGAGTGCCCCCGTGCCCCAGGCACCACAGCCCCCTCACTCTGCAGAGCAGCACTGCCAGCTGGGGCTGGGGCTGGGGCACTGGGGCTTGGAGGCCACTTCTCCTGAGTGTCTTCTAAGCCAGTTACAGGCTCACGGCTTCTGGATACGAACATGATCTTCATTGTGCACAAGGAGCTGACAGTCCGCCAACATGGAAGGGTGCTAGAGCATTGCCTGCAAGGTTCCTCCTTCCCTAGCATCTCCCGGGACTGGCACGGAACTGTCTCCTGAGTGTCAGAGAGGCTGGGAGCCCAGCAGGTGTGCCATGAGCTTGGAGGATCACAACCAGATCACTTCTACCTGGGCAGGTCCTGGCCCAAAAAGGGGGTGTTTTCTAGGTGTGGTATTATAAGCTCAGTGCTGCATCAGAAACACTAAGTCCAGCAGGAAGCTAATGGCTGTTAAATGGCCTGTGAGGTGACTGCTTTCTGAAGTAGCTGACAGGTCACCCTTGACTCCTGGCTGGGATCTGTGCCTTTAGGCTCACATCTGCCAGTGTCCATGGTAGGGCAGCGGAAGGCACTTGCTGTGCATGTAGTTTCTGAGATTGGTTCTTTCTAAGTAGCTGGTAGGCCCCATAGAGGAAGAGGTCTTGGGTAGGGGTTGTCATGTCAGAGGTGTCAGCTTTTGCCTGAAGTCATCCTTTAGGACTGCTTTCAGTTTTCTACACAGAGGGGGCCACTGCCTCCAAGACGCTTGGGGCAAACTGAACCATGCATGAGGGTTTGGAAAAAAAGATACCCTGGGTGCACAGAAGCTATTCCGTATCCAGAAGTTGGAGGCAGGAAACAAAATTTTGGGGTGGTACAAGAACTGCTGGGCACATTGTGCAGGGTTCACCTACAGCCTTTGTGTTCTTTTCCATCCTGACTTAGGTGCCACGTCAGTCTCAAGAAAGGAGTAGCCAACAGATATGAGAAAGATACTCTGAGATCATGAAAGCCATCTGAAAGCTGCCCCTAGGAAGATGACTGATATGGGAAAGACAGGAGAAGCCTGGCCAAGAGAGATGTGAGATTTGAGAGAGGGAAAAGGAGTTTAGCCAGCAGAAATTAATGATTTCTGTGAGATTAGAACATTCAGGCAATGTTGATTCTGCTGTAACGCTGGCTTAAAACAGTCATGTAAAGCCCTTCCCCTATTTTAACCAGTGACATTAATCCCCAAACCTAAATGCTACTCCACACCCTGACAGGAATCCACTACTCTTATGCCTGACCTCAAAGTATCCCTTGAAGCCAAAACACAGCCTATAGCCTCTTCCCTTTATCTTTAATCTCTTGCTCACTCTGATCTGACCAGCTTGTGTGCCACAAGGAGGAGATTGGCGGGGATGATCAGAGGAGCTCAGCTCTGCCTCAGGATCTCCTGCCCCGGCAGCAGGAATGTGACTGTGGCAGGGACTGTGAGGTCACTTCTGTCTCTGCACTTGATAGGGTAGCAGCAGGAACGTGTCACGCAAAGGAACTGTGAGGTCACTTGTGTCTGGAGGAGGCAAGTCACCCTTGCCTTCTCCTTGGGAGCTGCACTTTTGGGCTGACATCTGGCAGTGGCCCTGCTAGGCCAGCAGAAGGCTCCTGCTTGGCATGCTGACTGGGGGATTCCCTCTGCCTCCAGACGCAGGAGGACCCAGGCAGAAAGAAGGCCCCAACATGGGTTGTCCTGTCCCTTCTGATTGAGTCCATGAGTGGGCAGCAGCAGGCACATGGCTTGGCTGTGTGTAGCCAAGAAGCTGCAAGGCCAGCAGCAGGCCCCTGGCTTGGAAGCTGCTGCTGAGGTGACTTGTGTCTGGCTGGCTGAGAGGCCGCAAGGAGCCTGCTGAGTTGGGATGCCTACTTCAGGAGTGGTTTCCACCCTGATGGAGCTTTCTGCGGTAGCAAGAAAGAGCAGAAGAGAAAAAAACTGCCACAAAGTGTTCCAGAAGGGCTGGCACTGGTCACAAAGAGGGAGAAATATCCCTCAAAGGGTCATGCTGTGGTGCCAGAGGTCACCCTCTGATCAGACCCTGGCTTTGTGTTTCAAGGAACAGCTGGTGAGGGTTGACAAGACATCAGTGAAAGCAAGGCATGAGAGCAAGATGGTGAACAGAGATGGATGTCTCCAGACTTCAAGGAAATAGGGCAATGTGTGGGACAGCATAGGAAAAGCTACAGAGGAGAAGGCAGAGGGTGCTAGTAAAAAGGGAAGGCCCAACAGCCGTGAAAGTTTTTCCCCTTGGCAGTAGTTTAGGAGGAGATATGTTATACTCATTGCAATGGGGCCTCATTGATTCCTTGCAACCCTGTGCAGCAGCTCAGAGGTGTCATACCACTGTTCTTCTCATGGCATCACACTGCCCACCACACCCCTCAGACAACAGGAACAGCCTTGAGCCAGACGTGGCAGTTCAGGATCTCCTCTCACAGTGGCTGGGGTCAGGCCTTGGCTCTTCTGCTTCACTAAAACCAACCAAGACCTTTCTCAGCACAGTGCTTTGCCTGTCTGCAATCATGGCCTCCAATTATCTACCCTAACTAGTCCCTGGGGAGGCTTTGTTAGTAACAGCCCTCAGTGGGGCCCATTAATACTCCAAGTCACTTCAGCTTTTCCTTCTGACTTTACTTTCTCTAGCAGTTGCATCATTGTCCTCTCAGTACCAGAGCTTCACAGACTCAGCACCACAATACACCATGGAATTCATTAAAATGAAGAAAGTCCTAACATCTCCTCCAAAGTTTTCTTCAAGGTTTCATGTCTTGTGCTGTTAACTGCAGAGCTTCCATGACGTAGTTAAGGGAAAAGATTTCACAAAGCAAATAATAAATATATTTTCTTGTTTCAAAGGCTGAATGTTGTTGCATTTCAGTTTGGATGATCATTCTCCTATTGTTCTTCATCCAGGGTGACTTCTATGGAGACCTGCATCAGGAGGAAAAGCAGAGACTGGAGGTCTGACAGCTCCACTGCCAGCAGTGGTCTTTGTCCCTGTAACTGCAGCCCAGCCTAGCACATGAAACCCTTTCTAAGATAAGTCAGGGTTGTGTTCAGATAATTAAAATAAAATAAAATAAAATAAAATAAAACAAAACAAAACAAAACAAAATAAAATAAAATAAAATAAAATAAAATAAAATAAAATAAAATAAAATAAAAAGATTGAAATGACCATTGAATCCTGAGAAATTCAGCCTGAATCTCAGTAGACACCTGGACATCCATCACTCTCTTGGATCGTCTGTGGAAAACTCAGGGTGAAAACTAAAGAAAATATATTTTTATTGGCTGTAGCTGTACCCATGATCTTGGCCTCTTTGGGAAAATTTTCCCCTTCCAGACACAGAAAACTAAATTGAGTAATGTGAAAAGACCTCCCCAGTCAATGGAGCAGGGCAAAGTCCTACTTCCTGTGCTATAGATGCAGAAGGCAAAAAGAATTGCATTGTGCCTGACATTACTCTGGGACGTGTAACCCAGGTCAGGCAAATTTATCTTACTGCTGACAAGTCCATCACTAAACCATGCTCCCAAGCTCTACATCTACACCTTGGCTCTCCAGTCGATGACCCAGCTCATGGATGGCAATCAGGGACTCTCGGTTAGCGCGACGCTGCCTCAGGTGCTCCACCATGGTAGCCATTGGCACCTGCTGTTCTTCAACCCTCAGCAAACCCCCAACAGAAGGATTCTGCGGAAGGCCAAGCAAGGTAGACAACAGCTTCATGTCCTTTGTCTCCAAGGCACCTCTGCCAAAGCCCCACCCGTGGTGCCCTCTTGGAACTCAGAATTCCCTCTCCTGAAGCAGTCTATGCCAAGGATGCACATAGCCTCTGGGCCAGTCCCAGTGGGGTGCTTTTGCCATTCCTTCCCAGTTAGACTCACTTCAGCCTCCAGTACAGTTAATGGGCTGCCCCTGTCACTCCAGAAATACAGGTGGGTTCTACCTCTTTCTAGCTTGATGGCATTAGGGTACTCTGTGCACCGTTGTGCAGTAGAGCCTGATACATTTGTGGATCTGATGTGCCAGGCCATTAAATATATACAGTCAAGTAAACCTGTTTCTCCCTTTCCTCCCTGCCTCCCCCTGGCTTGAAGCAGGACCCCTCTAGTCCTGCTCATAGTATTCATTGCTGTGTCTGGTAGACGGCCCAATGGAGACACGTTCTGCCATAGCACAGTAATTCCATGGGGCAGGGGAATGGAGCCAACAGTCAAGAGACACATTTGGGTGGGGAAGGTGGGGTGGGGCCCAGTAGAGAAAAGGAGTCAAGGCAGTGGGGTTGGAGAGGCCAGCAGAAGCAGCCCAAGGGGTGGTGCTGCTTGTGAGGACACGTTTGTGGCAGCAGCCTGAGTGGGCAGCAGCTGTGTGCAGGCGAGGGGAGGCCAGGAAGTGCATGCCAAGAGCGCTGCTGCCAGCAGAGCCAAGGCCGGGGCCGAGGCCAAGGGCAGAGGCAGGCCCAGGGCAGGGGGCTGCAAGGGCCATGCTGAGCTCCCTGCCCCTGCAGCAGCTGCCCTGGCCCTCGGCCTCCTCTCCCCTGCCCCTGCAGCTCTGGGCTCCCTTGGCGCAGCCCTGGCTCTGCAGCACCAAGCCCTGCTGGGAGCCCTCCCCTGCATGCTGCCACCGCTCCCTGATGCTGCTGTTGCCCTCTGCCGGGCACTGCCCAGCCCAGCCCAGCCCCTGCCCACCTCTCCCCACCTCCCTGCCCTCTCCCCAGCCAAGCCCAGCAGCCCAGGCTGTGCTGGCCCCAGGGCAGTGCCCACCACAGGCTGCTGCAGGGCTCTAGGCACGGCCACCACAGCCCCAGCCCCTTGCAAGGCACCGCAGCTGCTGCCTCAAAGGCAGCTCTGGGCCTCCCCAGCAGTCCCCACGCTGGGGCCAGACCCGGCTCAAGAGATGGAGGTCTGTGAAGCTGCAGGAGCCCTGCTCTCTTCCTGGGAGATCCCCAGCACACAGTGCCTGTGCCCCGCAGGGGCAGCCCCACTCCCCAGGCCAGCACAAGAGGCCTGGCCCAGCCACAGAGCAGGTCCACATTCTTCTCCAGCATGTTATTTGCCATCAGACTAAGCACAACCGGGACAGTTCCAGGCCAGTCAAGGCCAGTTATTGTTTGCTGAGCCATGGCCAGCCAAGAAGGGAACTCCCAGTCCAGCACTACACTGAGCACTCTTAGATTCTGATCCATAGTGAAGCCCAGTAAAGTAGGGTTCCTATTCATGCAGCAGTTCCTTGGGTATATTCCTAGCACCAGCTTTGGAAGAGCTGTGCAATGAAATAGATGCCACTGTACAGACAACAAGATTGTCAGCAAGATACATGAGATCTCAAGACTTAGTTGAATGTGAAAGCACAAGAGAACAATGAGGAAGCCAAAGGGAGCAGCAGTGACAAGGCCACGTCTTGCTGCTGGCCATGGCCATGGCTCCAGGGAAGCAGCAGCCCCAACCCGAAGGCAGCAGAGAGGCAGAGCCCAGTGGGCGGTGAGCCTCTTGGCCCTGAGCCTCTCCTGCATGCTGGGGCTGCTCCCCCCAGAATCAGAGGAGATGGGAAGAGAGGGATACTGAGTCCAATGAATTTATGCTGTCTTCTTTATTGTCTGTACTTACAGAGGAAATCTAGTTCAATAGGTTGATTAGAAGACGTAGTTAAAGTAAATAAATTACTTAAAAAATTAAGCCAATATCAACAGTTATGAAAATAATCAAAATGAAAAATGAAATGAAAATCTCTCATGTCAGCTTCTCAAATAGAATGGTAGCATTTAGAGGATTATTAGTAGTAGTACAATATGATAATAATACTAAGTACAAAAAACGATATGATACAAATCACAATAATGTTAACAACACTGATGCTTAAGAAGCACATATAGAAACAGTTTCCTCACTGCAACCTTGAGTTCCTGGTTCCTCATGCTGTAGATGAGGGGGTTCACTGCTGGAGGTACTACTGAGTACAAAAGTGACACCACCAAGTCCAGAGATGGGGAAGAGATGGAAGCTGGCTTCAGGTAGGCAAACACGGAAGTGCTGAGAAAGAGGAAGGCCATGGCCAGGTGAGGGAGGCACGTGGAAAAGGCTTTGTGCCGGCCCTGTTCAGAGGGCATCCTCAGCATTGCCCTGAAGATTTGCACATAGGACAGCACAATGAAAACAAAACAACTAAAGGCTAAAGAAATACTAAAACACAAGTGCCCCAACAAGTGCTCCCCCAGCTCCAGAGGGGATAGGAAGAGGTGGCAGCTCAGACCAATGAATTTCTTCTGGATTCTTTATTGTGTTTACCTACACAGGAAGCCTGGTTCTATAGGTAAATCTTTAACAAGTAGGAGGTTAAGATTAATATTATTTATATCTGAAACAATAGCTAGTGAAAATAACAACACAGACAAATAAAAAGAAAAAAAAATGTATCTTAAAGTTTTCAAAAAATAGGTGTTTCTGATTATAAGCTTATTGTTATAGTCAACGAAGCTGAAGAATATGTATTCAATCAGTGTCCTCACTGCAACCGTTAGTTCCAGGTTCCTCATGTTTTAGATGAGTGGGTTCACTGCTGGAGGCACTGGCGATGGGAAGAGACTGTGGTAGAGACTAATGAAATAGTCCCAGTTTCTTTATTGTCTTTATTTAAACAAGAATAATGATTGTAAAGTTATTTGAAATTATTGACTTCATAATAATAATAATAAAATAAAAATAATTAGGAGGCTTAGAATAACATTAAATCAAAGCAACCAATTATAGGAAATAATAATAAAGAAAATTACTTTCAAGAATTTGCACTAAGAGTGTTTGTTTGCAGAAATCCTATTAGTATTTTATGCACATTATTAATACTGAAGGAAGAGGTATAAAATAGTTTCCTCACTGCATGTTTGAGCTCCTGGTTCCTCATGCTGTAAATGAGTGGATTCACTGCTGGAGGCAACACTGAGTATAGAACAGCCATCACCAGGTCCAGGGATGGGGAAGAGATTGAGGGGGGCTTCAGGTAGGCAAATATGCCAGTACTGACAAACAGGGAGACCACGGCAAGGTGAGGGAGGCACGTGGAAAAGGCTTTGTGCCGGCCCTGAGAAGAGGGCATCCTCAGCACTGCCCTGAAGATCTGCACATAGGAGAAAACAATGAAAACAAAACAACCAAGGACTAAAGAAATACTAAACACAAGTGGCCCAACTTCCCTGAGGTAGGCATCTGAGCAGGAGAGCTTGAGGATCTGGGGAACTTCACAGAAGAACTGGTCCACAGCATTGCCATGGCAGAGGGGCAGGGAAAATGTGTTGACCATGTGCAGGACAGCATTGAGAAAGCCACTGCCCCAGGCAGCTGCTGCCATCTGGGCACAAGCTCTGCTGCCCAGGAGGCTCCCGAAGTGCAGGGGCTTGCAGATGGCAATGTAACAGTCGTAGGCCATGACGGTGAGAAGGGAATACTCTGCTACAACCAAGAAAGCAATGAAAAAGAGTTGGGCAGCACATCCTTGATAGGAGATGGCTCTGGTGTCCCAGAGGGCATTGGCCATGGCTTTGGGCAGAGTGGTGGAGATGCAGCCCAGGTCGTGGAGGGCGAGGTTGAGGAGGAAGAAGTACATGGGGGTGTGGAGGCGGTGGTGGCAGGCTACGGAGCTGAGGATGAGGCCGTTGCCCAGGAGGGCAGCCAGGTAGACGCCCAGGAAGAGCGCGAAGAGCAGGAGCTGCAGCTCGCGCGTGTCTGCGAATGCCAGCAGGAGGAACTCACTCACAGAGCTGATGTTGGGCATTTTCTGACATTGAACACTGTTGTCTGTAGAGAAGTAGAAGGCAGAAAAAAATTTAGAAGACAATTCTGTGAGGAAAACCTACTGCAAGCCTTAAAGCACTCTCATCTGAAGCCTCTCTCTTTGCTAAAGGAGCTTTCTGCAGCTCTATCGCTTGAGTCCCAGCTGATGCTGGGTGAGACTGGCACTGCAAGCATGGATTGCTGGGGACTTTAGAGGTGTCCTTCCTTCTCTGAAGCAGTCAGAAAGTAGGAACAAGGGGGAAACTCAAGTTCAGTCCACTTACGGGATCCATGAACTTTGCAGGGTTGTTGCAAAGAACACCTCCAACCACACTGTAGAGTGAGTCAGATTTTATTATGCTTAGTAGAACAATCACACTCTTGTGTTTCCAAAGAAGTAGAGACAGCTTAAAGCAAAGAAGCCCCAACCCCAGTGCAGATGGACAGAATCCGCACCTTATCTCCAGGTACATGAGCAGGATCTCAGCTTTTCCTTCTTCGCCAAGAGTGCAGAGGCCTCATTCCAGCTGCCCACAGAAAGCCATCAAGCAGCACAGACATGGTTTTAGTACAGAGATGTCTTCTCCTTGAGGTACCTGGATAACACAAGGATGCCAGGAGAGAGCTGCATCCTGCGGGAGAGAAGCATGCAGCCCAGGACAATGCCCCACGGACAGAGCTAGATATTCGCAATCTGGGGTGTCCCAATACCCAATCTGCATCCCCTGCAGTGTCTGGAGGAGACTTGGACACCCAAGTCTTGGCTAAAAAGGGCAGCTGGGTTATGACACTCCAAGGGGCTTCTGGCAGACTTCCTCACCTTGCACTGCAACCCAGCAGGACTCTCAAAGCCTACTGCATTGCCCACTCCCAGAAACAAGACCCAGCAAGAGGAGACCCTTCCAGGACCTGCAGCTGCATGGCCCTGTAGCCAGACACTTACCTTGTCAAGGGCTGTGCACGTTTCTCTTGCAGGCAGCTCTCAGCATCCTCCCCCTGCCAACTGCCTTCAGCCCCTGTCCCATTCTCTTCTCTCTGTGTCTGTGCCTCTGTGTCTCCAACCCTGCTGCGCTGTGCAGAGGAGCTGCTCCTGGGCACAGCAGTCTCTCTGCACCACGGCCCTCTTGCCACAAGCTCTCTCTGTCCCACGAGCCCGGCCCAGCTCAGCAGCACAGCACCAGCCCAAGGCACTGCAATCACCCCTCTGGGGGCTTTGCTGATGAGCCCACGAACCTCAGGCCCTCAGAGACAATTGAAGACATCTCTCCAGAAGTCCAAGTCAGAGGCAAGTTTCCTGCAGTGTCCCCCTGAGGGCCAGCACTGACACAGCCTCCCTTGGAGCTCGTTAGAGCAGAACCCTGGAGGCAGTGAGGACAAGGAGACAAAGGCAATGTGAAGGTGATAGTGATGTGTAGGAAAACTGGATGTGTGTCACCAAGTACGAGTCCTGTGACTGATGTGTTGCGATAGATGGTTACAGGCTCTTCAGGAGGGACAGGTAGGGTAGGCGAGGTGGTGGGGTGGCGATGTATGTGAAGCAGGGGCTGGACTGTGTGGAACTTCAGGTCGGCAATGGCAAAGTTGAGAGCCTCTGGGTAAGGATCAAGGGACGAACGAATAAAGGGGATGTCGTTGTGGGAGTCTATTACAGACCGCCTGGCCAGGACGATAGCGCCGATAAATTATTCTTTACAGAACTAAGAGAGGCCTCGAGATTAACTCCCCTTGTCCTTATGGGGGACTTCAACTTGCCAGACGTTAACTGGGAGTGCCACACGGCTGACACGAGCAAGTCCAGGAGGTTCATGAAGCACCTAGATGATAACTTCTTGGTGCAGGTGCTAACGGAGCCAACTAGGAAAGGTGCCCTCCTAGACCTCTTGCTAGAAAACAGAGAGGGTCTGGTGGGAGATGTGGTGATTGGTGGCCGCCTCAGTCATAGCGACCATGAAGTGGTTGAGTTCAAAATTTACGGTGACAGAAGGAAAAGTGCCACCAAAACCTCATCCCTAGATATGGGGAAAGCGGACTTCAGGCTGCTCAGGGAACTAGTCAGCAAGGTCCCCTGGGAAACTGCTCTTGAAGGCCTCGATGTCCACCAGTGCTGGTCATTCTTTAAGCGATGCCTCCTAGAAGCACAAGATCAGGCAATTCCTAAATATCGCTAGTCAGGCAGGCGGGGCAGGAGGCCGGCGTGGCTGACCAGGAATGTTCTAATGGAGATTAGGCGGAAACAGAGAGTGTTTTGCTACTGGAAGGAGGGCCAGGTGTCATGGAATGAATACAGGGATGCTGTTCATGTTTGTAAGGGAGAAAGTTTGTGTGGCCAAAGCACACCTAGAGTTGAAGCTGGCTGTGTCTGTGAGAGAAAATAAAAAGTTTTTTTTTAGATATGTGAATGGAAAAAGGAGAACTAAAGAATACATAGGGCCGCTCCTTGATAGGGAAGGTCTCCTCACAGACAATGACATAGGCAAAGCAGAGACGCTTAACGCCTTCTTTGCCTCTGTCTTCACTGCCGATGATGGGCTTCGGGACCCAGGGTGCCCTGAGCTGGAGGACCGGGACGGTGGGGATGACAAACTCCCAACTGACCCTGAACGTGTGCGGGATTTGCTACTCCACCTGGATCCCTACAAGTCCATGGGTCCGGATGGGATTCATCCCCGGGTGCTGAAAGAGCTGGCGGACGTCATTGCGGAACCTCTTTCAATTATTTTTCAACGATCCTGGGAATTTGGAGAGGTCCCGGTAGACTGGAAGCTGGCAAATGTTGTGCCAATTTTCAAGAAGGGTCAGAAAGAAGACCCTAGCAATTACAGGCCTGTCAGTCTCACGTCAGTGCCTGGTAAAATCATGGAGAAGATGGTTCTCGGACTTATTGAGGCGCACCTGGGAGACAAAGCAGTCATTGGTCCCAGCCAGCATGGGTTTGTGAAGGGTAGGTCCTGCCTAACTAACCTGATTTCCTTTTATGATAAGATCACCCGTAGGGTGGACCAAGGGAAACCAGCTGATGTGATTTTTTTGGACTTCAGCAAGGCTTTTGACACGGTTTCCCATAGGATCCTACTGGACAAAATGTCCACCATACAGCTAAATAAAAACATTATACCATGGGTGAGCAATTGGCTAAAGGGCAGGGCCCAAAGGGTTATGGTAAATGGGGCTGCGTCAGGCTGGCGGGCGGTCACCAGTGGGGTCCCTCAAGGCTCCATTTTAGGGCCGGTACTTTTCAATATTTTTATAAACGATCTGGATGTAGGAATAGAGGGTATTTTGAGCAAGTTTGCTGATGACACCAAACTTGGAGGAGTTGTGGACTCAAATGAGGGCGTAAAGGCCTTACAGAGGGATCTGGACAGGTTGGAGAGCTGGGCGATCACCAACCACATGAAGTTCAATGAGAGCAAGTGCCGGGTCCTGCACCTGGGACGGGGAAACCCTGGCTGCATGTACAGACTGGGCAATGAGACGCTGGAGAGCAGCCTAGAAGAGAGGGATCTGGGGGTCGTGGTAGACAGCAAGTTGAATATGAGCCAGCAGTGTGCCCTGGCAGCCAGGAGGGCCAACCATGTCCTGGGGTGCATCAAGCACAGCATCGCTAGTAGGTCAAGGGAGGTGATTGTCCCGCTCTACTCTGTGCTGGTGCGGCCTCACCTCGAGTACTGTGTGCAGTTCTGGGCACCACAGTATAAAAAGGACATGAAACTGTTGGAGAGTGTCCAGAGGAGGGCTACGAAGATGGTGAAAGGCCTGGAGGGGAAGACGTACGAGGAACGGCTGAGGTCACTGGGCCTGTTCAGCCTGGAGAAGAGGAGGATGAGGGGAGACCTCATCACAGTCTACAACTTCCTCGTAAGGGGGTGTCGAGAGGCAGGAGACCTTTTCTCCATTAACACCAGTGACAGGACCTGCGGGAACGGGGTTAAGCTGAGGCAGGGGAAATTTAGGCTGGACGTCAGGAGGGGGTTCTTCACAGAGAGGGTGGTTGCACACTGGAAGTGGCTCCCCAGGGAAGTGGTCACTGCACCGAGCCTGTCTGAATTTAAGAAGAGATTGGACTGTGAACTTAGGCACATGGTCTAAACTTTTGGGTAGACCTGTGCGGTGTCAAGAGTTGGACTTGATGATCCTTAAGGGTCCCTTCCAACTCAGGATATTCTATGATTCTATGATTCTAATATCCTTCTTGTAACAAGGGTCCAAAATTGAACACAGTGCTCGAGGTGTGGCCTCACTAGAGACGAATACAGGGGGATGATCACCTCCCTGCTCCTGCTGGCTGCACTATTTCTAATACAAGCCAGGATGCCCTTGGCCTATTTGGCCACCTGGGCGCACGGCTGGCTCATGTTCAGCCGAGCATTCATCAACACTCCCAGGTCTGTTTCCTTTTCACAGTCTTCTAGCCACTCTGCCCCAAGCTTATAGTGTTGCATGGAGTTGTTGTGGCCAAAGTGCAGGACCCTGATCCTCAGGCAGATCAATACTACCTCCCAACTGGGTGTCATCTGTAGACTTACTGATCTAGGTCATCAGTAAACAAGATAGGTCCCAGTACCAACCCCTGGGGGACACCACTTGTAACAGGATGCCAGCTGGACTAACCGAAAATCTTGGTTAAAATCTCTGAGGAGAGACGTGAGGAATGTTTTAACAATTCGTATCCATAAAGAACAATTCTGTTTGAATCCTGTCTGCCTCTGGGCCCTGCACTGGCAATTTAATTCTTGAACCACAGATGCAGTGTGTCCCAGTCTCCCCCTCATTCTAGTCAGTTTATCAAGTCTTCAGAAAATACTCCTCAAATTTATGAACCTGTTTGCTTTTGTTATTCTTTTGTTATTCCAGACTTCTCTTTCTAACAGTTACAGCCTTTTTTCCTGTCTTCTTCGAGATTAACTTAACACTGCTATAGATGTGACTGTCCCTGTGAATGGCTGGGGAAGAATGTTTTAATTACTCGTGAAGTGTCAATAAGAAAGCTGTTTGTGTTTGATGTCTGGGAGTTTCAGAAAAACTGATAACTACTAGTGACTGTTATGGGATACTATGCAGACCTTTGGTATCTGGCCAGGGGGGCAAGAGATTAAGAGGAAGGAAAAAGAAGCTGAAGGACGGCTGGGAGACAAGACCTGCAGAAAATGTTCTATAAACTTGGTATGGTGCCAAGTGAGTACAAAGGGGAGAGGAAGACTACGAGCCTTCAGCATGAAAGACCCCTAGAGACCCCCAGAAGAGACCCCCAGAGGAGACTGCGCATGCTCCAGTAGGAGGGACTGCACCCCGGAAGCTAATTAATAATCTATTTTTTTAGAAGTAGTAATGAATATGTATTAGTCTAGGAGCATAAAAATCAGCTGCTTGATGTAACTGGTGTGCGTCCTGGTGGAGCGGAGACTCCCGGTGCACCCAGCGCTGTTTGCTTACCTCTATTCCTTTATATTCTTTTAATAAATCCTATTTTTTTTATTTAATCCTAATTTGAATCCTGAGCCATTTATAACAGACATTATGAGCTTTGTAAGGACAATGGTAGCAGTGTCACAGGTAATCATAGAAACATGGGATCACAGAATCATAGAATGGTTTTGGTTCAAAAGGACCTTAAAGATCACTTCATTCTTCTTAACAGAGCTAAACAAACCCTAGACCACAAAGCTTGACAATACCCTAACCACAGATGTCACACCTTAAACAAAATACCAAACATTTGGTAACACAAAAAACTAATTATCCCTTAATCTTTAATTCAGATAGGTGAGCCGTAGTCCCTAATACCATACATGAACAAATAACATCGAAAGTCCCTGTACCTGTGCATTAACCTTCTCACCTTCAACACCCCTCCTAAACCTTCCCTTAAGGTGCTTGGCACCTTGGGGCAAGGCAAGAACTGAGGTTGCTGTGTAGTCAAATGGCATTCAAAGCTGAATTTGAGGGGCCATGGGTCTGATCAGCTTGTGGGCCACAAGGAGATGGGTGAGAATTCTCTGAGCCCTACCTCAGGATTGCCTGCCCCAGCAGGAGCAATGTGACTGTGGCAGTGAATGTGAGGCGACTTCTGCCTCTGCAGATGATAGGGCAGCAGCAGGAACCTGTCACACAAAGGGACTGTGAGGTCACTTGTGTCTGGAGGTGGCAGGTCAGCCTTGACTTCTCCCTGGGAGCTGCACTTTTGGGCTGACATCTGGCAGTGGCCCTGCTAGGCCAGCAGAAGGCACCTGTTTGGCATGCTGACTGTGGGATCCTCTCTGCCTCCAAACCCAGGGGGACGCAGACAGAAAGAAGGCCCCAACATGGGTTGTCCTGTCCCTTCTGCTTGAGTCCATGAGTGGGCAGCAGGAGGCACAAGGCTTGGCTGTGTGTAGCCAAGAAGCTGCAAGACCAGCAGCAGGCCCCTGGCTTGGAAGCTGCTGCTGAGGTGACTTGTGCCTGGTTGGCTGCCAGGCCGCAAGGAGCCTGCTGGGTTGGGATGCCTACTTCAGGAGTGGTTTCTACCCTGATGGAGCTTTCTTTGGTAATATGAAAGAGCTGGAGAGAAGAACTTGCCACAATGTGTGCCCTGGAAGTTTAGCGTTGGTCACAAGGAGGAAGAAATGTCCAGGGGAACAGTTGGTCTTGCTGCTGGAGACTGAGGCAAAGAAGGAATTAAGTACCTCAGCCTTTACCTTATCTCTAGATCATTACCAGATTTCCCCTCACATCTAATAAAGGACGATGATTCTCCGTAATCCTCCTCTATTTAAAGTATTTATATAAACAGCTTTTTATTGTCTTTGACATAAATATACAGATGGAGCTCCAGCTGGACTTTGGCCCTTCTAATTTTCACCTGCACAGCTCCGTAACATTCAGGACCCAGCTCCAGACAAACTGACAGCTTGCATGATAAGAAAGCACAGAAGAGGTGGAACCTGGCAGCCTTCCATATCCTGTGCTTCTGTTACTCTGTGCTGCAGTTCCATTCAACTGGTTATTCCTGTGTTATCCAAACTTTCCTGCAACTCCTGCTGCTGTTGTCTTGTCAGAGACAGCACAATCACAGAAAGGTTGAACCATCTGTGTACAGACATTAACACCTGACAGAATGAAACATCAGTGCGGTGCATACAAGCAGTGGTGCCTGCTCACCAGGAACCAGGCCAGCTTCCTACAGTGCTGCCTTATGAGGACCATGGCCACCAAGAAGATCTGAGTTATCATACTCAGCTCAGACCTGGTGTGACACCGCATGGACAAGTGCCTACAACTAGCTGGTAAAGACGTGAAGGTCTGGGAGTCCCTAGGACAGCCTGGTGTGGAAAGGAGCAAGGGTTCTACCAAGGCTGAAAGTCCCAACACTGAGGCCTGACTGAAACTCACTGCCACTGAGGCCTGTGAAGAGACATCTTGATAATAAGCACAAGGTCCTCATTATCTCTGTGCATGCACCCATGAACCAGGCAGAGGTCGTGCCATTCTCCTGCATTGGCCATGCACATTCCCATCTGCTACTGCCCCACGAAGAACCCTGAGCAATGTGGGAAGAGAAAGGATCTCCTTCCTAGGGAACATGGGCCTTGTGCTTGCTGACACACATCCAGTTTTCCTACACATCAGTGTCACCTTCACATTGCCTTTGTCTCCTTGTCCTCACTGCCTCCAGGGTTCTGCTCTAATGAGCTCCAAGGGAGTCTGTGTGAGTGCTGGCCCTCAGGGGGACACTGCAGGAAACTTGCCTCTGACTTGGACTTCTGGAGAGCTGTCTTCAATTGTCTCTGAGGGCCTGAGGTTCGTGGGCTCATCAGCAAAGCCCCCAGAGGGGTGATTGCAGTGCCTTGGGCTGGTGCTGTGCTGCTGAGCTGGGCCGGGCTCGTGGGACAGAGAGAGCTCGTGGCAAGAGGGCCCTGGTGCAGAGAGACAGGTGTGCCCAGGAGCAGCTCCTCTGCACAGTGCAGCAGGAAAGAGACACAGAGGCACAGACACAGAGAGAAGAAAAGGAGAGAGGGCTTGGAGGCAGTTGGCAGTGGGAGGATGCTGAGAGCTGCCTGCAGGAGAAACCTGCACAGCCCTTGACAAGGTAAGTGCCTGGCTGCAGGGCCATGCAGCTGCAGGTCCTGGAAGGGTCTCCTCCTGCTGGGTCTTGTTTCTGGGAGGGCAGTGGGCAATGCAGTAGGCTTTGAGAGTCCTGCTGGGTTGCAGTGTGAGGTGAGGAAGTCTGGCAGAAGCTCCTTGGAGTGTCATAACCTAGCTACCCCTGGTCAGATAAAAGAGGAGTGGCCAAGCCTCCTCTAGACCCTGTAGGGGGTGCAGCTGGGATATGGGACACTCCAGCTTTCAGATATCCAGCTCTGTCTGTGGGGCATCCTCCTTGGCTGCAGGCTGCTCTCCAGCAGGATGCAGCTCTCTCGTGGCATCCTTGTGTTATCCAGGTGCCCAAGGAAAAGACACCTCCATACTAACATCATGTCCATGCTGCTGGATGGCTGTCTGTGGGCAGCAGGAATGAGGCCTCTGCAGCCCTGTCTAGGAGGGAAGAGCTGAGATCCTGATCAGTCCCCTGGAGAAAAGTCAAGATGCTGTTCAGCTGCACTTGGACTGGGGCTTCTCTGCTCTCAGCTGTCTCCTGTTTCTTCTCAGGGCAGCACCTGAGAGGGATGGTCCTGTAGCTCATAGAGGGGTAGCCCAGGGCAGCAGAGAGCAGGACTGATGGGCAGAGCTGCTCTGCTCAGTCTTCGCCAGAGGACAAGTCCTTTGCCTCTTGGCACCCACAGGATATCACCTGGAGTGTGGAAGTAATGTCAGGGAGTTCCACCATCCAATACCTCTCCTATGTGTTATACGGGCAACTAGGATAAAATAAAGTGAGGAAAATAGTTGCAGCTTTGCTCTGCAATCAGCTCAGTCGTTTGCAATAATACTGCAAGACTCATTGGTCTGACATTTTTCTGAATTTGAGTTATCCACCCTTCTATTTCCTATTTTCCTCAGAGAAGTCTGTTCTAACATTGCTCTGCCTTCTCCTCTTCAACAGACAAGCAAGTACAAAGTCAGAGAGTGATGAACAGCAGCTCTGTGAGCGAGTTCCTGCTGCTGGCATTCGCAGACACACGCGAGCTGCAGCTCCTGCACTTCGCACTCTTCCTGGGCATCTACCTGGCTGCCCTCCTGGGCAACGGCCTCATCCTCAGCACCGTAGCCTGCCACCACCGCCTCCACACCCCCATGTACTTCTTCCTCCTCAACCTCGCCCTCCTCGATCTGGGCTGCATCTCCACCACTCTACCCAAAACCATGGCCAATGCCTTCTGGGACACCAGGACCATCTCCTATCAAGGATGTGCTGCTCAAGTTCTCTTTTTTGTCTTCTTCTTTGGCTCAGAGTATTCAATTCTCACCATCATGGCCTATGACCGCTACGTTGCCATCTGCAAGCCCCTGCACTACGGGAGCCTCGTGGGCAGCAGAGCTTGTGCCCAGATGGCAGCAGCTGCCTGGGGCAGTGGATTTCTCGATGCTGTCCTGCACACGGCCATTACATTTTCCCTGCCCTTTTGCAAAGGCAATGCTGTGGACCAGTTCTTCTGTGAGATCCCCCACATCCTCAAGCTCTCCTGCTCACATGCCTACCTCAGGGAAGTTGGGGCACTAGCATTTAATGTTTCTTTAAGCTTTGGTTGTTTTGTTTTCATTGTGCTGTCCTACGTGCAGATCTTCAGGGCAGTGCTGAGGATGCCCTGTGAGCAGGGCCGGCACAAAGCCTTTTCCACGTGCCTCCCTCACCTGGCCGTGGTCTCCCTCTTTCTTAGCACTGTCATGTTTGCCTGCCTGAAGCCTCCTTCCATCTCCTCTCCATTGCTGGATCTCGTGGTGTCATTTCTGTATTCAGTGCTGCCTCCAGCAGTGAACCCCCTCATCTACAGCATGAGGTATAAAGAGCTCAAGGAGGCACTGAGGATGTTATTGCAATATTCAGTATTTCAAAAAGGAATTGGTCTTCTGCATCTGATTCCCTGAAGGATACTTGGAGAAGGCAGAAATATCTTTGTTCCTATATTTCAAAAATTGTTCATCCTTGTCAATATTATTCCAATATGCTAAATATTTTCTTATGAATTTATTTTATAAATTTAAGATATATTTATTCCTCTAACTTCTACATTTTCTTTTAACCCAAAGTCCTCATGTAGAGGTACTGTTAAGCTCTTTGTAGCTAACTAAATAAAGGAACCAGCAGGTAGGCAGTTTCTGTGGATCTCATTTCTCATACACTCTTCTCAGGTACAGCAGTGGTTGTGGGATGAAGATCCCTGCTGCAACATGGTGGAAAGCCCTGGTGTCCTTTGGGGCTGCCAATTTCTGCCCTGGCAGGCACTCCCTCCCTGCTGCCTTTGGAGGGGACCTCCAAAGCCCATCTAGCCACCCCCACTAGCCACGCATGGACACCTACACCAGGTAGCCCAGGCCCATTTCCAGTTGGGTTTGGGGTATCTCCAGTTGAGGAGGACTCCCCCACTTTTGGGGAAACCTGATCGAGTGCTTGGTATTGGAAACATGATCCAGTTCTTGATATTGCTCACAGTAAAAGTGTTTTCCTGTGTGCAATTCCCATGTCTTGTCCAATCACCGGGCATTGCTGAGACTGTCAGAGGAAAAGATCTGAGAGCAAATCCGTGTCTCACAGACAGCTCATAGCAGCAGACAGAGATGAAGTAGACATGTTTTCTTGGTATTAGTTTGTACCAAAATGGTCACCGAGGCCTCTGTATTCAGTAAAAAGAGATCAAGGATGAGAAGAGCATGTATTGACAGGAAGTTCATAAAAAGCCACCAGGACAAGGGCCATTTTCTGCCCCTGCAGGAGACTGACCCTGGGCAAGGCCCAGCTTGGGAAGCAGCTGTGTTGGACGTTCATGGTGGGCAGTGAGCTGGGCAGGAGGCAGCTGTGTGCCCTGGGAGCACAGGAGGGAAGGCTGAGGGGCACCTGACCGCAGCCTGCCAGGAGCTGCAGGGATGTCAGGAAGAGCCCCCGCAGGGCCAGGCTGTGCCCTGTGATGTGCAGGGAGCCCTCATCTTGCCATGCTGCATGTGCTGGCTGCAGCAGAGGGGACCCCCAGCCAGGCCGTACATGGGGCATGGGGCTCTGCCACCCGCCTGGCCCCGCGTTTGACTCCTTGTCTCTGCTGGGCCCCACCTTCCACACTCAGATATGTCCCTTGGCTGTCGGCTCCCTTTCCCCTGCCCTGTGGGAATACCAAGCCAGGGCGGACAGGTTACCATTAGGTGTGCTGGTGCTTGTGTAATTCACATGGGTGATGGCATAAATGCTGGTTCCTTCACCAGTGATGCACATCCTTCTTCATGTTAGGCCAAAATCAACGTCCTTCTCTCTGCTTTTCCTCATGGATGAACTGGATTAGGTCTCCTTGATTATTCTGAGGCACAGTGCAATGCTCTTTGCCTTCTGCTACTCCAGCACAAGATGGGTGACTTTCCCTTACTCTGCACATTGACCTCACGGGTCATTCCACACTTTTTGCTTTCAAATCCTTAGTTGGACGGGGGCCATTTGCAAAGTGGGGCAAGCTGATGGGTTCTGCCTCAGCCATTTGAAGCATGCTATACTTGAGTTTTTCAGCCTGAGTTTGCTAAAGATGACCCAGGAAGGTCATCAACAGATGTTCAAGTGTCTAGTTTAAGTAAGGGAGAGTATCTCAGGTTTCCAGTGGCCATTTCAGATCTAGGTCAATCCAAGGAACCCACTGAAGAAGAGGTTTGTCTTTGAAGGGGTTTCCTGTGCTGGACTGAGCTGCAGTTACAGGGACAAAGACCACTGCTGGCAGTGGAGGTGCCCTGGGAACTCCACCATGCTCCACCTGATTTTCCCAAAGGGCTGCGGCCTCCTGCAGGTCTTTTCTGACATCTGCCGGTCCAGGGAAGTGCCTCAAACACAACAGGGCCACTGGAGGTTTTCCCTGGTTGCTTATGGTCAGACAGCAAAGCTCTGCCAGAATACCCAGTTTTTTTTTCAGTACTTGAATAATAAAGCAACAACTCATCAGCTCAAAAGACTCAATCCTTTCTGTAAAATGTCTCATGTGAAGTGTAATTTCTATCATGAAGAAATGTGATTTTTCAGGATGCATATTCATCCCAGGAGAAGAAATACTGGTGTTCACATGTAGTTGCATTGGTATCGCTTTTCTGTCATGGTGTGCTCCCTCCCTCATCTTCCAGGCACAAAACTCATCTTGATTACACAGACCCTGCTGAATTTCCCCTTTCCAGCTGCCTGTCTGGACCTATGCACTTCCCATCATTCTCCTGGTTTGCCCTCCTCTTACCGTTTAATCATTCAGACCATTCTCAGTGACCCAGTTGCTGCTTGGAGTTTCAGTGAGTTCAAGGTCGCCCATCTCTCAGCAGTCTGTCCAATGGTTTCCTTAGTAAGACCCTCCTCGTTTATCATTGAATTAGTATGATATGGATTAATATTAACACAATTACTTAAAATTTCCTATTAATCACTGTAAAATACATCATGTACAGTCATCCTTTTGGGAAGGTAAAAATCACTGGAGGCAATAAAATAAGGAACTTGAACTGTGTTTTTTTTTTTTTGTTTGTTTGTTTGTTTGTTTGTTTTTTGTTTTGTTTTTTTTTTTTTTTTTTAATTGCAGCATGATTTCCTGTTGATTGTTTTGAAATAGGAAAACTCCTGTTTTTCCCACCTAAACAGGGCTTCAAAGGAGAAACCCTAGACCAATATAACCAGGAGAATGATGCTCTAAACTGAAACAGAACAAAATTCAGCCTTTAAAATGAAGAAAGATTTTTATTAGATGCTCCTTGAAATCTTCCCCCTTAACTACAACATGAAAGCTCTCCAATTAGCTGAACAAGTCTTGAATACTTGAAGAAAATGGTGGGAAAGATATGGCTCCTTAGGAGTTTCTGTGTTTTAATGAGTTCCATTGCATGTTTTGGTGCTGAGTCAATGAAACTTGGGTACTGAGCGGAGAATGATGCAAGTGTGCGAAAAAGCAAACTCAAAAGGAAAAGCTGAAGTGACTTGGAGTATTAATGGGCCCCACTGAGGGCTGTTACTAACAAAGCCTCCCCAGGGATGTGTTAGGGCAGATAATTGGAGGCCATGATTAGACAGGCAAAGCACTGTGCTGAGAAAAGTCTTGGTTGATTTTGGTGAAGACAAAGCCCAAGGCCTGACCCCAGCTACTGCGAGTAGAGATCCTGCATCCCCCTGTCTGGCTCAGGACTTTTCTTGGAGGTCTGAGGAATGTGGTGGGCAGTGTGATGCCACGAGAGGAAAACTGGTATGACACCACCCTGCCTCTGCACAGGGTTGCAAGGAAGCAAAGAGGCTGCACTGCAATGACTATATCTCGTTTTCTCAAAAGCTCTAGGCAAAGTGTCAGGACTGTTGGGGCCTTCCCTTTTTACCAGCAACCTCTGTCTTTTCCTCTGCATGCTCTCCTATGCTGTCCCACACTTTGTCCTATTTCCTGGAAGTCTGCAGACACCCATCTCTGTTCACCACCTTGCTCTCATCCCAGCATTTCCATCATTTCACTAATGTCTCATCAACCCTCACCAGCTGTTCCTTGACAAAGGAAGCTAGGGTCTGATCATAGATACTCAGCAGCATCTTCCAAGCCAGGGCCCTGCTGCTGGCCTTGCAGCTTCTTGGCTAAACACAGCCAAGCCTTGTGCCTCCTGCTGCCCACTCATGGACTCAAGCAGAAGGGACAGCACAACCCATCTGGGGGCCTTCTTTCTGCCTGGGTCGTCCTGGCTCTGGAGGCAGAGGGGATCCCCCAGTCAGCATGCCAAGCAGGTGCCTTGTGCTGGCCTAGCAGGGCCACTGCCAGATGTCAGCCCAAAAGTGCAGCTCCCAGGGAGAAGTCAAGGCTGACCTGACACCTCCAGACACAAGTGACCTCACAGTCTCTTTGTGTGACACGTTCCTGCTGCTGCCCTATCAAGTGCAGAGACAGAAGTGACCTCACAGTCCCTGCCACAGTCTCATTCCTCCTGCTGAGGCAGGAGATCCTGAGGCAGAGCTGAGCTCCTCAGAGCATTCCCACCCATCTCCTCCTTGTGGCCCACAAGCTGTTCAGATCCATGGCCCCTCAAATTCATTTGAGGTTAGGGTTTTGTATAGGTCTCTTAAGCAGTTTTCTAGTGTTAAATAGACCATTTTAGTGCTACTATTAAGGGCAGAGATCAGAGTGATTAAGAGAGTAAGAGCTAAGGGAAGTGGCTATGGGCTGAGTTTTGTCTTCTAGGGATACGTTGAGGTCACTCATTAGAGTAGTGGATTCCTGTCAGGGTGCTGAGTAGCATTTAGGTTTAAGAATTAACTTTATAGGTTGAAGCTGGGGAATAGCTTTCTATGACTATTTTAAGTCACAGTTACAGCTGCATCAGCAGAACCTGAACCCTCTTACCTCTACAAAATCCTCAATTTTGGCTGGCAAAGCCCCTACTCCCTCCTCTCAGTGTTACATTTCTCCTGGCCAGGCTTCTCCTGATTTCCCCATATCAGTTATCTTTTTAGGGGCATGCTTATGATGCCTTTCATGATCTTAGACAGTCATATCTGTCTAAGATGTCTAACATCTGTCAGTTCTCTGTTGGCTACTCTATTTCTGAGAAAAGTGACACTTAAGACATGTCGGAAAAGGATACAAAAGTCCATCAGAACTCCCTGCCCCTGCAGCAGCCGCCCTGGCCCTCAGCAGATGTGCTGGCCGGCATGCATGGGGAGGTGCTGGCGTGCATCAGAGAGCAGCAAGGAGGATGCCGGAGAGGGCCAGGGCCAGGCAGGTGGCAGAGCCCCGTGCAGGGGCTGGCTGGGGGTCCCCTCTACTGCAGCCAGCACACGCAGCATGGCAGGAGGAGGGCACACAGGGCTTGTGGCCACCTTGCTGCAGAAGAACCCTGATATGGAGGACAAAGCTCTTCCTGCTCGGAAGGCCAAGCAGCTCCAGCTTCTCCCCACACCTCGTGTCTTTACCCCGCTCCCTGTGCACCACAGGGCAGAGCCAGGCCCTGGGCCCTTCCTGACATCCCTTCATATCCTGGTGATATCAGTTCAGAAGGACATTTGGTTCTCTCCCTGTTAGAATAATAAAACCAAATTTGAAATACATTGCTATGTTTAATTAGATGGAAGACTAGAAACTTTTTATGTCTGATGCTACCTTAGTCACTAACACCTTATCTGTAAGGCCATACAGAATTGTAACCCAGGATGGAGGAGAGGGATAAGATAATCTAGGGCTGGAGTATGTGCCTTTAAAGAATAGGTGAGGAACTTGTGGTATACAAACAGTACTATAGGCTGGGAGATGAGTGGTTGGAAAGCTGCCTGGCAGAGAAGGGCCTGGGAGTATTGGTTGATAGTCAGCTGAATATGAGCCTGCAGTGTGCCCAGGTGGCCAAGAAAGCCAATGGCATCCTGGCTTGTATAAGAAGCAGTGTGACCGGCAGGGCTAGGGAAGTGATTGTTTCCCTGTTCTCGGCTCTGGTGAGGCCGCACCTTGAGTACTGTGTTCAGTTTTGGGACCATCGCTACAAGAAGGACATGGAGGTGCTTGAGCAAGTCCAGAGAAGGGCAATGAAGCTGGTGAGGGGCCTGGAGAACAAGTCTTATGAGAAATTTAGGGAGCTGGGCTTGTTCAGGCTGGAGAAGAGGAGGCTCAGGGGTGACCTTTTTGCTCTCTACAGGTACCTTAAAGGAGGCTGTAGAGAGGTGGGGGTTGGTCTGTTCTCCAACATGCCCAGTGACCGGACTAGAGGGAATGGGCTAAAGTTGTGCCAGGGGAGGTTTAGGTTGGCTATTAGGAAAAACTTCTCTACTTGTGAGATATGTTCATCTCATTCGTGTCAGTATGGAACAATGCTAGGGCCGCATGGTATGATGAATGTGACCTTCTCTCTTACATACCCTTGTATAAGCACAAGTCTAAGAAAAACATTTCTAAGAAAAACATTTCTAAGAAAAACAAGTCTAAGAGTGGTTAATGTATATAATTCTTGTTTCTTGCAAAGGAATGTTTTAGCAATTCATGTCAATAGAGAGCTTGAAGGGAAATATATTTGTAGACTTTTCCTTGAAGTCTCTGATATCTGGGGGGGGGGGGGGGGGGGGGGTCAGAATAACTGCTAACTATTATGACTATTGCATGGGACACTATGCATATGCAAGTTTCTGATATCTAGCCAGGCGATTAAGGAGACGGGGAGAGCTGAAGAACAACTAAAAGACAAAGCTTGCAGGGGACATTGCACAAGTCTCTGACATACAGACAAGTTGGACAAAGGAGAAGGACAAGAGGAAGGAAGACTATGAGCCTTCAGAACGAGAGACCCCCAGAGGGACCACCAGAGACTGATACGCATGCTCCAGTAGGAGGGTTCGGATTCCGGAAACTAATTATAATAATCCTGTTTTTATTTTTTTTTTTTAGAAGCAGTAATGAATATGTATCAGCCTAGGAGCATAAAAGTCAGCTGCTTGATGTAACTGGTGTGCATCTTGGTGGAGAAGAGACTCCCGGCGCACCCAGCGCTGTTTGCTTACCTCTATTCCTTTAATAAACTGTAAACTTTGATTATAGTCCTATTTTGAAGACTAAGCCATTTATTACATACTGAAAGGGTTGTTAGACATTGGAACGGGCTGCCCAGGGAAGTGGTGGAGTCACCATCCCTGGAGGTCTTTAAAAGACATACAGATGTAGAACTTAGTGATATGGTTTAGTAGAGAACTGGTTAGTATTAGGTCAGAGGTTGGACTAGGTGATCTAGGAGGTCTCTTCCAACCTAGGTGATTCTGTGATTCTGTGATCATCTTGTCAAACCTTCTTCTAGGGACAGGGACAATTTCCATTAGATTAGGTTGCCCAAAGTCACCTGCCAACTGGCCTTGAACAAGGTCTCACCTTTCTGCATTAGAGATTAAGCAAAAATTTATTGGGAGGATTTGGTGTTCTGCATAGGGTGTTAGGTCTGTGGCTGGGGTATGGACAAGCTTCGTGGTTTGTGGTTTTCTTTAGGTCTGCCAAGAAGTCATCTAGGGTTAAATAAAGTGTTTTAATGTTAGTGTTAAGGGAAGAGATTAGGATGAGCAAGAGAGTAAAGGTAAGGAAAGGGGCTATGGGTTAAGTTCTGCTTGAAGGGATACTCTGAGGTGAGGTATTACTGCAGGGGATTTCTGTCAAGGTGTTGGAGCAACATTCAGGTTTTGGGATTAGGGTTACTGGTCAAAACAGGGTAAGGGTTTTACATGACTGTTTTAAGCCAGTTTTAAAGCACCATCAATATTGCATGAAACCTCTTACCTCTACAAAATCGTTAATTTCTGCTTCCCAAGCTCCTCTTCCCTCCCCTAAATCTCACTTCCCTCTTGGCCAGGCTTCTCCTGTCATCCTCATATTGGTTTTCTTATTGGGATCAGCTTTCTGTTGGCTTTCATAATCTCACAGTATCTGTCTCACTCTGTTGGCTACTCTGTTCCTGAGACAGAAGTGGTGTTGTAGTCGGTAGGGAAAAGGGCACAAAGTTCTGTAGGAGCATCCTGCACGTTCCCATCCACTCCACACCTCCGCAAAAGTGTACATCCTATGAAGAAGCGTTGGTTCCAGAATGACTCCTATGGATCCAGGGTAACATTTTGCAGACCTTCGTGCAGGATTTACCTCCTCTCAGGCATCTTGGAGGCAGTAGCCACCCCTAAGGAGAAAACTAAAAACACCTATGAGGTATGAGTTTAGTCAAAATTTGAGATCTCTGACATGACAACCAGAGGTGCTGCTCTGCAGAGCAAGGGAGCTGTGGTGCCTGGGGCACGGGGGCACTCTGCAGGGCCATGCTGGGCAGGCTGGGAGGCAGACCCAGCTCATGGTGTCACTGCCATTGCCCCAGGGCTGCAAGGAGTCACTCGCCAGGCTCCTTTGCTGGGGCTGCTGCATGCCCTGGGGCTGCAGAGCTCTCCTCTGCCTGCTCACAGCAGATTGAGCACTTGAGCTCTGGTCAGCCCACCTCAGACAGGCTTTTGGTCCGTGGGCTCCATTCATTGCTGTCTCCTGGGCTCACGCTGGCCTGACAGAGGAGGCCAGAGAGTGATTTTTTGCAGGCCTGGGTTAATGGCAGTGATATTTCCTTGTTTCTCACGGCCTTCTCACATGTCTTTCTCATAACCCTTCCCACTGCCCAGCACTGCCTCCCAGGTGGGAATAAGTCAACCTTCAGAAGGGCCTTTGGGCTTCCTTCATCATCCTGGTGCTTATTAGGATCTTCCTGACTCCCCACAGAGCTCAGAGGGAGCCTTCTTGTCCAGTGTGTGGACCTGTATTGGCTCTGACTGTGACGAAGTAATTCTCTGCAGAGCAGCCCCTGTGGTGCTGTGTTTTCAATATGTGACCGTTATGGGTCTGGCTGGGATGGAGTTAACTTTTCCTGTAGAAGCTCACCCAGTGCTGTGCTCTGCTTGAGTAGCTAGAACAGCACTGGTATCACGGTTCTGTTTTGTCTACTGCTGAGCAATGCTGTCACAGCATCAGGAATCCCTCTAATTCCCCCTCCCCAAAGAGCCAGCAGGCTGCGGGTGCGCAAGAGACAGAGAGGGGACATCACCAGGTCAGCTAACCTAAACCAACCACAGAGATATTCCATACCATATGATGTCACACTCAGCAATAGAAGGTGGAAAATGGAAGGAGAGGGGAGAGGTGGGCTCCCGTTGTGAAAACGTCTGTCCTCCTAAAAATCAGACGCATCTATTGAGGCCCTGTTTCAAGGAAGTGGTCAAGCATCACTGTCACAAACAGTTTTGCTATTTATTTTTTTTTTAAATAGCTTCTTTGCTAGTTCCAAGGAGATGGGAATACACTGCAGCTGAGACCTATGAATTTCTGCTCACTTCTTTATTGTCTATAGCTACACAGAAAGCCTGGCTTTACATATACATGAGATGATTAGGAAAAGTAAAGAGATAAATGAACAGGTAGGAGGCTAACAATGATATTAATTAAATCGACTCCACAACATGGAGGACATATTTATCAAGAAAAATAATACCAAATTACTTTCCTAACTGTTTCTGAGATAAACTCGGAATGTAAAGGCACATTATACTTTCTTAAGAAATATGTATTCAAACAATTTCCTCAGTGCATCCTTGAGCTCCTGGTTCCTCATGCTGTAGATGAGGGGGTTCACTGCTGGAGGTAACATGGAGTACAGAAAAGATACTGCAAGGTCCAGGGATGGGGAGGAGAATGAGGGGGGCTTCAGGTAGGCAAACATGATAGTGCTGACAAACAGTGAGACCACGGACAGGTGAGGGAGGCATGTGGAAAAGGCTTTCTGTCGGCCCTGCTCAGAGGGCATCCTCAGCACTGCCCTGAGGATCTGCACATAGGATAACATGATGAAAACAAAGCAACAAAAGGCTAAAGAAACACTAAAAACTAGTGCCTCAACTTCCCTGAGGTAGGCATCTGAGCAGGAGAGCTTGAGGATCTGGGGGATTTCACAGAAGAACTGCTCCACAGCATTGCCTTGGCAGAGGGGCAGGGAAAATGTGTTGGCTGTGTGCAGGACAGCATTGAGAAAGCCACTGCCCCAGGCAGCTGCTGCCATCTGGGCACAAGCTCTGCTGCCCACGAGGCTCCCGTAGTGCAGGGGCTTGCAGATGGCAACGTAGCGGTCATAGGCCATGACGGTAAGAAGGGAAAACTCTGCTGACATCAAGAAGACAAAGAGAAAGACCTGTGCAGCACATCCTTGATAGGAGATGGCCCTGGTGTCCCAGAGGGCATTGGCCATGGCTTTGGGCAGAGTGGTGGAGATGCAGCCCAGGTCGAGGAGGGCGAGGTTGAGGAGGAAGAAGTACATGGGGGTGTGGAGGCGGTGGTCACAGGCTACGGCGTTGAGGATGAGGCCGTTTCCCAGGAGGGCAGCCAGGTAAATGCCCAGGAAGAGCGCGAAGTGCAGGAGCTGCAGCTCACGCATGTCTGCGAATGCCAGCAGGAGGAACTCACTCACAGAGCTGATGTTGGGCATTTTCTGACATTGAACACTGTTGTCTGTAGAGAAGTAGAAGGCAGAAAAAAATTTAGAAGACAATTCTGTGAGGAAAACCTACTGCAAGCCTTAGAGCACTCTCATCTGAAGCCTCTCTCTTTGCAAAAGGAGCTTTCTGCAGCTCTATCGCTTGAGTCCCAGCTGATGCTTGGTGAGACTGGCACTGCAAGCATGCATTACTGGGGACTTTAGAGGTGTCCTTCCTTCTGTGAAGCAGTCAGAAAGCAGCAACAAGCGGGAAACTCAAGTTCAGTCCACTTATGGGATCCATGAACTTTGCAGGGTTGTTGCAAAGAACACCTCCAACCACACTGTAGAGCGAGTCAGATTTTATTATGCTTAGTAGAACAATCACACTCTTGTGTTTCCAAAGAAGTAGAGACAGCTTAAAGCAAAGAAGCCCCAACCCCAGTGCAGATGGACAGAATCCGCACCTTATCTCCAGGTACATGAGCAGGATCTCAGCTTTTCCCTCTTCTCCAAGAGTGCAGAAGCCTCATTCCAGCTGCCCACAGACAGCCATCCAGCAGCACAGACATGGGTTTAGTACAGAGGTGTCTTCTCCTTGAGGTACCTGGATAACACAAGGATGCCAGGAGAGAGCTGCATCCTGCGGGAGAGAAGAATGCAGCCCAGGACAATGCCCCACGGACAGAGCTGGATATTCGAAATCTGGGGTGTCCCAATACCCAATCTGCATCCCCTGCAGTGTCTGGAGGAGACTTGGACACCCAACTCTTGGCTAAAAAGGGCAGCTGTGTTATGACACTCCAAGGGGCTTCTGCCAGACTTTCTCACCTCACACTGCAACCCAGCAGGACTCTCAAAGCCTACTGCATTACTCACTGCCCTCCCAGAAACAAGACCCAGCAGGAGACCCTTCCAGGACCTGCAGCTGCACGGCCCTGCAGCCAGACCCTTACCTTGTCAAGGGCTGTGCAGGTTTCTCCTGCAGGCAGCTCTCAGAATCCTCCCACTGCCAAGTGCCTTCAGCCCCTCTCTCCTTCTCTCCTCTGTGTGTGCCAGCTGCGGTCAGAGCCCCCAGCCCTACTGCGCTGTGCAGTGGAGCTGCTCCTGGCCACAGCTGTCTCTCTGCACCAGGATCACTTCTGAAATGAGTTTTCTCTGTCCCACGAGCCCGGCCCAGCTCAGCAGCACAGCACTAGCCCAAGGCACTGCAATCACCCCTCTGGGGGCTATGCTGATGAGCCCACGAACCTCAGGCACTCAGAGACAATTGAAGACAGCTCTCCAGAAGTCCAAGTCAGAGGCAAGTTTCCTGCAGTGTCCCCCTGAGGGCCAGCACTGACACAGCCTCCTTTGGAGCTCGTTAGAGCAGAACCCTGGAGGCAGTGAGGACAAGGAGTCAAAGGCAATGTGAAGGTGACACTGATGTGTAGGAAACCTGGATGTGTGTCACCAAGCACAAGGGCCAGGACTTGACATCCAACCCATTTTAAGGGGGATCCTTTCCCTTCCCACCTTGCTCAGGGCTCTTTGTGGGGCAGTAGGAGATGGGGATGTGCATTGCCAAGTGCAGGAGAATGGTACGACCCCTGCCTGCCTCATGGGTGTGGGCGAGGAGGCAATGAGGCCCTGGTGCTTTAACAATCAGCTGTCTCCTTAGAGGCGTCAGTGGCAGAGACAACAGCCATAGCCATGGACACAAAGACCTGAGTCCTGTTGAGACTTTCAGCCTTGCCATAGCCCTTGATCCTCTCCACACCAGGCTGTCTGAGGGACTCCTAGACCTGTACGTCTTTTCCTGCTGGCTGCAGACCCTCTTCTGTGTAGTACCACACTAGATCTCTGAGGAGTCTCATAACTCAGATCTTCTTGTTGGCCATGCTCCTCGTAAGGGAGATCTGTGGGAAACTGGCCTAGCTGCTGAGCAGGCACCACTGCTCATATGGCATCCCTTGTGGTGCCCAGGCCCTCCTCCTCCTGGCCACTGTTCACTCAGCAAGGTTCCATTCTGCCCTGATGTGTGGGTTTCTCTTCCTGTGGTGCAGTATGGGGTTCTTCTCCTTGTAAAAGCCAAGAGGTTTCTGTAGGCAAAATCCTGCAGTTTCTCAAGGTTGCCCCACACTGATGCTCCATTCTGTCAGCTCTTCATGTCTACAGGCAGACAGTTCAAACTTTGCGTGTGATTGTGCTATCTATGAGAAGACAACAGCAGCAGGAAAGTTTGGATAATACAGGAGTAACCAGTTGAATGGCATTGCAGCACAGAGCCACAGAAGAGCATGGAAAGCTGCCAGGTTCCACCTCTTCCGTGCTTCCTTCTCATGCATGCTGTCAGTTTGTCTGGAGCTGTGTCCTGAATGTTATGGGGCTGTGCAGGTCAAAATTAGAAGGGCCAAAGCCAAGCTGGAGCTCAATCTGTCTGTGACTCTTAAAGACAATGAAAAACTCTTTATAAAAATACTATAAATAAAGGAGGATTAAGAAGAACCATCATCCTTTATTGGATGTAGTGGAAATCTGGTGAAGATCTTGAGATAACGTAAAGGATGAGGTACTTAATGCCTTCTTTGCCTCCGACTAGGTCAGCGAGACCAGTTGTTCCGCTGGACATTTCTTCTTCCTCATGGCCAGTGCCAATATTCCTGGGCACACATTGTGGCAAGTTTTTCTCTCCTGCTCTTTCCTACAGCCAAAAAAAGCTCCATCAGGGTGGAAACCACTCCTGAAGTAGGCATCCCAACCCAGCAGGCTCCTCGCGGCCTGTCAGCCAACCAGACACAAGTCACCTCAGCAGCAGCTTCCAAGCCATGGGACTGATGCTGGCCTTGCAGCTTCTTGGCTAGACACAGCCAAGCCTTGTGCCTGCTGCTGCCCACTCATGGACTCAAGCAGAAGGGACAGGACAACCCATGTTGGGGCCTTCTTTCTGCCTGGGTCCTCCTGGCTCTGGAGGCAGAGGGGATCCCCCAGTCAGCATGCCAAGCAGGTGCCTTCTGCTGGCGTAGCAGGGCCACTGCCAGATATCAGCCCAAAAGTGCAGATCCCAGGGAGAAGTCAAGGGTGACCTGCCACCTCCAGACACAAGTGACCTCACAGTCCCTTTCCGTGACACATTCCTGCTGCTGCTCTATCAAGGGCAGAGACAGAAGTTACCTCACAATCACTGCCACAGTCATATTGCTCCTGCTGGGGCAGGAGATCCTGAGGCAGAGCTCACCTCTCTGTTGTCCCCTACAGGCTGGGACTTACCTTTCTGGTTTAGAGAGTAAACGAAATGTTAGTTGGAAGGTTTACTGTTCTGTTTGTGGTGTCAGGTCTCTGGTTAGGGTATGGGAAAACATTATGGATTAGGGTTTTGTTTAGTTCTGGAAATAAGTCTTGGGATAAATAGAGCATTTAATGTTAGTGCTAAGGGCAGGGATTAGGGTGAGCAAGAGAGGAAATGTAAGAAACAGGCGCTATGGGCTGAGTTTACTTGAGGTGATATTTTGAGTTTTGCTTTACAATAGTGGATTCCTGTCAGCATGTTAGACTAACGTTTAGGTTGAGGGATTATTGTTATTGTTTAAAGGCGTTACAAGACTGAAGTCAGTGTTACAGCAGCATCAACATTACAGGAACCCTCTTACCTCTACAAAGGTAAGCTTCCGAGCTCCTCTTCCCTTCTTCTTCCCTCCCCCAAATCTGACGTCTCTCCTGGCCAGGCTACTCCTGACCTCCCCATATCAGTCATCTAACTGGGATCAGCTTTCTGATGGCTGTCATTATATCAGAGTACCTGTGTCAACTCTGTTGGCTACACTATTCTGTAGTATTAGAATACTCATTACTCTGTTGGCTATTTTATTCGGTTACTCACAAAGCCTCCCATGGGAATTGTTAGGGCAGATAACTGGAAGCCATGATTACAGGTTGGCAAAGGCACTGTGCTGAGAAAATCACTGTTTATTTTGGTGAAGCAGAAGGGCCAAGGCCTGACCCCAGCCACTGGGAGGGGAGATCCTGCACCCACAGCATCCCCGTGTCTCACTCTTCCTGGGGTCTGTGGGGCAGGGGGCGATGCCCATAATGTCATGTGAAGGACAATGGTATGACACCTTCCAGCGTTTGCGAAAGGTTGAAAGGAGAATTCATAGTCCCAATGCCATGAGTAAAACACATCTTCTCATAAGCCATGGCCAAGGGGACAAAGGTGTCAGTGCTGCTGCAGCCTTCCATTCTTGTCAGAGCCCTCTGCCTTCTCCTCTGCATGCTTTCCTGTGCTGTCCCACACTTCCATGAAGGCTGCAGAACAACCACTTCTCTTCACCACCTTGCTCTCACTCTGCTGTTCCCATGATTTCACTGCTGCCTCTCCACTCTCACCAGCTGTTCCTTCAAACACAAGGGCATGGGCTGATCCAAACTCCCTCTGGGTGACCTCTGGAGCCACAGTACAAGTGCCAGTGCCTTACCTCCAAGTCAAGAATTTCATCTGACTATCGAATCTAAATCTACCCTCTTGAAGTTTAAAACCATTCCCCTTGTCCTATGATAGAGTCATCGAAATCATAAAAGCACAAATTTGGAAAGGACCTACAAGACCATTTAGTCCAACCTTCCTATCACTAATACTACTCACTAAGCTACTAAGCCATATCTCCTAGCAACTTGTCCTGGTGCTTCTTGAACACTGAGGGTCAGTGATTCCACCATGTCCCTGAGCAGACCATTCTAGTTCCCGACTACTCTTTCAGAGAAAAAGTTTTTCATGATATCTAATCTAAACATCCCCAGGCACAACTTGTGGCCATTTCCTCGAATCCTATCATTAGTTAGTTATCTGAGAGAAGAGGCTGACCCCCACTTCATCACAACCTCTCTTCAGGAAGTTGTAGAGTGCAATGAGGTCTCCCCTGAGCCTCCTCTTCGCCAAAGGAAATAATCCTAGTTCTCTTAGCCTCTTCTCATAAGACCCGTACTCTAGCCCCCTCAACAGTTTGGTTTCCCTTCTCTGGACATATTCCAGGACCTCGATGTCCTTCTTGTAATGAGTGGCCCAAAACTGAACACAGTGCTCGAGGTGTGGCCTCACCAGAGCCGAGTACAGGAGGATGATCACCTCCCTGCTCCTGCTGGCTGATCTATTTCTAATACAGGCCAGAAAACCCTTGGTCTTCTTGGCCACCTAGGCACACGGCTGGCTCATGTTCAGCCGAGCATCCATCAACACTCCCAGGTCCTTTTCCTCTTCACAGTCTTCTAGCCAGTCTGCCCCAAGCCTATAGTGTTGCATGGAGTTATTGTGGCCAAAGTGCAGGACCCTGCACTTGGCCTTGTTGAACCTCATCCCATTCACCTCAACCCAGAAATCCAGCCTATCCAGGTCCCTCTGATGGGCCACCCTACCCTCATGCGGATCGTCACTACCACCCAACTTGGTGTCATCTGCAGACTTACTGAGGGTACACTCAATCCCCTCATCTAGGTCATCAATAAAGACATTAAACAAGATAGGTCGCTGTACCGATCCCTGGGGGACACCACTTGTAACAGGATGCCAGCTGGACTAACCAAAAATCTTGGTTAAAATCTCTGAGGAGAGACATTATGGGCTTCACAAGGACAATGGTAGCAGTGTCACAGATAATCATAGAAACATGGGATCATAGAGTCATAGAATGGTTTGGGTTGGAAGGGACCTTAAAGATCCTCTTATTCCAACCATCCTTCTACTAGATCTGGTTGCTCAAAACTCATTTCAATCTGTTCTTGAACACTTCCAGGGATGGGACATTCACAGCTTTTCCAGGAAACCTGTTCCAATGCCTCACCATCCTAAAAGGAAAGAATTTCTTCCATATATCTAATTTAAACCTGCCCTCTTCTAGTTTAAAGTCATTACTCCTTGTCCCTTCACTACACTCCCAGACAAAGACTGTCTCCCCAGCTTTCCTGTAGGTCCTCTCTAAGTACTGGAAGGTTGCTCTAAGGTTTCTCCGGTGCTGAGTAGTACCAGTTCTCTCAGCACGCCTTCATAGCAGAAGTGCTCCAGCCCCTTGATCGCCTTTGTGGCCCTCCTCTGGACCTCTTCAAATAATTCCATGTACTCGAACTGCCGCGTTAAACCACAGAAGTCTTTTTGGCACACGGTGTGGGGCACAAAGGGTTGAGATAAGGACAGATCTTACCACAGAGTGCTAAAGTTAAATTGTTATAAACATTAGACCAGTTTAATAGTTGCTGATCACAAGGTCGACATTTTGGATTTCAGGTCTGTTGGGCTTGTTTTCAGAAATGTGTTGTATAGCACATTACTTACTGCACGTGTTCCCATTGTGCTCTTTATCATTCCTGGGTCTGGTTTAAAGTTATTTTGCTATGTTGTGTAGCACTGGCTTATGAGTCAGGAAAATTACTGGTCATGTGACAAATCTGTTCTTTGTACTGAGCATTGCCATCACCTCCATACCTCAGGAACCATCACTCAGAAACTATTAAGAACTACACTCTTCACCTTTTTGCTTTAAGGAGCTAATCTAGGGGAGGAAAAGGGAGGGACACTTCTCCACTTCTTCACCTCCCCCTTCTCCTCCAGGGTAATTACACTAGCTCTAAAAAGCTTAGAATATCCATGGGATGGGCCCACTGTGATGTCTCCAGAATGTCTTTCAGCTATTGTTTATGGATAAACAGCTCTTGAAGAATGCCCTCCAGAGACCTGCCCCAAGGCCGGAGAGTTAGGAGTGACAGGGAGCATGGGAGGATCTGGGCAGGCACCTAGAGCAGTGGGCACCTCCAGTGCTTTGGAAGTTCCCCCCTGAGCACGTGCAGAATCCTTAAAAACTGCAGAAGTGCTTGAAAAGGAGGGGTTATCACCTTGGCAATTCCAAAGGGAATTCCAAAGGCAGCCTCAGTCAGTGTCACTCCAACCCCTGGGACAGGCCCTGCAGCTACTCCAACACCTCTGACATGTCCCGCAGCCACTCCAGCCACTGTGACAGGCCCCAGACTAGACCAGACCCCCCAGGTCTGCTCTTGCTAGGCCAGAGCACAAACCTGTGCCAGGATCCGTTGCCTCTACATGCAGGAGAAAACAGAGGGTGTGACAATCAGGCTCCTGAGAATGGAAGAGAACTACTGCCCAGAAAAGAAAGGAGGGAGAGGAATGTTGATCTATGAAACCTTGACATAGACTTCCCCACGAGAGGGTACTTCCAAGATCCAAAAGGGTACAGGTGGAGTTTCGGGATAGCTGCCTTCAAGAGAGAGGATGTTAAAGAGCTGTCTACCTTGCCCAGTTCCTGGGAGGACCCTTCCATTTGTGGACTTGTTGAAGGTCAAAGAAGAGCAGGTGCAGATGGTTACCACAATGTTCTACTAGTTGGGGACAGGCTGGACATCAGTCAGTAATGAGCAATTGCACTGTGTATAGCTTGCTTTGTACATGAAAATAATAGTACTAAAAATAATTGCTATTATAATTCTTTCTCTACCATTTCAGTCCTTTCAACTGCCCTGACCTGAACCGATAAGCATGTGGGGGGGTTGGTGTGAGCTAACTGCTGTGTGGTGCTGAGCTGCCTGCCAGGTTAAAGCACATCATGTTTGACAACCACAGTCCAGCAGCACAAATCACACTTCTAAAAATCTTGTGTTCAGAGAGGAGCAGTAGATGATCAGTTCAGTCTGCCTCAATGAGCAAACCCCAGCAGAGACCCTGCTGCCTTGGGGAGCTGTCAGCCCTGAGGGACACCTCGAGGGAGCCCAAGGGCACAGAGCAAGCGATGCCATGGTCAGGTGCTGTGCTGCTGAGCTGGGCCGGGCTCCTGGGCACAAGCGGAGCTCCTGGCAAGCACTGCAGAGAGACAGCTGTGGCCAGGAGCAGCTCCTCTGCACAGCGCAGCAGGGCTGGGGGCTCTGACCGCAGCTGGCACGGGAGAGGAGAGAAGGAGAGAGGGCTTGGAGGCACTGAGGAGCGCAACAACAGAGGGCAGCGTGTGGCAGGACACATCTGCAGGCTCTTGGCACCGTGAGGCTCTGGCAGCAGGGCCATGCAGGTGGGGTTGCCAGAGGGGTCTTCTGCAGCTGGCACATCCGACAGCTGATAGCATCTGTGAGGATGGCTTTTACTCTATATTTAATGTGGAATGGAATGTGCTATACACAATGGCATTTAAAAAAGGGCATTTCCAGAGGAAAACTGACGCTTGGTTAATCTGAAGAGGAAGGCTTTTTTAGTTTCTGTGCTTTCTGAATCTTGCAGTGCAGTGGAAGCATGGATGTGGTCTGTGAGCATGGACAGGGAGGAGATGTGGGGACATAGAACCATCATCCAGCAGGGAGGCAGCAGGGACTTGGGCAGGCGGTGAGAGGGAGCTGCTGCCACAAATGCTGTGCGAGGGAGGGCTCAGGCACCTCCCCACAACCCCCTGCACAGCAGGCGCCTTCCCTGGGACACCCCCTGTTCTACTCTCCCACCAGCTCAGCCTCTGCCCTCAAGCCCCCGCTGTCCCCAGCAGGAGCTGCCTTGTCTGCAGGCAGAGCTGCAGCACAGGAGGGTCTGCTGAGTGTCCGTCTGTCCCTCCCTGGCCTTGCCTCCCCTGGCAGCAGCACGCTGGCATTCCTCCTGGCTTCTCCAGCTGGCCGTGCTGCTGCTGGTCTTGTTTGCAGGCTGGCTGGGGACGGGGGTTTCACATGCCCGTGGGGAGAGCCCTCGGTGTGCTTGGGGGAAGGGGAGTAGGGGGACAGGGTGGGGGATCTGGAGATGTGTGCTTTGAGCCTGGATTCCTCTGCTCTCAGCAGTGTCCAGGTTCTTCTCAGGAGAACCTCCTTAGTGCAATTGCCCTGCAGCTTAAGGACACGCCAGCAGAGAACAACTGAAGGAACAACCAATGAAGGAAAGGGATCTGCCAATTGTCTACATGCAGTTCGGCAAATGCTTTGAGAGGTTTAACTGAAAAAAATGAACTGTTTTTTCTCAGATAATCCTGATATATTATCACTCTATTTCTCTTCCTTTAGCAGGACAACATACACAAAACAAGCAAATGCCCAACAGCAGCTCAGTGGGTGAGTTCCTCCTGCTGGCATTCGCAGACACGCACAAGCTGCAGCTCCTGCACTTCGCGCTCTTCCTGGGCATTTACCTGGCTGCCCTCCTGGGCAACGGCCTCATCCTCAACGCCGTAGCCTGTGACCACCGCCTCCACACCCCCATGTACTTCTTCCTCCTCAACCTCGCCCTCCTCGACGTGGGCTGCATCTCCACCACTCTGCCCAAAGCCATGGCCAATGCCCTCTGGGACACCAGGGCCATCTCCTATCAAGGATGTGCTGCACAGGTCTTCTTTTTCTTCTTCTTGGTTGGAGCAGAGTATTCCCTTCTCACTGTCATGTCATACGACCGCTACGTTGCCATCTGCAAGCCCCTGCACTACGGGAGCCTCGTGGGCAGCAGAGCTTGTGCCCAGATGGCAGCAGCTGCCTGGGGCAGTGGCTTTCTCAATGCTGTCCTGCACACGGCCAACACATTTTCCCTTCCCCTCTGCCAAGGCAATGCTGTGGACCAGTTCTTCTGTGAAATCCCCCAAATCCTCAAGCTCTCCTGCTCAAATACCTACGTCAGGGAAGTTAGGGCACTTGTTTTTAGTGTTTTTTTGGCCTTTGGTTGTTTTATTTTCATTGTGCTGTCCTATGTGCAGATCTTCAGGGCAGTGCTGAGGATGCCCTCTTGGCAGGGACGACACAAAGCCTTTTCCACGTGCCTCCCTCACCTGGCCGTGGTCTCTCTGTTCCTCAGTACTGCCATATTTGCCTACCTGAAGCCTCCCTCCATTTCCTCTCCATCCTTGGACCTGGTGGTGTCATTTCTATACTCGGTGGTGCCTCCAGCAGTGAACCCCCTCATCTACAGCATGAGGAATCAGGAGCTCAAGAATGCAGTGAGGAAATTGTTTCCGTACATGCTTCTTTAGCATCTGTGATGTATTCAGAGGATGTATTCTTTATAATATGCAAATATTTTGATTCATACTATATCATATCATTTTATCATTATTAGTGTTATCATAAAATTTTCATTAATAATAATCCTAACAGAAATAAAAGGGTATTTGGGAAAATGACACAACCTTTTAAAAATTATTTTTCTCTGTTAATATTTTAACAATATTTTATTTTGTTTTTAGTAGTGTAGTTCTCAGCATTCTGAATTTTACATTTTGTCTTAGTTTTTACCCTTTAATTTAATGTACACAGAGATCATGTTTCCTTTGCTGTTAAAGACAATAAAGATACCAGTGATAAATTCATTGGTCTCAGTATCCTTCTCTTTCCATCTCCTCTGGTGCTGTTGGAGCATCCTCAGCATCCTGAAGGGGCTCGGGGCCAAGAGCCCAGCTGCCACGCAGAGGAGCAGTGTATTTGGATTAGACCTTGTGGATCTAGGTGACAGTCCTCTCGTCTCTATAGCAGGGCTGGCACAAAGCCTTTTCCAGGTGCCTCCCTGACCTGGCCATGGTGTCCGTCTCCCTCAGGCCTGTCATGGTTGCCTGCCTGAAGCTCCCTCCATCTCCTCCCCATCCCTGGACCTGGTGGTGGCAGTTCTGTACTCAGTGGTGTCTCTAGTTGAGCACGTCTTTATCTGTAGCATGAAGAACCAGGAGCTCAAGCATGCCTTGTGGAAATTAATGACTAGATGTGTCTTGGATGCAAGAAATATCTGATCTGCTTCTGCACATGACTTGGAATATCAATAATTGGAGAAAGAGCCAGTATACCTGTTTGTATTTTTTTTTTGTGTGTGTGGTTGTGTTTGTGCATATTTTTATTACATTAATTCAGCTAATAAACACCCATTAAAATGATATGGATGTACCCGTTGAACATAGCTCATAGGCTCTGTGCATGTGAAGCTATGCTCTATGTGAATTTAACCTTAAGGAAGATAAGATTTAACTGCCTTTTTTGTCTGACATCCTTCCTCTGAGACCTGGTCTGGCTCTGCAGGGGCAGTGCCCATGTGCAGGGGTGCAGAGGCAAAGAGTCCCATCCCAGCAGCACGGCCAGGGAGCACCAGCGCTTGGGGCATGCAGAGCTGCTCTCTTGCCACTGCCGCCCTGTCCTGCTGAGCCCTGCTGGTGGGGTCAGGCCCGGCTGCTCCTGGAGCTTGGTGCCAGTGCTGCTGTGGGGCTGTGCTGGGACTGCAGGCAGGGACAGGCAGTGGGCACGGCAGTGGCACAGCTGGCCTCCACTGCAGCACTTCCCTCCTAAGGGGGGATCTCCTCCAAGGTGGACTGACCAGAGCTCCTGTGCTCAGTCTGGTGTGAGCAGGCAGAGGAGAGATCTGCAGCCCCACTGCTCAAAAAAGCCCCAGCAAAGGAGCCTGGTGAGTGATTCCTTGCAGCCCTGGGGCAATGGCAGTGACCCCCTGAGCTGGGTCTGCCTCCCAGCCTGCCCAGCACACCTCTGCAGAGTGCCCCCGTGCCACAGGCACCACAGCCCCCTCGCTCTGCAGAGCAGCACCTCCAGCTGGGGCTGGGGCTGGAAGGGTGCTTCCCCTGAGTGTCTTCTAGGCCAGCTTCAGGCTTCTGGATGTGAGTGTGATCTTCACTGTGCACAAGGAGCTGAGAGACCGCCAACAGGCATGGGGCTGGAACATTGTCTACAAGGTCCCTCTTGCCATATCACCTCCCAGGACTGGCACGGAACTGGCTCCTGTGCATCAGAGAGGCTGGGAGCCCAGCAGGTGTGCCATGAGCTTGGAGGATCACAGCCAGATTATTTCCACCTTGGCAGCTCCTGGGCAAAAAAGGCGGTGCTTTGTAGGTGTGGTATTCTTTGCTCACTGGTGTATCAGAAACACTAAGTTCAGCAGGAAGCAAATGGCTGTTAAATGGCATGTGAGGTGAGCTCTTTCTGAAGTAGCCAACAGGTCACCCTTGACTCCTGGCTGGGATCTGTGCCTTTAGGCTCACATCTGCCAGTGTCCATGGTAGGGCAGCAGAAGGCACTTGCTGTGCATGTAGTTTCTGAGATCGGCTCTTTCTAAGTACCTGGTAGGCCCCATAGAGGAAGAGGTCTTGGGTAGGGGTTGTCATGTCAGAGGTGTCAGCTTTTGCCTGAAGTCATCCTTTAGGACTGCTTTCAGTTTTCTACACAGAGGGGGCCACTGCCTCCAAGATGCTTGGGGCAAACTGAACCATGCATGAGGGTTTGGAAAAAGATAGCCTGGGTGCACAGAAGCTATTCTGTATCCAAACGTTGGAGGCAGGAAACAAAATTTTGGGGTGATACAAGAACTGCTGGGCACATTGTTCAGGGTTCATATACAGCCTTTGAGTTATTTTCCATCCTGACTTAGGTGCCATGTCAGTCTTAAGACAGGAGTACCCAACAGATATGAGACAGATACTCTGAGATCATGAAAGCCATCTGAAAGCTGCCCCTAGGAAGATGACTGATATGGGGAAGTCAGGAGAAGCCTGGCCAGGAGAGATGTAAGATTTGAGGGAGGGAAAAGGAGTTTGGCCAGCAGAAATTAATGATTTCTGTGAGGTTAGAACATTCAGGCAATGTTGATTCTGCTGTAACACTGGCTTAAAACAGTCATGTAAAGCCATTCCCCTATTTTAACCAGTGACATTGATCCCCAAACCTAAATGCTACTCCACACCGTGACAGGAATCCACTACTCTTATGCCTGACCTCAAAGTTTCCCTTCAAGCCAAAACACAGCCTATAGTCGCTTCCCTTTATCTTTAGTCTCTTGCTCACCCTGATCTGATCAGCTTGTGGGCCACAAGGAGGAGATGGGTGGGGATGTCTGAGGAGCTCAGCTCTGCCTCAGGATCTCCTGCCCCAGCAGGAGCAATGTGACCATGGCAGTGACTGTGAGGTCACTTGTGTCTGGAGGTGGCAGGTCAGCCTTGGCTTCTCCCTGGGAGCTGCACTTTTGGGCTGACAGCTGCCAGTGGCCCTGCTAGGCCAGCAGAAGGCACCTGCTTGGCATGCTGACTGGGGGATCCCCTCTGCCTCCAGACCCAGGAGGACCCAGGCAGAAAAAGGCCCCCAGATGGGTTGTCCTGTCCCTTCTGCTTGAGTCCTTGAGTGGGCAGCAGCAGGCACAAGGCTTGGCTGTGTCTCCACAAGAAGCTGCAAGGCCAGCAGCAGGCCCCTGGCTTGGAAGCTGCTGCTGAGGTGACTTGTGTGTGGTTGGCTGAGACGCCGCAAGGAGCCTGCTGGGTTGGGATGCCTACTTCAGGAGTCGTTTCCACGTTGATGGAGCTTCCTTTGCTAACATGAAAGAGCAGGAGAGAAAAAAAAGACACAAACAACCCTAGAAGGTTGGCACAGGCCTTCAAATTTTTACCTGCACAGCCCCATAACATTCAGGACACAAGTCCAGACAAACTGACAGCATGCATGAGATGGAAGCACAGAAGAGGTGGAACGTGGCAGCCTTCCATCCCCTGCCTTTCTGTGAGTCCGTACTGCAATTCCTTTCCACTGGTTACTCCTGTATTATCCAAACTTTCCTGTAGCTCCTGATGCTGCTATCTTGTCAGAGAGTGCGTAATCACACGATGGCTGAACTGACTGCTTGCAGACACAAACAACTGACAGCATGGAGCATCAGTGTGAGGGAATCTTTAGGAATTGAAGGATTTTGCCTAAAGGAACCTCTTGACATTTACAAGGAGAAAAACCCAGAACTGCACCAGAAGAAGAGGAAACCCACACATGAGGGCAGACTGGGACCCTGATGAGTGAGCAGTGCCTAGGAGGAGGGGGCCTGGGCACCACGAGGGATGCCATACGAGCAGTGCTGTTTGCTCACCAGGAGCCAGGCCAGCTTCCTTAAGAACTGCCTTACGAGGAGCAGGAACACCACGAAGATCCTTGTTATCAGACTCAGCTCAGATCCCATGTGACACTACCAACAGAAGGGTCTGAATCAAGCAGTGGAAGATTTGGAAGTCCAGGAGTCCCTCAGCCTGGTGAGGAGAAGAGTAATGGTTGTGGCAAAGCTCAAAGTCCCAACAGGACCCAGGTCTTTGTGTCCATGGCTATGGCTGTTGTCTCTGCCACTGAGGCCTTTGAGGAGAAAGCTTATTTCACAGAATCACAGAATCACAGAATTTTCTAGGTTGGAAGAGACCTCAAGGTCATCGAGTCCAACCTCTGACCTAACGCTAATAGTCCCCACTAAACCATTTCCCTAAGCTCTACATCTAAACGTCTTTTGAAGACTTCCAGGGATGGTGACTCCACCACTTCCCTGGGCAGCCTGTTCCAGTGCCTCACAACCCTTTCAGTGAAGAAGTTCTTCCTAACATCTAAACTAAAACTCCCCTGGCTCAACTTAAGCCCATTCCCCCTCGTCCTGTCACCAGGCACGTGGGAGAACAGACCAACCCCCACCTCGCTACAGCCTCCCTTGAGGTACCTATAGAGAGCGATAAGGTTGCCCCTGAACCTCCTTTTCTCCAGGCTCAACAAGCCCAGCTCCCTCAGCCGCTCCTCGTAGGACTTGTTCTCCAGGCCCCTCACCAGCTTTGTCGCCCTTCTCTGCACCCACTCAAGCACCTCGATGTCCTTCTTGTAGTGAGGGGCCCAAAACTGAACACAGTACTCGAGGTGCGGCCTCACCAGAGCTGAGTACAGGGGGACGATCACCTCCCTAGCCCTGCTGGTCACACTGTTTCTGATACAAGCCAGGATGCCATTGGCCTTCTTGGCCACCTGAGCACACTGCTGGCTCATATTCAGCCGACTATCCACCATCACTCCCAGGTCCTTCTCTGCCTGGCAGCTCTCCAACCACTCCACCCAGCCTGTAGCTCTGCTTGGGGTTATTGCGCCCCAGGTGCAGGACCTGGCACTTGGCCTTGTTGAACTTCATGCAGTTGACCTCAGCCCATCGGTGCAGCCTATCCAGATCCTCCTGCAGAGCCTTCCTACCCTTGAGCATGTGAGGAATGTTTTAACAATTCGTGTCCATAAAGAACAATTCTGTTTGAATCCTGTCTGCCTCTGGGCCCTGCACTGGCAATTTAATTCTTGAACCACAGATGCAGTGTGTCCCAGTCTCCCCCTCATTCTAGTCAATTTATCACGTCTTCAGAAAATACTCCTTAAATTTATGAACCTGTTTGCTTTTGTTATTCTGGACTTCTATTTCTAACAGTTACAGCCTTTTTTCCTGTCTTCTTTGAGATTAACTTAACACTGCTATAGATGTGTCTGTGAATGGCTGGGGAAGAATGTTTTAATTACTCATGAAGTGTCAATAAGAAAGCTGTTTGTGTTTGATGTCTAGGAGTTTCAGAACAACTGATTACAACTAGTAACTGTTATGGGATACTATGCGGATCTTTGGTATCTGGCTAGGGGGCCGAGAGATTAAGAGGAAGGGAAAAGAAGCTGAAGGACGGCTGGGAGACAAGACCTGCAGAAAATGTTCTATAAACTTGGTATGGTGCCAAGTGAGTACAAAGGGGAGAGGAAGACTATGAGCCTTCAGCATGAAAGATCCCTAGAGACCCCCAGAGGAGACTGATGCGCATGCTCCAGTAGGAGGGACTGCACCCCGGAAGCTAATTATAATAATCTATTTTTTTTAGAAGTAGTAATGAATATGTATTAGTCTAGGAGCATAAAAATCAGCTGCTTGATGTAACTGGTGTGCGTCCTGGTGGAGCAGAGACTCCCGGTGCACCCAGCACTGTTTGCTTACCTCTATTCCTTTATATTCTTTCAATAAATCCTATTTTTTATTTAATCCTAATTTGAATCCTGAGCCATTTATAACAGCTGTGTGAAGATGACACTGACGTATAGACAAACTGGATGTGAGTCAGCAAGCACAAGGGCCAGGCCTTGACCCCTGTCCTCTGGGAAGGGAGATCCTTTCCCTTCACACCTTGGTCAGGAAGCTTCTTGGTCAGTAGGAGATGGGGATGTGCATGGCCAAGTGCAGGAGAATGGAACAACCCCTGCCTGGTACATGGTTGGGGGTGAGCAGGCAATGAGGCCCTGGTGCTTTAACAATCAGCTGTCTCCTCATAGGCCTCAGTGGCAGAGACAACAGCCATAGCCATGGATACAAAGACCTGGGTTCTTTTTGGACTTCGAGCCTTGCCACAGCACTTGATCCTCTCCACACCTGGCTGCACTAGGGAATCCCAGACCTGTACCTCTTTCCCTGTACCTGTATACAATTTTGGGAGGGTGTTCTCACTGAATATGAACTGAGTCTGACAACTCAGATCTTCTTGGTGGCCATGCTTTTCATAAGGCAGCTCTCTAGGAAGCGGGCCTGGTTCCTGCTGAGCAGGCACCACTGCTTGTATGGCATCCCTCATGGTGTCCAGGCCCCCTCCTCCTGGGCACTGCTCACTCAGCAGGGTCCCAGTCTGCCCCCATGTGTGGGGTTCCTCTTCTTCTGGTGCAGTACTGGGCTCTTCTCCTTGTAAATGTCAACAGGTTTCTGTAGGCAAATTCCTGCAGTTTCTCGAGGTTCCCCTGGACAGATGCTCCATTCTCTCAGCTGTTAATGTCTGCAGGCAGACGGCTCACCGTGATTGTGCTGTCTCTCACAAAGCAATGGCAGCAGGAGTTTGCAGGACAGTTTGGATAATACACGAGTAACTAGTTGAATGGAATTACAGCACAGAAGCACTGAAGGGTATGGGATAGAAGGCTGCCAGATTCCTCTTTTTCTGTTCTTCTTTCTCATGCATGCTGTTACTTACAAAACACTGCATTGGATCATCTAATAGGAAGGAAATTAAGTCTATCCCAGCCGACACATGGACAATATCTGGCCCATATTCCATACCATCTGCATCATGCTCAGCTCCAGTACTTTCCAATTAAGCACAACCTCCTTTTCTCTGTTGATATACGCAGAGGGAAATCATGCCCTTAGTCTGTGGGTGTCCTGGAGCTGGCTAGGATCGAGGTAATTTTCCTCCTAGGAGCTGGTATGAAGCTGTTTTTTGGATTCAGCATGAGAAGAATGCTGATTACACACTGATGGCTTAGTTGTTGCCCAGCAGTGGAGGGCTGGGGGTGCCTGCAAAGCTGGTGGGGACAGAAGCAGGACAGCTGACCCCAAGAAGCCAAAGGGATATTCCAGACCACACGACGTCGTGCTGAACAATCAATATGGGGTGGCTGGCCAGGGTAGGGAGTACCACTACTGTGGGACACGCAATCACCATCATGATTGTCATCATCATTGCTCGTATTATTTGTCTTCCTTTTCTGTCCTATTAAACTATCTTTATTTCAAACCAAGATTTATTTATTTATTTATTTATTTATTTATTTATTTATTTATTTAACCTTTTTTCCCCTCCTCATTCTCTCCTGCATCTGCTCGGGGTGTAGCAGGGTGTGTGTGTGAGGGAATGGCTGTGTGGTGCTGTGCTGTGCTGCCTCCCGGGTCAAACCACACTCTTTTGGTGCCCAACATGGAGCACAAATTTTGAGCAAATGGCAGATCTGACCACAGCATGTTAAAAGAAAGCTATTATAAGCATTAGTTGATTTTAACAGTTGGTGATCCCAAAGTTGATTTCCTTCCTTCCTTCCTTCCTTCCTTCCTTCCTTCCTTCCTTCCTTCCTTCCTTCCTTCCTTCCTTCCTTCCTTCCTTCCTTCCTTCCTTCCTTCCTTCCTTCCTTCCTTCCTTCCTTCCTTCCTTCCTCTCTCTTTCTCTCTTTTTCTTTTAAGCTCAGATCTGTTGTGCTCGATTTCAGAATTGTGTTTCATAGCACATTACTTACTGTATGTCTCCCCTGTCATGCTGTTTATCTTTTCTGATGGCTGCGTCAAGTTCATTCTTTTGATGTGTTGTGTAACACTGGCTTATGATATGATAAAAATCCTGGTCATGAGACTAATCTGGTACTTGTACTCAGCATTGCCATTGCCAACATACCTTGGGAGCCATCTCTCAGAAACTATTAAGAACTACACTCTGGACCTTATCTCCTCAGGAAATCAAGCCATTGGGAGACAAGGGGAGGACACTTTTCCCCACTTGTTCACTCTCCCTTTCTCTTTTACCTCCCCATTCTCCTCAAGGATATTTACACTGGCTCTTCAAAGTTTTGAATATCCTTGGGATGCTCAAACATGCATGCTCCTATTGTTTTGTCTCCTGAATGTGTTTCAGGACTACTTAAGAATACCATTCAGATTTCTGTCTGGTGGCAGGAGAGTTTGGAGTGGCAGGGAGTGAGGGAGGATCTGGGCAGGCACCTACAGCTGTCGGCACCACCAGAATTTTGGAACTTCACCCCCAGCAAATGCAGAATCCTTAAAAAAAAAAAAAAAAAAAAGTGGTTAAATGCTTGAAAAGGAGGTGTTATCACTGGCATTTCCAAAGAGACACATGCCACTGCAGTGTGCTGGGTCTTGGCCTGTGCTTACAGAGCCACAATCAATGCCACTCCAACCTGTGTGAAAAGCCCTGCAGTCACTCCAACCCCTCTGACAGACCCTGCAGCTACTACAGCATCTGCAAAATGCCCTGCAGCAACTCCAGCTCTTTTTCTGGGCCCTGTGTCTGAGCCAGAAAACCAAGCTCTGTCTGTATGACTTCCTCCTATATGCAAGAAAAAACAATGGATGTGAAAGTCAGTTAGTCTGAGGATGAGGCAGTCTTCAGAAAAGCTGGGCTATCATATGAGTAGGAGGACGAAGAGAAAGAAGTCATAAGAGCATCAGTAATCACGCGATCCCTATCCCTATGCTGCTCTGGTGTTGGGAGAAATGGGGCCCCTCCCTGGAATTAAAGGGCAGGAAAGGAGATATGGTGGGCACACACTATGTGCCACCCTGTGGTTTTACCGGTGTGTCGTGGTTTAACCCGGCCGGCAGCTAAACACCACGCAGCCGTTCGCTCACCCTCCCCCCTCCCTCTCTGGGACGGGGGAGAGAAATGGAAAGTGAAGCCCATGAGTTGAGATAAAGACAGTTTAATAAGACAGGAAAATAACAATAACAATAACAATAACAATAACAATAACAATAACAATAACAATGACAATAATACAATGACGATAATAATACTACTAATAATAGTATGTACAAACAAGTGATGCACAATGCAATTGCTCACCACCCGCTGACCGATGCCCAGCCTAACCCCGAGCAGTCCAGCCCCCTCCCCCCGGCTAGCCACCCCTATATATTGTTTAGCATGACGTCAGATGGTATGGAATACCCCTTTGGCTAGTTTGGGTCACCTGTCCTGGGTCTGTCCCCTCCCAGCTCTTACTGCACCCCCAGCCTGCCTGTTGGCAGGACAGAGCAAAAGGCTGAGATGTCCTTGGCTTGGTATAAGCACTGCTCTGCAACAATGAAAACATCGGGGTGTTATCAGCACTCTTCTCATCCTAAGCCAAAACACAGCATTCCACCAGCTACTAGGAAGAAAATTAATTCTGTGCTAACTGAAACCAGGACAAAATGCCAGCCTTAAACCTAGCTCTCTAACCAAACCTAAATTAAAAACCTCAAAACTTGTCCTTATCCCAGACCTTGAGAAGGCACCTTGAACAGAACCATAGTCCCTCACTTGAAGCCTTTGCCATTCCCTTAACCCTGGAGGGTGACCTGTACTTCCTAAACATTAACCTGATCATCTAACCCCCAAAGCCCTCCACCATGCACACAGCACGTCTCATCCTCAACCCCACTGCTATCCCTAACTTCAGCTGCTTGTCCCCTTGGGGTAGGGTAGGCACTGTGAGGTCCTGCAGCAGTCCCATGGCATTGGAAGAGGCATGTGAGGTGACAGGTATGTGATCAGATCAGAGGCCACAAGGAGGAGCTGGTTGGGAATACTGGGATGAGGTCAGGTGTGCCTCAGGATGTGCTGGGCCTGCAGGAGGCACGTGGCTGTGAAGGAGGCTGGGAGGTCACTTCTGTCTCTGGAGCTGACGGACCTGCAGGAGGAATGGGGTACAGTTAGGGACCATAAAGGGCAGAAGCATGCACAAGGCATTGAAGATGATGGTGAGGCACCTTCTGTTCTGGTCAGGTGAGAGACCACAGGAAGGCTGATGGGATGGGAGTCATGCTTGAGGTATAGCTCGTGAGACCATAGAATCAGAGAATGGCTCCTGTTGGAAGGGACCTTAGAGGCATCTAGTTCCAAGCCCCGGTCCATGGACGCCATAAGCAGGGATGCCCCCCATGAGATCAGGTAGCCCAGGGCCTCATCTCACATGCTCTTGATCAGTTCCAAGGATGGGGCATCCCTAAGGTCTCTCAGCAACCTGTTCCAGTGCTTCAACAGCCTCTGGGTGAAGAGTTTCCTCCTAATCTCTAGTCTAAATCTCTAGTCTTTTACTTTAAAAACATTTCCCTCTTGTCCTGTCATACGACTGAGCAAAGAGTCACTCTCCATCTTTTCTAGAAGTCTCCTTTGAGTTCTGAAAGGCCACAAAGAGGTCACCCTGGAGCCTTCTCTTCTGCAGAATGATCAGCCACCAAGTATGATGGAGAGAGGCTTGGCAACTACATCAGCCAGTTCCCTCAGGACCCTGGGATGCATGCTATCAGGCCCCATAGACATGTACCTGTTTAGTGTCATCAGGTGGCCTTGGACCTGCTCTTAACTCCCACCAGGTTGGACTTTGCCCTCCCAGCCTCCATCTACAGGTTCAGGGAAATGAAAGACTTGGGAAACCTGACTGGCAGGGAAGATTGAAGAAATGATGTTGTTGAGTCCCTCAGCCTTCTCCATGTCTGTCATTACCAGTGCACCCTTCTCATCCATCAGAGCGCGTACACTCTCCTTGGCCATTCTTTTCTGAGCAGTGTATCTGTAGAATCCCTTCCTATTATTCCTTGCATCCCTTGAGAAGATCAGTTCCATCTGTTCCTTAACTTTCCTTATTCCATCTCTGCATATCCAAAACAGAAACATGCATGAGAGAAAAAAATAACGCTGATTCCATAGAAGCCATTCTGGAAACAAAATTTGTAGGTAGGAAGCGCAGTTTTGTGGCAGTGCAGAACTGATGTGCACATTGTGCAGGATGCTCCTAAGGATCTTTGTGTCCTTTTCTCTTCTAACTACCATGCCACTACTGTCTCAGGAATGGAGGAGCCAACAGAGGTGAGACAGATACTCTGCAATTGTGAATGTCATCAGAAGGCTGATCCCAATAAGATACGGGGAGGTCAAGAGCAGCCTGGACAAGAGAGATGTGATATGTTGGGGTGGGAAGAAGAGCTTGGCCACCAGAAACTTATGATTTCATAGAAGTAAGAGGGTTTATGTAATGTGGATGCTGTGGTAGCACTGACTTAAACTAGTCACATATAGCCCTTACCTTACATGAGCCAGTAATTTTAATGCCTAAACCTAAATGCTACTACAATACTCAGAAAGGAATCTTTTTTTTTTCTTTTTTTTTTTCTTTTTTTTTTTTCTCTTGCTAAACCTAATGCCTTCCCTTAACAGTAACATGAAAACTCTCTGTTTAACCCTAGACTCCTTGGCAGACTTAAAAATACCCTAAACCGTAGAGCTTGTCCATACCTTAACCACAGACACGACACCACAAGCAGAACAACACACACTCCCACTAAAACTTTGCTTAGTCTCTAACCAAGAAAGAGAAAAACAGGTACCTAGGGGGCTAGAGAAAGTTCAGCTCCGCCTCAGGATCTCCTGCCTCTGCAGGAGGAATGTGACTGTGGCAGTGACTGTGAGGTCACTTCTGTCTCTGCACTTGATAGGGCAGCAGCAGGAACGTGTCACGCAAAGGGACTGTGAGGTCACTTGTGTCTGGAGGTGGCAGGTCACCTTTGACTTCTCAGCACTCCTACTACTCTGTTTTCTATTCTGTACTCTAGTACTCCTAGACCTCCGTATTCAGTAAAAGTGTTCAAGGATGAGAAGAGCATGTATTGAGAGGAAGGCCATGAAAAGCCAACAGGAGAAGGGCCATTTTCTCCCCTGCAGGGGACTGACCCTGGGCAAGGCCCAGCTTGGGAAGCAGCCATATGGGACATTCATCCCCAAAAGATCCTATGCCCCATGAGCACCCAGTGTCCACCAGGTTTGAAGATACTGTAGAGAAGTTCTCAGAAACACTGCCAGGCACTGCAGAGTGATAGGTTCACTGAGAGTGGAGGGGACCTCCAAAGCCCATGTAGCCATCCACACTAGCCAAGCATGGACACCTAAACCAGGCAGCCCAGGCCCATTTCCAGATGGGCTTTTGTATCTCCAGTGATGGAAACTCCCGTACTTTTGGGGAAACACGATTCAGTGCATTTCGCACTTTCATTCCCATAGTTGGAAGGGGATGCATTCCCAAAGTGCGGCAAGCTGATGGGTTGTATCCTAGTTATTTGAAGTTTCCTATTCTTGAGTCTTGCAACCTGAATTTTCCACAGATGTCCCACGATGGTAAATGGATGCTCAGCTGTCTACTAGGAACAAAGAAGAGTATCTTGGGTTCCCAATGGCCATTTCAGCTTTAGGTCAATCTCCGAAATTCACTGAAGAAGGGGTGTTGTCTTTGAAGAGGTTTTATGTGCTGGACTGGGCTGTAGTTGCAGGGGTAAAGACCACTGCCAGCAGTAGAGGTACCCTTGAACTCCACCTGGCTGCACCTGAATCCCTCAAAAGGCTCCGGTCTCCTGAAAGCCCTTTCTGATAGCTGCAAATCCAGGGAAGTACTTCAAATACAACCGGGTCTCTGGTGGTTTTCCCTGATTGCTTATGGTCAGACAGCAAAGTTCTGTGTCAATACCCAGTAATGTCATTAGTACTTTACTAATAGAGCAACTACTCATCACTTCAAATGATTCAATCCCTTCCATAAAATGTCACACAGTGTAGTTTCTACCATGAAGAAATGTGAATTTTCAGGATGTATTTTCATCGCAGGAGAAGAAATACTGGTGTTCATCTGTAGTTGCATTGTCCTCTCATAGTCTGTCATGATGTGCTCCCTCATCTTCCAGGCACATCCACAAGTTTTGATTAAACAGACAATGCTCAATGTAGCTTTTCCAGCTGCCTATCTGCACCTACGCACTTCCCAAGGTTCTGGTTTGCCCTCCTCTTAATCTGATCATTCAGACTGCTCTCACTGACCCAGTTGCTGCTTTGAGCTTCAGGTAGAAACAGCCCAGCTTGCCCATCTATCAGCAGCCTGTAATTTTTTTCCTTAGCAAGAACCTCATACTTCATCTTTGAAGTCATATGGTATGGATCAATGCTAATACTATTGTTCATAATTTCATATCTATCACTATAAAATACTTCTTGTACATTCAATCTTTTGGGAAGGTAAACCTCAGAGAAGAAATAGAAGATGAGAAGGTTGTTTTTTTTTTTATTATTTTATTTTATTTTATTTTACTTTTTTTTTTTTTTTTTAATTGCTGCATGTTTTCATTTGCTTTGGTTGGAAATTAGAAAGACCCTTCTGCACCTGTGTACAGCCACATCTCTTAGGAAAGCAGGTAGAAGCTGCTGCAAAGGGGCCATAGCATCCAGCTGCAGCCTTGAGTGAAGTCTGGTGTAAGGAAATGAGAAGCAAGCACCAGGTGGCCATTGAGAGAAATGGCAGGGCTGGGGTGGTGAGGAGCAAGGCTGTCCATGCAGTGTCAGACCTCCAGAGTCTCCTTTTCCTCCCCAAGCACATCTCCGAAGGAGACACCCTGGATCAATACCAATTAGAGAGTAGTACCTCAAACTGAAATTCGACAAAAAGCATCCTTTAAGATGAGAAGAGGTTTTTATTAGGTGCTTTATGCAATCTTCCTCCTTAAATATACCATGAAAACTCTCCAAATAGTTGTACAAGTCTTGAAGTCCTGGACAAAAATACAGAGGAGATGCTAGGAGTTTCTTCCTTCTAATGAGGTCCATGCTGTATTTTGGTGCTGAGCCTGTGACGCTCAGGTACTGAGAGGACAATGATGTAACCGCTTGAGCAAGTAAAGTCAGAAGGAAAAGTTGAAGTGACTTGGAGTATTAATTAGCGCCACTGAGGGTTATTACTAAGACAACCTCCCCAGAGACTTGTTAGGGCAGATAATTGGAGGCCATGATTACAGACAGGCAAAGGCACTGTGCAGAGAAAGGTCTTTGTTTGCTTTGATAAAGCAGAAGGGCTGAAGCCTGCCACCAGCTACTGGGAGAGAAAATCCTGCTCCCCCACGTCTGGCTCGGGGCTTTTCCTAGGGATCTGTGGGATGTGGTGGGCAGTGTGATGCCATGAGAAGAACAGCGGTATGACAATTCCGAGCTGATGCACAGGGTTGAAAGAAATCAATGAGGCCCCATCACAATGAATATAGCATATCTCCTCATAAGCTCTAGCCAAGGTGACAAAAACCTTAGGGCTGTTGAGGCCTTCCACTTTTACCAGCACTCTCTGCCTTCTCCTCTGAAGGCTTTCCTATTTTGTCCCACACTTCCCCCTATTTCCTTGACGTCTGCAGACACCCATCTCTGTTCGACATCTTGCTCTCATTTTTTGCTTTCACCCATGTCTCCTCATCCCTCACCAGCTGTTCCTTGAAACACAAAGCCAGGGTCTGATCAGAGGGTGACCTCTGGCACCACAGCACGACCCTTTGAGGGACATTTCTTCCTCCTCGTGGACAACGTGTAACTTCCAATGTATACTCCATGGACATTTTTCTCTCCTGCTATTTCCTACTACCAAAGAAAGCTCCACCAGGGTGGAAACTACTCCTGAAGTAGGCATCCCAACCCAGCAGGCTCCTTGCTGCCTCTCAGCCAAGCAGACACAAGTCACCTCAGCAGCACCTTCCAAGCCAGGGGCCTGCTGCTGGCCTTGCAGCTTCTTCTGGAGACACAGCCAAGCCTTGTGCCTGCTGCTGTGCAGTCATGGACTCAAGCAGAAGGGACAGGACAACCCATCTGGGGGCCTTCTTTCTGCCTGGGTCCTCCTGGGTCTGGAGGCAGAGGGGATCCCCCAGTCAGCATGCCAAGCAGGTGCCTTCTGCTGGCCTAGCAGGGCCACTGCCAGACGTCAGCCCAAAAGTGCAGCTCCCAGGTCTATGTCAAGGGAGACCTGCCACCTCCAGACACAAGTGACCTCACAGTCCCTTTGCGTGACACGTTCCTGCTTCTGCCCTATCAAGTGCAGAGACAGAAGTGACCTCACAGTCACTGCCACAGTCACATTCCTCCTGCAGAGGCAGGAGATCCTGAGGTAGGGTTCATAGGATTCCCACCCATCTCCTCCTTGTGGCCCACAAGCTGATCAGACCCATGGCCCCTCACGTTCATCTTTGAATGCCAAGCAACTGCACAGCAGCCTCACAGTTCTTCTCCTGCAACAAGGGGCCAAGCACCTGAAGTCAAGGTTCAGGAGAGAGGCTGAAGGTGATGAGGTTAATGCACAGGAACAGGGGCTTTGGCTGTTAGGTGTTCATGTATGGCATTAGGGAACAAGGCTCACCTTTCTGAGTTAGAGTTTAGGTAAAATTTTAGTGGAAGACTTTTGTGTGCTGCCTGGGGTGTCAAGCCAGTGGTTAAATTATTGGCAAGCTTTGCGATTTAGGATTTTGTTCTGGTCTGCCTAGAAATCCAGGGTTAAAGAGAGCCTTTTAATGCTAGTGTTAAGGTCAGGGATCAGGGTGAGCAATAGAGTAAAGTTAAGAGAAAGAGGTTATGGGCTGAGTTTTGACTTCAAGGGAATCTTTGAGTTCAGACATTGGAGTAGTGGATTCCTGTCAGGGTGTGGAGTATCATTCAGATTTGTGACTTAAGTTTACTGATTGAAAGTGGGGAAGGGTCTCATATGACTGTTTTAAGTCATGGTTACAGCAGCAAGAGCTTAACCTGAACCATCTTACCTCTACAAAATCCTTAATTTCTGCTGGCCAAGCCCTTATTCCCTCCTCCAAATCTTACATCTCTCCTGTCCAGCCTTCTCCTGACCTCCCCATATCAGACATCTCATTGGGATCAGCTTTCTGGTGGCTTTCATGATCTCAGAGTATCCATCACACCTCTGTTGGCTGCTCTATTCCTGAGAAAAGTGGCACTTAAGACACGATGGAAAGGACACAAAAGTCCATTAGAGCACCCTGCACAGTGTGCCCAGCAGCTCTGCACTGCCACAAAAGTGTGGTTCCTGCCTACAAGTTTTCTTTCCAGAATGGCTCCTATGGCTCCAGGGTAACTTTTCCCAGGCACTCACTTCCCCAGGCCACACTACTCTTGCCCGCAGGCCCCACGTGTCTCTCCAAGCCTCCCCTCTGCCCCTGCAGTAGTGGCACCTCAGTGCAGCAGGTTGGTGCATCTCCAGGCTCAGGGGTGTTTCCTGAGGGCCTGCCCCGTGTGGGGAGTGGTGGGGAGGAAGAGAGCAAGGTCATCTCCTGGGGCATGGCTGAGCACAGCCCAGCCATCCTGCACCGCGGGCAGGCCCCTGCTCCCAGGCTGAGGCACACATGCAGGGTGGACATTTCTCCATCAGCCCAGCTTCACGCACAGACCTTTCAGCCCTGTCCCAGTCCCAAGATTTGGCTACTCCTCCACCCACAGACATACCCTGCTTTCCATTTGGGGACTCAGGCAGGACTTTAAGGATCTGCAAAAGCCATGGATTTCCTTTTTTCTCAGAGCCTTCTCACAAGTCTTTCTCCTGGCCCTCCCCACTGCCCAGCACTGCCTCTCAGGTGGCACTCAGTGACCCTTCAGAAAGGCCTTTGGGCTTTCTCAATTGTCCTGGTGCTTATTAGCACCTTCCTGGCTCCTTCCAGAGCTCAGAGGGAGTCTTCTTTTTCCATCAGGGGCCCTGTACTTGCTCTGGCTGGGGCAGTTACTCTCTGCAAAGCAGCCCCTTGTGGTACAGTGTTTTGGTTGTGTGACCAGTGATGGTCACCCACAGATGTGGTTGCTGTTTTTGAGCATTTCTTGCACAGCATCAGGGCCTTCTGTGGCTCACAATTTGTGAGTTTTACTTGGTTTTGCTATTCTGTCCCCAGTTCCTCTAAAAGAAGAGAAAGCAGGTGGCGAATACGTGTTTCTCTGCTGGATGCGTTGAGCAAGGAGGTGTCCATGGTGCCAGGAGATGGAGGTCTGTGAAGCTGCAGGAGCCCTGCTCTCTTGCCTGGCAGATCCCCAGCACACAGTGCCTGTGCCCCGCAGGGCCAGCCCCGCTCCCCAGGCCAGCACAAGAGGCCTGGCCCAGCCACAGAACAGTCTGACCTGAGTTCTTTTCCATTCTCAGGAGCCTGATTTTCACACCCACTTTTTTTCTGTTGCATGTAGAGGCAAGAGATCCTGGCACAGGTTGGTGCTCTGGCCTAGCAAGAGCAGACCTGGGGGGTCTGGTCTAGTCCCCAGACTAGACCTGGGGCCTGTCACTGGGGCTGGAGTCGCTGCGGGACATGTCAGAGGTGTTGGAGTAGCTGCAGGGCCTGTCCCAGGGGTTGGAGCGGCACTGACTGAGACTCCCCTTGGAATTCCCTTTGGAATTGCCAAGGTGATAACCCCTCCTTTTCAAGCACTTCTGCAGTTTTTAAGGATTCTGCACGGGCTCAGAGGGGAAGTTCCAAAGCACTGGAGGTGCCCACTGCTCTAGGTTTCTGCCCAGATCCTCCCATGCTCCCTGCCAATCCTAAGTCTCCTGCCTTGCGGCAGGTCTCAGGAAGGCATTCTACAAGAGTTGTTTATCCATAAACAATAGCTGAAAGATATTCAGGAGACATCACAGTAGGACCATCCCATGGGTATCCAAAGCTTTGTAGAGCTAGTGTAATTAGCCTGGAGGAGAAGGGGGAGGTGAAGAAGTGGAGAAGTGTCCCTCCCTTTTCCTCCCCTAGATTAGCTCCTTAAAGCAAAAAGGTGAAGAGTGTAGTTCTTAATAGTTTCTGAGTGATGGTTCCTGAGGTATGGAGGTGATGGCAATGCTCAGTACAAAGAACAGATTTGTCACATGACCAGTAATTTTCCTGACTCATAAGCCAGTGCTACACAACACAGCAAAATAACTTTAAACCAGACCCAGGAATGATAAAGAGCACAATGGGAACACGTGCAGTAAGTAATGTGCTATACAACACATTTCTGAAAACAAGCCCAACAGACCTGAAATCCAAAATGTCGACCTTGTGATCAGCAACTATTAAACTGGTCTAATGTTTATAACAATTTAACTTTAGCACTCTGTGGTAAGATCTGTCCTTATCTCAACCCTTTGTGCCCCACACCGTGTGCCAAAAAGACTTCTGTGGTTTAACGCGGCAGTTCGAGTACATGGAATTATTTGAAGAGGTCCAGAGGAGGGCCACAAAGGCGATCAAGGGGCTGGAGCACTTCTGCTATGAAGGCACGCTGAGAGAACTGGTACTACTCAGCACCGGAGAAACCTTAGAGCAACCTTCCAGTACTTAGAGAGGACCTACAGGAAAGCTGGGGAGACAGTCTTTGTCTGGGAGTGTAGTGAAGGGACAAGGAGTAATGACTTTAAACTAAAAGAGGGCAGGTTTAAATTAGATATATGGAAGAAATTCTTTCCTCTGAGGATGGTGAGGCATTGGAACAGGTTTCCTGGAAAAGCTGTGAATGTCCCATCCCTGGAAGTGTTCAAATAGGTTGCAATGAGTTTTGAGCAACCAGGTCTAGCAGGAGGATGGTTGGAATAAGAGGATCTTTAAGGTCCCTTCCAACCCAAACCATTCTATATGTATGATTCTATGTTCCCATGTTTCTATGATTATCTGTGACACTGCTACCGTTGTCCTTGTGAAGCTCACAAAGGCTCTCCTCAGAGATTTTAAACAAGATTTTTGGTTAGTCCGGCTGGCATCCTTACAAGTGGTGTCCCCCAGGGGTTGGTACTACAACCTGTCTTGTTTAATATCTTTATTGATGACCTAGATGAGGGGATTGAGTGTACCCTCAGTAAGTCTGCAGATGACACCAAGTTGAGAGGTAGTGTTGATCTGTCTGAGGATCTGTAGGTGGCCCTTCAGAGGGACCTGGATAGGCTGGATTTCTGGGTTGAGGTGAATGGGATGAGGTTCAACAAGGCCAAGTGCAGGGTCCTGCACTTTGGCCACAATAACTCCATGCAACACTATAGGCTTGGGGCAGACTGGCTAGAAGACTGTGAAGAGGAAAAGGACCTGGAAGTGTTGATGGATGCTCGGCTGAACATGAGCCAGCCGTGTGCCTAGGTGGCCAAGAAGACCAAGGGTTTTCTGGCCTGTATTAGAAATAGATCAGCCAGCAGGAGCAGGGAGGTGATCATCCTCCTGTACTCGGCTCTGGTGAGGCCACACCTCGAGCACTGTGTTCAGTTTTGGGCCACTCATTACAAGAAGGACATCGAGGTCCTGGAATATGTCCAGAGAAGGGAAACCAAACTGTTGAGGGGGCTAGAGCACAGGTCTTATGAGAAGAGGCTAAGAGAACTAGGATTATTTCCTTTGGCAAAGAGGAGGCTCAGGGGAGACCTCATTGCACTCTACAACTTCCTGAAGAGAGGTTGTGATGAAGTGGGGGTCAGCCTCTTCTCTCAGATAACTAACTAATGATAGGATTCGAGGAAATGGCCACAAGTTGTGCCTGGGGATGTTTAGATTAGATATCATGAAAAACTTTTTCTCTGAAAGAGTAGTCGGGAACTAGAATGGTCTGCTCAGGGACATGGTGGAATCACTGACCCTCAGTGTTCAAGAAGCACCAGGACAAGTTGCTAGGAGATATGGCTTAGTAGCTTAGTGAGTAGTATTAGTGATAGGAAGGTTGGACTAAATGGTCTTGTAGGTCCTTTCCAAATTTGTGCTTTTATGATTTCGATGACTCTATCATAGGACAAGGGGAATGGTTTTAAACTTCAAGAGGGTAGATTTAGATTCGATAGTCAGATGAAATTCTTGACTTGGAGGTAAGGCACTGGCACTTGTACTGTGGGTCCAGAGGTCACCCAGAGGGAGTTTGGATCAGCCCATGCCCTTGTGTTTGAAGGAACAGCTGGTGAGAGTGGAGAGGCAGCAGTGAAATCATGGGAATACCAGAGTGAGAGCAAGGTGGGGAAGAGAAGTGTCTGTCTGCAGCCTTCAGGGAAGTGTGGGACAGCACAGGAAAGCGTGCAGAGGAGAAGGCAGAGGGCTCTGACAAGAATGGAAGGCTGCAGCAGCACTGACATCTTTGTCCCCTTGGCCATGGCTTATGAGAAGATGTGTTTTACTCATGGCATTGGGACTATGAATTCTCCTTTCAACCCTTCGCAAATGCTGGAAAGTGTCATACCACTGTCCTTCAGATGATATTGTGGGCATCACCCTCTGCCCCACAGACCCCAGGAAGAGTGAGACATAAGGGTGCTGGGGGTGCAAAATCTCCCCTCCAGTGGCTGGGGTTAGGCCTTCACCTTCTGATTCACCAAAACAAACCAAGATTTCTCAGCACAGTGCCTTTTCTTGTCTATAATCATGGCTTGCAGTTATCTGCCCAAAAAATTCCCATGGGAGGCTTTCATAGTAACAGACTAGAATAGCCAACAGAGTCTGGAATATAGAGTCTAGAGCAGTCTAATACCACAGAATAGAGTAGCCAACAGAGATGAGACAGGTACTCTGATATAATAGCAGCCATCAGAAATCTGATCTCAGTTAAATGACTGATATGGCGAGGTCAGGAGTATCCTGGCCAGGAGAGATGTGAGATTTGGAGGAGGGAAGAGGAAGGGAAGAGGAGCTCAGAAACTTAACTTTGTAGAGATAAGAGGGTTCCTGTAATGTTGATGCTGCTGTAAAACTGATTTCAGAAATTCTTGTAGGGCCTGTAAACTATTTTCAAAAAAAAACAATAATCCTTAAACCTAAACATTAGTGCAACATCCTGACAGGAATCCACTATTGGAAAGCAGAACTCAAAATATCACCTGAAGAAAAACTCAGCCCATAGTCCCCTTTCCTTCCCTTTACTCTCTTGATCACCATGATCCCTGCCCTTAACACTACCATCAAAATGCTCTGTTTATCCCTAGCCTTCTTGTCAGACCTAAACAAAACCCTAAACCTTAATGCTTGCCCATACCGTAACCAGAAACATGACACCAAAAACAGAACACTAAATCTTCCAACATAAACTTTGCTTAATCTCTAACACAGAATGGTAAATTCTACTCCCTACGATACAAGAGAGAGGTCAGCTCTGCGTCAGGATCTCCTGCCCCAGCAGGAGCAATGTGACTGTGGCAGTGAATGTGAGGTCACTTCTGTCTCTGCACTTGATAGGGCAGCAGCAGGAATGTGTCACAGAAAGGGACTGTGAGGTCATTTCTGTCTGGAGGTGGCAGGTCACCCTTGCCTTCTTCCTGGGATCTGCACTTTTGGGCTGACATGTGGCAGTGGCCCTGTTAGGCCAGCAGAAGGCACCTGCTTGGCATGCTGACTGGGGGATCCCCTCTGCCTCCAGAGCCAGGAGGACCCAGGCAGAAAGAAGGCCCCAACATGGGTTGTCCTGTCCCTTCTGCTTGAGTCCATGACTGCACAGCAACAGGCGCAAGGCTTGGCTGTGTGTAGCCAAGAAGCTGCAAGGCCAGCAGCAGGCCCCTGGCTTGGAAGCTGCTGCTGAGGTGACTTGTGTCTGGTTGGCTGAGAGGCCACAAGGAGCCTGCTGGGTTGGGATGCCTACTTCAGGAGGGTTTTTTTCCTTGAAGGTGCTTCCTTTTTGTAGTAGGAAAGAGCAGGAGAGAAAAACTTCCATGGAGTATACATTGGAAGTTACATATTGGCCACGAGGAGGAAGAAATGTATCTCAAAGGGTCATGCTGTGGTGCCAGAGGTCACCCTCTGATCAGACCCTGGCTTTGTGTTTCAACGAACAGCTGGTGAGGGCTGACGAGACATCAGTAAAAGCAAGGCATGAAAGCAAGATGGCGAACAGAGATGGGTGCCTGCAGACTTCAATAAAATAGGGCAATATGTGGGACAGCATTGGAAAGCCTGCAGAGGAGAAGGCAGAGGGTGCTGGTAAAAAAGGAAGGCCCTAACAGCTGTGAAGTTTTTCTCCCCTTGGCAGTAGCTTAGGAGGAGATATGTTATATTCCTTGTGATGGGGCCTCATTGATTTCTTGCAACCCTGTGCAGCAGCTCAGAGGTGTCATACCACTGTTCTTCTCATGACATCCCACTGCCCACCACAGCCCACAGACCCCAGCAAGAGCCTTGAGCCGGACTTGGGGGTGCAGGATCTCCTCTCCCTGTTCCAGGGGTCAGGCCTTGGCTCTTCTGCATCACCAAAACCAAGAAAGACTTTTCTCAGCACAGTGCTTTGCCTATCTGCAATCATGATCTCCAATTATCTACCCTAACTAGTCCCTGGAGAGGCTTTGTTAGTAACAGCCCTCAGTGGGGCCCATTAATACTCCAAGTCACTTCAGCTTTTCCTTCTGACTTTACTTTCTCTAGCAGTTGCATCATTCTCCTCTCAGTACCTGAGCTTCATAGACTCAGCACCAAAATACACCGTGGAACTCATTAAAATGCAAAAATTCCTAACATCTCCTCCATAGTTTTCTTCAAGGTTTCATGCCTTGTGCTGTTAACTGCAGAGCTTCCATGACGTAGTTAAGGGAAAAGATTTCACAAAGCAAATAATAAATATATTTTCTTGTTTCAAAGGCTGAATGTTGTTGCATTTCAGTTTGGATGATCATTCTCCTATTGTTCTTCATCCAGGGTGACTTCTATGGAGACCTGCATCAGGAGGAAAAGCAGAGACTGGAGGTCTGACAGCTCCACTGCCAGCAGTGGTCTTTGTCCCTGTAACTGCAGCCCAGCCTAGCACATGAAACCCTTTCTGAGATAAGTCAGGGTTGTGTTCAGATAATTAAAATAAAATAAAACAAAACAAAACAAAACAAAACAAAACAAAAAATAAAATAAAATAAAATAAAATAAAATAAAATAAAATAAAATAAAATAAAATAAAATAAAAAGATTGAAATGACCATTGAATCCTGAGAAATTCAGCCTGAATCTCAGTAGACACCTGGACATCCATGGACTCTCTTGGATCGTCTGTGGAAAACTCAGGGTGAAAACTAAAGAAAATATATTTTTATTGGCTGTAGCTGTACCCATGATCTTGGCCTCTTTGGGAAAATTTTCCCCTTCCAGACACAGAAACCTAAATTGAGTAATGTGAAAAGACCTCCCCAGTCAATGGAGCAGGGCAAAGTCCTTCTTCCTGTGCTATAGATGCAGAAGGTAAAAAGAATTGCAATGTGCCTGACACTACTCTGGGACGTGTAACCCAGGTCAGGCAAATTTATCTTACTGCTGACAAGTCCATCACTAAACCATGCTCCCAAGCTCTGCATCTACACCTTGGCTCTCCAGTCGATGACCCAGCTCATGGATGGCAATCAGGGAGTCTCGGTTAGCGCGATGCTGCCTCAGGTGCGCCACCATGGTAGCCATTGGCACCTGCTGTTCTTCAACCCTCAGCAAACCCCCAACAGAAGGATTCTGTGGAAGGCCAAACAAGGTAGACAACTGTTTCATGTCCTTTGTCTCCAAGGCAGCTCTGCCAAAGCCCCACCGGTGGTGCCCTCTTGAAACTCAGAATTCCCTCTCCTAAAGCAGTCAATGCCAAGGATGCACATAGCCTCTGGGCCAGTCCCAGTGGGGTGCTTTTGCCATTCCTTCCCAGTTAGACTCACTTCAGCCTCCAGTAAAGTTAATGGGCTGCCCCTGTCACTCCAGAAATACAGGTGGGTTCTACCTCTTTCTAGCTTGATGGCATTAGGGTACTCTGTGCACCGTTGTGCAGTAGAGCCTGATACATTTGTGGGTGTGATGTGCCAGGCCATTAAATATATACAGTCAAGTAAACCTGTTTCTCCCTTTCCTCCCTGCCTCCCCCTGGCTTGAAGCAGGACCCCTCTAGTCCTGCTCATAGTATTCATTGCTGTGTCTGGTAGACGGCCCAATGGAGACACGTTCTGCCATAGCACAGTAATTCCATGGGGCAGGGGAATGGAGCCAACAGTCAAGAGACACATTTGGGTGGGGAAGGTGGGGTGGGGCCCAGTAGAGACAAGGAGTCAAGGCAGTGGGGTTGGGGAGGCCAGCAGAAGCAGCCCAAGGGGTGGTGCTGCTTGTGAGGACACGTTTGTGGCAGCAGCCTGAGTGGGCAGCAGCTGTGCGCAGGCGAGGGGAGGCCAGGAAGCGCATGGCAAGAGCGCTCCTGCCAGCAGAGCCAAGGCCGGGGCCGAGCCCAAGGGCAGAGGCAGGCCCAGGGCAGGGGGCTGCAAGGACCATGCTGAGCTCCCTGCCCCTGCAGCAGCCACCCTGGCCCTCGGCCTCCTCTCCCCTGCCCCTGCAGCTCTGGGCTCCCTTGGCGCAGCCCTGGCTCTGCAGCACCAAGTCCTGCTGGGAGCCCTCCCCTGCATGCTGCCACCACTCCCTAATGCTGCTGTTGCCCTCTGCCGGGCACTGCCCAGCCCAGCCCAGCCCCTGCCCACCTCTCCCCACCTCCCTGCCCTCTCCCCAGCCAAGCCCAGCAGACCAGGCTGTGCTGTCCCCAGGGCAGTGCCCACCACAGGCTGCTGCAGGGCTCTGGGCACGGCCACCACAGCCCCAGCCCCTTGCAAGGCACCGCAGCTGCTGCCTCAAAGGCAGCTCTGGGCCTCCCCAGCAGTCCCCACGCTGGGGCCAGACCCGGCTCAAGAGATGGAGGTCTGTGAAGCTGCAGGAGCCCTGCTCTCTTGCCTGGCAGATCCCCAGCACACAGTGCCTGTGCCCCGCAGGGGCAGCCCCGCTCCCCAGGCCAGCACAAGAGGCCTGGCCCAGCCACAGAGCAGCTCCACATTCCTCTCCAGCATGTTATTTGCCATCAGACTAAGCACAACCGGGACAGTTCCAGGCCAGTCAAGGCCAGTTATTGTTTGCTGAGCCATGGCCAGCCAAGAAGGGAACTCCCAGTCCAGCACTACACTGAGCACTGTGAAATTCTGATCCACAGTGAAGGCCAGAAAAGCAAGAGGTCCGTTCATGCAGCAGTTCCTTGGGTATATTCCTAGCACCAGCTTTGGAAGAGCTGTGCAATGAAAGAGATGCCACTGTACAGACAACAAGATTGTCAGCAAGATACACGAGATCTCAAGTCTTAGTTGAATGTGAAAGCACAAGAGAACAATGAGGAAGCCAAAGGGAGCAGCAGTGACAAGGCCACGTCCTGCTGCTGGCCATGGCCATGGCTCCAGGGAAGAAGCAGCCCCAACCCGAAGGCAGCAGAGAGGCAGAGCCCAGCGGGCAGTGAGGGGCAGTCCCAAGGGCCACCAGGGCTGCTCCTGCATGTGTCAGCTGGGTTCTTGGCCCTGAGCCCCTCCTGCATGCTGGGGATGCTCCCCCAGCTCCAGAGGGGAAGGGAAGAGAGGGATACTGAGACCAATGAATTTCCGCTGACTTCTTTATTGTCTTTATCTACCTAGGAAGCATGGATCAGTGTGTACATTAGCTGATATGGTAAAAAATTACACAAAATATAACATTCAGAATGCTGAGAACTACGTTATAAAATACAAATAAAATATTGTTAAAATATTAACAGAGAAAAATAATTTTAAAAATGTTCTATCATTTTCCCAAATATCCTTTGATTTCTGATAGGATTACTATTAATGACAATGTTATGATAACACTAGGAATGATAAAAATGATACAATATAATGTGAATCAAAACATTTGCATATTATTAAGAATACATCTTCTGAACACATCATGGATGCTTAAGAGGAATGTATGGAAAGAGTTTCCTCACTGCATTCTTGAGCTCCTCGTTCCTCATGCTGTAGATGATGGGGTTCAGTGCTGGAGGCACCACCGAGTAGAGAAGTGTGACCACCAGGTCCAGGGATAGCGAGGAAATGGAGGGGGGCTTCAGGTAGGCAAATATGGAAGTACTGACAAACAGGGAAACCACAGCCAGGTGAGGGAGGCACGTGGAAAAGGCTTTGTGCTGGCCCTGCTCAGAGGGCATCCTCAGCACTGCCCTGAAGATCTGCACATAGGACAGCACAATGAAAACAAAACAACAAAGGACTAAAGAAACACTAAACACAAGTGCCCCAACTTCCCTGAGGTAGGCATGTGAGCAGGAGAGCTTGAGGATGTGGGGGATTTCAGAGAAGAACTGGTCCACAGCATTGCCATGGCAGAGGGGTAGGGAAAATGTGTTGGCCGTGTGCAGGACAGCATTGAGAAAGCCACTGCCCCAGGCAGCTGCTGCCATCTGGGCACAAGCTCTGCTGCCCACGAGGCTCCCGTAGTGCAGGGGCTTGCAGATGGCAATGTAGCGGTCGTAGGCCATGACGGTAAGAAGGGAAAACTCACCTACAACCAAGAAAGCAAAGAAAAAGACCTGAGCAGCACATCCTTGATAGGAGATGGCCCTGGTGTCCCTGAGGGCATTGGCCATGTGTCGTGGTTTAACCCGGCTGGCAGCTAAATACCACGCAGCCGTTCGCTCACCCTCCCCCCTCCCTCTCTGGGACGGGGGAGAGAAATGGAAAGTGAAGCCCGTGAGTTGAGATAAAGACAGTTTAATAAGACAGGAAAATAATAATAATAATAATAATAATAATAATAATAATAATAATAATAATAATAATAATAATACAATGATGATAATAGTACTACTACTAATAATATGTACAAACAAGTGATGCACAATGCAATTGCTCACCACCCGCTGACCGATGCCCAGCTTAACCCCGAGCAGTCCGGCCCCCTCCCCCCAGCTAGCCACCTATATATTGTTTAGCATGACGTCAGATGGTATGGAATACCCCTTTGACTAGTTTGGGTCACCTGTCCTGGGTCTGTCCCCTCCCAGCTCTTACTGCACCCCCCAGCCTGCCCGTTGGCAGGACAGAGCAAAGGCTGAGATGTCCTTGGCTTAGTATAAGCACTGCTCTGCAACAATTAAAGCATCGGGGTGTTATCAGCATTCTTCTCATTCTAAGCCAAAACACAGCATTCCACCAGCTACTAGGAAGAAAATTAATTCTGTGCTAACTGAAACCAGGACATCTATCCACCCCTTATTCCGTACCATTTATGTCATGCTCAGGTTACACTCTTTTCCATACATTCTAATTAGTCACCTATAGTAATCATGGTAGTGATAACATACAGTATAATATACTATTTAACATGGTGCAATTCAGTTCATGGGCTATTCTCACCCAGTATTAAATCTCCTTGAGGTACACACCGGACCTCTCCGTTCTTTTGCATCACCCACCAAGTATATCCAGGTCCCTGAGCGAAAACAATTCCACGAATAGGTTTGCCTTTTCCTGAGGCAGGAGTAGCCCAGACTGTTTTACCCAGCATATTTTTTACATGCACTACAGGAACTTTATCCCCATCTACAGTACGTAACAGGTTTGATTGGGCAGGTCCAGCTCGGTTGGTAGATCCCCTAGTATTGACTAGCCAGGTGGCCTTTGCCAAATGCGTATCCCAGTTTTTGAACGTCCCAGCGCCCATTGCTTTCAAGGTAGTCTTTAACAGGCCATTGTATCGTTCAACTTTCCCGGAGGCTGGTGCATGATAGGGGATGTGATACACCCATTCAAACTCATTCTTCTTACGAGTTACTTGGTAGAGTGGGTTTACAATCAGACTGTAATTTGGGATTTCCATTGAAGACCCAATAGAGACTATGGATGTCCAGTTGTCTACTAAGATTCATTTACAATTTCTCAGATCCCAATGGTCATTTCAAATTTATTTTATTTTATTTTATTTTATTTTATTTTATTTTATTTTATTTTATTTTATTTTATTTTATTTTATTTTATTTTATTTTATTTTATTTTATTTTATTTTATTTTATTTTTATTTTATTTTATTTATTAATTTAATTGTTTCCCAAGAAACCCCTGACTTGTCTTAGAAAGGTTTTTATGTGCTAGGCTGGGCTGCAGTTACAGAATCACAGAATTACAGAATTTTTCTAGGTTGGAAGAGACCTCAAGGTCATCGAGTCCAACCTCCAACCTAACGCTAACAGCCCTCCACTAAACCATATCCCTAAGCTCTACATCTAAGCGTCTTTTGAAAACTTCCAGGGATGGTGACTCCACCACTTCCCTGGGCAGCCTGTTCCAATGCCTCACAACCCTTTCAGTGAAGAAGTTCTTCCTAACATCTAACCTAAAACTCCCCTGGCTCAACTTAAGCCCATTCCCCCTCGTCCTGTCACCAGGCACGTGGGAGAACAGGCCAACCCCCACCTCGCTACAGCCTCCCTTGAGGTACCTAAAAAGAGCGATAAGGTCACCCCTGAGCCTCCTCTTCTCCAGGCTGAACAAGCCCAGCTCCCTCAGCCGCTCCTCGTAGGACTTGTTCTCCAGGCCCCTCACCAGCTTCGTCGCCCTTCTCTGCACCCGCTCAAGCACCTCCATGTCCTTCTTGTAGCGAGGGGCCCAAAACTGAACACAGTACTCGAGGTGCGGCCTCACCAGAGCTGAGTACAGGGGGACGATCACCTCCCTAGCCCTGCTGGTTACGCTGTTCCTGATACAAGCCAGGATGCCGTTGGCCTTCTTGGCCACCTGAGCACACTGCTGCCTCATATTGAGCTGACTATCCACCATCACTCCCAGGTCCTTCTCTGCCTGGCAGCTCTCAAACCATTCCTCTCCCAGCCTGTAGCTCTGCTTGGGGTTATTGCGCCCCAGGTGCAGGACCCGGCACTTGGCCTTGTTGAAGTTCATGCAGTTGACCTCAGCCCATCGGTGCAGCCTATCCAGATCCTCCTGCAGAGCTTTCCTACCCTCAAGCAGATCGACACACGCACCTAACTTGGTGTCATCTGCGAACTTACTGAGGGTGCACTCGATGCCCTCGTCCAGATCATCAATGAAGATATTAAAGAGGACCGGCCCCAGCACCAGTTACAGGGTCCAGTTACAGGGACAAAGACCACTGCTGGCAGTGGAGGTGTCAGACCTCCAGACTCTGCTTTTCCTCCCAATGGAGTTCTCCAAAGAAGTCATCCTGGATGAATAGCAATAGGAGAATGATGCTCCAAACTGAAATGCAACAACATTCAGCCTTTGAAACAAGAAAATATTTTTATTATGTGCTTTGTAAAATCTTTTCCCTTAACTACGTCATGCAAACTCTGCAATTAGCTGCACAAGGCGTGAAAGCTTGAAGAAAACTATGGAGGAGATGTTAGGAATTTCTGCATTTTAAAGAGTTCCATGGTGTATTGTGGTGCTGAGTCTATGAAGCTCAGGTACTGAACCTACTTCAATCTTAGCAGCCTGATCCACCTGCTGGTTGTTTTGATGTTCTTCAGTAGCCCGATTCTTGGGCACATGAGCATCTACGTGACGTACTTTCACAGCCAGGTTCTCTACCCGAGCAGCAACGTCTTGCCACAAAGCAGCAGCCCAGATGGGTTTGCCCCTACGCTGCCAGTTGTTTTGCTTCCATTGCTGTAACCATCCCCACAGGGCATTTGCTACCATCCATGAATCGGTGTAGAGATAGAGAACTGGCCATTTTTCTCGTTCAGCAATGGCTAAAGCCAGCTGAATGGCTTTCACTTCTGCAAACTGACTCGATTCACCTTCTCCCTCAGCAGCTTCTGCAACTCGTCGCGTAGGACTCCATACAGCAGCCTTCCATCTCCGATGCTTCCCCACAATACGACAGGACCCATCAGTGAACAGGGCATATTTCTTTTCATTCTCTGGCAACTGGTTGTACAGTGGGGCTTCTTCAGCACGACCCACCTCCTCCTCTGATGATATCCCAAAGTATTTGCCTTCTGGCCAGTCCATAATCACTTCCAATATTCCTGGGCGACTGGGGTTTCCTATTCGAGCCCGCTGAGTAATCAGTGCAACCCACTTGCTCCACGTAGCATCAGTTGCATGATGCGTAGAGGGGATCCTTCCCTTGAACATCCAGCCTAGTACCGGTAATCGGGGTGCTAGGAGGAGCTGCGCTTCAGTACCGACCACCTCCGAAGCAGATCGAACTCCTTCATATGCTGCCAATATCTCCTTTTCAGTTGGAGTATAGCGGGCCTCAGATCCTCTGTATCCCCGACTCCAAAACCCCAGAGGCCGACCTCGAGTTTCCCCAGGTTCTTTCTGCCAGAGGCTCCAGGTGGGGCCGTTCTCCCCGGCTGCAGTGTAGAGCACATTCTTTACATCTGGTCCTGTTCGAACTGGCCCAAGGGCTACTGCATGGACTATTTCCTGCTTGATTTGTTCAAAGGCTTGTCGTTGTTCAGGGCCCCATTCAAACTCATTCTTCTTACGAGTTACTTGGTAGAGTGGGTTTACAATCAGACTGTAATTTGGGATGTGCATTCTCCAAAACCCCACAACACCTAGGAAAGTCTGTGTTTCCTTTTTGTTAGTTGGTGGAGACATAGCTGTTATTTTGTTGATCACATCCATTGGGATTTGACGACGTCCATCTTGCCATTTTATTCCTAAAAACTGGATCTCCCGTGCAGGTCCTTTGACTTTATTTTGTTTTATGGCAAAACCGGCTTTCAGAAGGATTTGGACTATTTTCTTCCCTTTCTCGAAAACTTCCTCTGCTGTGTCACCCCACACAATAATGTCATCGATGTACTGCAGGTGTTCAGGAGCTTCCCCCTGCTCTAGTGCAGACTGGATCAGCCCATGGCAAATGGTAGGGCTGTGTTTCCACCCCTGGGGCAGCCTATTCCAGGTATATTGGACTCCCCTCCAAGTGAAGGCAAATTGTGGCCTGCACTCTGCTGCTAGAGGGATGGAGAAAAATGCATTAGCGATATCAATTGTGGCGTACCACTTGGCTGCCTTCGATTCAAGTTCATACTGAAGTTCCAGCATGTCCGGCACTGCAGCACTCAGTGGTGGCGTGACTTCGTTCAGGCCGCGATAGTCCACTGTTAGTCTCCACTCGCCATTAGACTTTCGCACTGGCCATATGGGACTATTGAAAGGTGAATGAGTCTTGCTGATCACTCCTTGGCTCTCCAATTGACGAATTAGCTTATGGATGGGAATCAGGGAGTCTCGGTTGGTGCGATATTGCCGCCGGTGCACAGTTGTGGTAGCAATTGGCACTTGCTGTTCTTCGACCCTCAGCAACCCCACAACAGAGGGGTCCTCTGAGAGACCAGGCAAGGTAGATAATTGTTTAATGCCCTCTGTCTCTAAGGCAGCAATACCAAAAGCCCACCGGAACCCTTTTGGGTCCTTGCAGTATCCTCTTCTAAGATAGTCTATGCCAAGGATACATGGAGCATCCGGGCCAGTCACAATACGGTGCTTTTCCCACTCATTCCCAGTCAGACTCACTTCAGCCTCCAATACAGTCAACTGCTGAGATCCGCCTGTCACTCCACAAATATAGATGGGCTCTGGTCCTTTATAGCTCGATGGCATTATAGTGCATTGTGCACCGGTGTCTACTAAAGCCTTATACTTCTGTGCGTCTGATGTGCCAGGCCATCGAATCCACACAGTCCAATAAACTCGATTATCCCTTTCCTCCCCCTGGCTGGAGGCAGGGCCTCCCTAATCCTGGTCGGAATCTTCTTCGTTTCTGTGTTTGAAGGACTGTCTGCTGGAAGTTGGAGCAGCAAACTTTTCAGAGAATCCCTTCTTCCTGATTGTTTTCTTTTGCAACTCACGTACCCGTGCCTCTAGGGTCGCGGTAGATTTTCCATCCCATTTTCTCATGTCCTCTCCATGGTCTCGTAAGTAAAACCACAGGGTAGCACGGGGTGAGTACCCACCATATCGTCTTCCTTGTGTGGATGAACGACTACCCCTGACAGCTGAGACACTGCTCTGTACAGGTACGGAGGAGAATAATCTCTCTTCAAGTTGGTGAACCTTTTCAGAAAGTTTCTCCACAGTGTTCTCTTTTGGTCGGTGGACACTGGTTGGTTCAGGTGGGGATGAAGATAGATTCTCTTTAAGTTGGTGGAACTCTTCAGAAAGTTTCTCCACAGCTGAGACGCAGGCCTGTAAGGAAGAGGAGAGACTTTCTTCTTACTGCCGAAGTTGTTTAGCCACTTCATCCACTGTGGGTTCCTCATCCTCTTTCCAGGCCATTATTGCCAATGAGCTGGCATATGATGATGGTGCACTCCGTACAAACTTCCGCCACATGGGTCGCGTACACCTGACTTCATCTGGATCTTTGGATGTTTGTCTGAGGTCTGGATCCTCATAAATCACTTCCCGTACGGCTAATTCCCTCAGGTACTGGATTCCCTTCTCCATAGTGGTCCACTTGCCTGGTAGACATAAAAGTTCTTCCTTGAAGGGATACCTTTCCCTCACAGCTGAGAGGAGACGCCTCCAGAGGCTGTGAGATTGTGCTCCATCTGCAATTGCTTTGTCAATGCCTGCGTCTCTAGCAAGGGATCCCAGTCGTCTGGCTTCCTTCCCCTCTAATTCCACACAATTGGCTGTGGTGTCCCAAGCTGCTTGTACCAAGGTGAAAAGCTGCTCACCTATACAGCGACCAAAATCTTTTTGCACATCTCGTAGCTCGCGCTCGTATAGGTTTCGGGTAGTTACCGTTGATTTTTCGGCATCCTCATCTTCCTCCTCCTGAATCCCTGATGGCCCAGCATCGTCATCGTCTCTATACCTAGATTTGGCAGAAGACTCTCTGCGTTCTAAATGACCTGAATCTCTATACCATTTTTTCACCTTCTCTACAGGGGCAGCTTGCACTGCTACAGCTCGCTTCTCTGACCCTGTTACAGCGTCTGCCACAGGGGTTGGAAGACCCTCTGCAGGGTCAACTTGCACTGTTACAGTTCGTTTCTCTGACACAGTCACAGGAGCTGGAGCGGCTGCAGGAGCTGGGACTGGAGCCGCTGCAGTGTCCACTGTAGGGGTCACAGTGGCCGTTGGATCTGTCACAGGGCTTGGAGTGGCCGCAGGGTCTGTCACTAAGTTGATAGCAGTATCCATGGCAGCTCGATAGGCATGATCCAGGCCCCAGCACGTTACAATGATTTGTGTTACTTTGGAACTGCCAGAATCATGACACCTTTTTCTCAAGCATTCTGCCAGTTTTTGAGGATTTTGCAGTTGTTCAGGGGTGAATTTCCAAAACACTGGGGGTGCCAACTGCTCTAGATGCCTGCCCATATCCTCCCATACTCCCTGCCACCCACAACTATACTGCCTCCACGCAGATCTCCAGATGAGCTTCCTAAGTAGTTGTTTAACTTTAAGCAGAATCTGAAGTGCATTCATGAGGCATAACAACAAGACCATGCTGGTCTGAGTATCCCAAGGATATTCAATATCTTGGAGAGCTATTGTAGCAAGCTCGGAGGGTAAGAGGGTGGTGAAGGAGGAAGGCATAGTGATCCAGGAGGATACAGGGGTGGTGAAGGAGAAAGGGAGAGTGATCAAGTAAGAAAAAATATCTTCCCCTTTCCCCTCCACAGATTGACTCCCTAACGGAAAAAAACAATAGGTATAATTGCTAATAGTTTCCAAGATACAGTTTCCAAAATACAGAGTCGACGATGTTACTGAGTACAAATACCAAGTTAGAGTCATGACCAGATATCTCATCGTCTCATAAGCCATTGCTACAACACTCAGTACCATAATGGTCTGAAACCAGGGCCCGGAGAGGATAAACAACATGACAGAGAGCAAATACGGAAAATAATGTACTATAATACTCAATTTGGAAAACAGGCGCAGCAGAGTTAAGATTAAAGCAATCAGCATTATGACAAGTGACTATTAAGCAGGTCTAATACTTACACCAATTTTAGTTTAACACACTCTGGTCAGATCTGCCGTTATCTCAACCTTTCGAGCCCCACGTTGGGCGCCAAAAAGACTGTCGTGGTTTAACCCGGCTGGCAGCTAAACACCACGCAGCCGTTCGCTCACCCTCCCCCCTCCCTCTCTGGGACGGGGGAGAGAAATGGAAAGTGAAGCCTGTGAGTTGAGATAAAGACAGTTTAATAAGACAGGAAAATAATAATAACAAAATAATAATAACAATAATAACAATAATGTTACAATGGTGATAATAGGAAAGTAATAATAATATGTACAAACAAGTGATGCACAATGCAATTGCTCACCACCTGCTGACCCATGCCCAGCTTAACCCCGAGCAGTCCGGCCCCCTCCCCCCGGCTAGCCACCCCTATATATTGTTTAGCATGACGTCAGATGGTATGGAATACCCCTTTGGCTAGTTTGGGTCACCTGTCCTGGGTCTGTCCCCTCCCAGCTCTTACTGCACCCCCAGCCTGCCTGTTGGCAGGACAGAGCAAAAGGCTGAGATGTCCTTGGCTTGGTATAAGCACTGCTCTGCAACAATGAAAACATCGGGGTGTTATCAGCACTCTTTTCATCCTAAGCCAAAACACAGCATTCCACCAGCTACTAGGAAGAAAATTAATTCTGTGCTAACTGAAACCAGGACACTAGCCCTGCTGCCCACTCTGCTTCTGATACAAGCCAGGATGCTGTTGGCCTTCTTGGCCACCTGGGCACACTGCTGGCTCATATTCATCCGACTATCAACCAATACTCCCAGGCCCTTCTCTGCCAGGCAGCTCTCCAACCACTCATCTCCCAGCCTATAGCACTGCTTGTATACCACAAGTTTCTCACTTATTTTTTAAAAACACATACTCCAGCCCTAGATTATCTTATCCCTCTCCTCCATCCTTGGTTACAATTCTGTATGGCCTTACAGATCAGGTGTTAGTGACTAAGGTAGCATCAGACATAGAAAGTTTCTAATCTTCTATCTAATTAAACATAACAACATATTTCAAATCTGGTTTTATTATTCTAACAGGAAGAGAACCAAATGTCCTTCTGAACTGAAATCACCAGGATATGCAGGGATGTCAGGAAGGGCCCAGGACCTGGCTCTGCCCTGTGGTGCAGAGGGAGGGGGTAAAGACACGAGGTGTGGGGAGAAGCTGGAGCTGCTTGGCCTTCCGAGCAGGAAAAGCTTTGTCCTCCGGATCAGGGCTCTTCTGCAGCAAGGTTGCCACAAGCCCTGTGTGCCCTCCTCCTGCCACACTGCATGCGTTGGCTGCAGCAGAGGGGACCCCCAGCCAGCCCCTGCATGGGGCTCTGCCACCCGCCTGGCCCCATCCCTCTCCAGCATCCTCCTTGCTGCTCTCTGATGCACGCCAGCACCTCCCCGTGCATGCCAGCCAGTACATCTGCTGAGGGCCAGGGCGGCTGCTGCAGGGGCAGGCAGCTCAGCATGGCCCTTGCAGCCCCCTGCCCTGGGCCTGCCACTGCCCTTGGCCTTCGTCCTGGCCTTGGCTCTGCTGGCAGGAGCGCTCTTGGCATGTGCTTCCTGGCCTCCCCTCACCTGCGCACAGCTGCTGCCCACTCCGGCTGCTGCCACAAACGTGTCCTCACAAGCAGCACCACCCCTTGGGCTGCTTCTGCTGGCCTCCCCCACCCCACTGCCTTGACTCCTTGTCTCTGCTGGGCCCCAACTCCTGCACCGAAATGCATCCCTTGGCTGTCAGTGCCCTCTCCCCTACCATGGTGGGATGTGTTTCCAGTGGGCCATCTACCATGCACCGTAATGAATACTATGAGCAGGACTAGAGGGGGCCTGCTTCCAGCCAGGGGGGAGGCAGGGAGGAAAGGGAGAATCGGGTTTACTGGACTGGGTATATTTAATGGCCTGACACATCACACCTACAAATGTATCAGGCTCTACTGGACACCGGTGCACAGAATATCCTTTTGCCATCAAGCCAGAAAGAGTTAGAACCCACCTGTATTTATGGAGTGACAGCGGGATCCCAAAAGTTAACTGTACTGGAGGTTGAACTTAGTCTAACTGGGAAGGAATGGCAAAAGCAGCCTATTGGGACTCACTCGGAGGCTATGTGCATCCTCAGCATAGACTGCTTCAGGAGAGGGAACTTCAAAGTTGCAAGAGGGCACCACCGGTGGGGCTTTGACATAGCTGCCTTGTGAAAAGAGCTGCCCAATCAATAGCTACTCTATTGACTGGGCAGGTCTTTTCACATTACTCAATTTAGTTTTCAGTGTCTGGAAGGGGACAATTTCCCCAAAGAGGCCAAGCTCATGGGTACAGCTACAGCCACTTAAAGAAATATTTTCTTTAGTTTTCATTCTGAGTTTTCCACAGCAGACCCAAGAGAGACCGTGGATGTCGAGTTTTCTAGTAAGATTCAGGCTGTATTTCTCAGGTTCCAATGGTCATTTCGAATTTATTTTATTTCAATTTTATTTTATTTTATTTCATTTTATTTTATTTTATTTATTTATTTATTTATTTATTTATTTATTTATTTATTTATTTATTTATTTTTTCCCAAAGAACCCCGGACTTGTCTTATAAAGGGTTTCCCGTGCTGGGCTGGGCTGCATTTACAGGGACAAAGACGACTGCTGGCAGTGGAGGTGTCAGACCTCCAGTCTCAGCTTTTCCTCCCTATGGAAGTCTCCAGAGAAGTCACCCTGGATCAATAGCAAGAGGAGAATGATGCTCAAAATTGAATTGCAGAAAAATCAACCTTTAAAACTAGAAAAGATCTTTTTTAGGTGCTTTTTGAAAACTTCTTCCTTAACTACAGCATGCAAGTTCTGCAATTAGGTGCAAAAGCTGGGAAGACTTGAAGAAAACTATGGAGGAGATGTTAGGAGTTTCTGCATTTTAATGAGTTCCATGGTGTATTGTGGTGCTGAGTCTATGAAGCTCAGGTACTGAGAGGAGAATGATGCAACTGCTAGAGAAACTAAAGTCAGGAAGAAAAGCTGAAGTGACTTGGAGTATTAATGGGCCCCACTGAGGGCTGTTCCTAACAAAGCCTCCCCAGGGACTTGTTAGGGCAGATAATTGGAGGCCATGGTTACAGACAGGCAAAGCACTGTGCTGAGAAATGTCTTCGTTGGTTTTTGTGAAGCAAAAGAGCCAAGGCCTGACCCCTGGAACTGTGAGAGGAGATCCTGCACCCCTATGTCCATTTCAGGGCTCTTCCTGGGGTCTGTGGGATGGGGTGGGCAGTGTGATGCCTTGAGAAGAACAGTGGTACTACACCTCTGAGGTGCTGCACAGGGTTGTAAGGAATCCATGAGACCCCATCACAATGAATATAACATCTCTCCTCCTAAGCTCTAGCCAAGAGGACACAAAAACCTCAGGGTTGTTGGGACCTTCCATTCTTGCCAGCAACCTCTGCCTTCTCCTCTGTAGCTTTTCTTATGCTGTCCCACAATTTGTCCTATTTCTTTGAAGTCTTCAGACACCCATCTCTGTTCACCACCTTGCTCTCATGCCTTTTTTTCACTGATGTCTCGTCAACCCTCATCAGCTGTTCCTTGAAACATGATGCCATGGTCTGATAAGAGGGTTACCTCTGGCACCACAGCACAACCCTTTGAGGGATATTTCTTTCTCCTCGTGGAAAGTGCGCAACTTCCATGGTACACTTTGTAGCAGTTTCTTCTCTCCTGCTCTTTCCTACTACCACAGAAAGCTCCATCAGGGTGGAAACCACTCCTGAAGTAGGCATCCCAACCCAGCAGGCTCCTTGCGGCCTCTCAGCCAAGCAGACACAAGTCACCTCAGCAGCAGCTTCCAAGCCAGGGGCCTGCTGCTGGCCTTGCAGCTTCTTGGCTAGACACAGCCAAGCCTTGTGCCTCCTGCTGCCCACTCATGGACTCAAGCAGAAGGGACAGGACAACCCATCTGGGGGCCTTCTTTCTGCCTGGGTCCTCCTGGGTGTGTAGGCAGAGGGGATCCCCCAGTCAGCATGCCAAGCAGGTGCCTTCTGCTGGCCTAGCAGGGCCACTGGCAGCTGTCAGCCCAAAGGTGCGGATCCCAGGTCTATGTCAAGGGTGACCTGCCACCTCCAGACACAAGTGACCTCACAGTCCCTTTCCGTGACACGTTCCTGCTGCTGCCCTGTCATGTGCAGAGACAGAAGTGACCTCACAGTCCCTGCCACAGTCACATTGCTCCTGCTGGGGAAGGAGATGATGAGGCATAGCTCACCTCTCTCTTGTCCTCTCTGAACTGGGGCTCAACTTTCTGGTTTAGAGAGTAAACGAAGTTATAGTTGGAAGGCTTGGTGTTCTGTTTGTGGTGTCAGCTCTGTGGTTAGTGTATGGGCACGAATTATGGGTTAGGGTTTTGTTTAGGTTTGTGAAGAAGTCTAGGGATAAATAGAGCATTTAATGGTAGTGTTAAGGGCGGGGATTAGGGTGAGCAAGAGAAGAAAGGGAAGAAAAAGGGGGTATGTGCTGAGCTTTTCTTTAGGTGATATTTTGAGTTCTGCTTTCCAATAGTGGATTCCTGTCAGGATGTTGCACTAATGTTTAGGTTGAGGGATTCTGTTGAAAATAGTTTACAGGCCCTACACAACTGTTTGAAATCAGTTTTACAGCAGCATCAACATTACATGAACCCTCTTACCTCTACAAAGTAAGCTTCCGAGCAACTCTTCACTTCTTCTTCCCGCACCCCAATCTGACATCTCTCTTGGCCAGGCTACTCCTGACCTCCCCATATCAGTCATTTAACTGGGATCAGCTTTCTGATGGCTGTCATTATATCAGAGTACCTGTCTCTCCTCTGTTGGCTACTCTATTCTGTGGTATTAGACTGCTCTAGACTCTATACTCTGTTGGTTATTCTAGTCTGTTACTTCGACTATGCCCAGGGCATTCGTCACCTCCACGCAGCCTGCCAGGACCTGCCACAGTCTCATTCCTCCTGGTGGGGCAGGAGATCCTGAGGCAGAGCTGAGCTCCTCAGAGCATTCCCACCCATCTCCTCCTTGTGGCCCACAAGCTGATCAGATCCATGGCCCCTCACATCCATCTTTGAATGCCATGTGGCTGCAGAGCAGCCTCACGGTTCCTGCCTTGCCCCTAGGGAAAACGAACCTAAATTTAAAGGTTAGGAAAAAGGTTAAAGGTGAGGACGTTAATGCACAGGAAGACAGGCTTTGGATGTTAGTTGTTCGTTTATGGCATTAGGGGCTACAGCAAACTTTTCTGGATTAGAGATTAAGCAAATTTTTAGTAGGAGGGTTTGATGTTCTGCTTGGGATGTCAGGTCTGTGGTTAGGGCATGTGGAAGCTCTTTGGTTTAACATTTTGTTTAGATCTGCAAGAATACTAGAGTTAATTAGAGCATTTTAATGCTAGTGTTAAGGGCAGGGATCAGGCTGAGCAAGAGCGCAAAGATAATGGAAAAGGGGTTTGGACTATAATTTCTGAAGCACGACTGACTTCATAATACCATACCTACAAAACACCCCCTTATGAGGCCAGGACCTGCACACATACAAGTAATCTGGCTGTGATCCTTGCAGCATTGATGATGGGCTCCCAGCCTCTCTGAGGAGCCAGTTCCATGCCAGTCCTGTAAGGTACTTGGGCAGGAGGGACCTCCTGCCCTGTGCCTGTTGGTGGTCTCTCAGATCGTTGCTCTAAGCGAAGATCACACTCACATCCAGAAGCCCTGTGAAGCTGGCCTGGAAAACACTTGGGGAAGCACCTCCCAGCCCCAGCCCCAGCCCCAGCCTCAGCTGGTGGTGCTGCTCTGTAGGGTGAGGGGGCCGGGGTTCCCGGGGCATGGGGCACTCTGCAGGGCAGTGCTGGGCAAGCTGGGAAGCAGGCCCAGCTCATGGGGTCACTGCCATTGCCCCAGGGCTGCAAGGAATCACTTTCCAGGCTCCTTTGCTGGGGCTGCTGCGTGCCCCGGGGTTGCAGAGCTCTCCTCTGCCTGTTCACACCAGATTGAGCACTTGAGCTCTGGTCAGTCCACATAGGACAGGCTCACGCTCTGCGGGCTCCATTCATTGCTGTCTACTGGGCTCACAATGCCCTGACAGAGGAGGCCAGTGAGTGAGTTTTTGGAGCCATGGGGCAATGGCAGTGATATTTCTATGTTTCTCACAAACTTCACACAATTGTTTCTCCTAGCCCTCCCCACTGCCCAGCACTGTCTCTCGGGTGGCACTCGGTGACCCTTCAGAAGGGCCTTTGGGCTTCCTCAATTGTCCTGGTGCTTATTAGCACCTTCCTGGCTCCTTCCAGAGCTTCTTCTCCATTGTGGGGACACTGTCTCTGGCTGGGGCAGAGTTCTTCTGCAGTGCAGCCCCTGTGGTGCTGTGTTTTTGATATGTGACCAAAGCAGTGTTGGTCACCCACAGCTGTAGTCAGTGTAGTGCAGTGTTTGCACAGCATCAAGGCCTTCTCTGCTTCTCACTCTGCCCCACCATCGAGTCGGCTTCCACTAGACCAGGTTGCTCAAAGCCCCATCCAACCTAGCCTTGAATACTTCCAGGGATAGGGCATCCACGGCTTCCCTGGGCAGCCTGTTCCGCTGCCTTACCACCCTTAAGTTAAGAACTTCTTTCTAATGGCTAATCTAAATCTACTCTCTTTCAGTTTAAAACCATTACCGCTACTCCTATCATGACACTCTGATGAAGAGTCCGTCCCCAGCTTTCCTGTAGGCCCCCTATTGGTACTGGAAGGGCTCTTTAAGGTCTCCCCAGAGCCTTCTCTTCTCCAGACCGAACAAACCCATCTTCCTCAGCATGTTCCTAGGAAAAGTGCTGCAGCCCATTGATCATCCTCATGGCCCTCCACTGGACTCCTTCTAATAGATACACATCCTTATTGGGGCCTCAGGGCTGAACACAGTACTCGAGCTCTGGCCTCACAAGCCCTCCTAACAGATCAACATTCACTCCAAACTTGGTGTCAACTGCAAACTTACTGAGGGTGCACTCGATCCCCTCATCCACATCATTGATGGAGATATTGAAGAGAACAGGCCACAGTACAGGGCCCTGCGGGACACTAAGGACAGGCCTCCATCTGCATTTATTCACATTTACCATGACTCTTTGGGCCAGTTTTTAACCCCACAAAGCGTACACCCATCCAAGCCTTGAGCAGCCAGTTTCTCTGGAGAATGTTGTGGGAAAAGATGGAAAAGCCTTACTGCGGTCTAGGTAGACCACATCCACAGCCTTTCCCTCATCCACTGCGAGCATCACCTTGTCACACCTTGCGATCTGATTTGCCAAGACAAATTTGACCTGCCTTTGAGAAACCCATGCTGACTGGGCCTGATCACCTGTTTGTTCTGGAAGCATTGTGTGATGGAATTCAAGATAATCTGCTCCAAGAGCTTCCCCAGTACCGAGTTCAGACTGACAGGCTTGTAGTTCCACGATCCTCCTTCCAGCCGTTTTGTAGGTGAGCATCACAGTTGCTAGTCACCAGTTGACTGATAGCCAGGACTGCTGATAAATGATGGAAGGCAGCTTGGTGAGCACTTCTGCCAGCTCCCTCAGCACCCTCGGATATATTTCATCTTGCTCTATAGACTTGTGAACACCCTCCATGAGGGATGCCATACGAGCAGTGGTGCCTGCTCACCAGGAACCAGGCCAGCTTCCTACAGAGCTGCCTTACGAGGGGCATGGCCACCAAGAAAATCTGAGTTATCCGACTCAGCTCAGATGTGATGTGACACCACATGGACAAGTGTCTACAAATAGCCAATAAAGAGGTACAGGTCTGGGATTCTCTAGGCAATCCTGGTTTGGAGAGGATCAAGGGCTATGACAAGGCTGAAAGTCCCAGCAGGACTCAGGTCTTTGTGTCCATGGCTATGGTTGTTGTCTCTGTCACTGAGGCCTATGAGGAGACAGCTTATAATTAAAGCACAAGGGCCTCATTGCCTCCTTGCCCACACCCATGAACCAGGCAGGGGTTGTACCATTCTCCTGCACTTGGCCATGTACATCCCCATCTCCTACTGCACCATAAAGAGCCCTGAGCAAGGTGTGAAGGTGTGAACGGAAAGGATCTCCCTTCCCACAGCTTCAGGGTCAAGGCCTGGCCCTTTTTCTTGGTGACACACATCCAGTTTTCCTGCACATCAGTGTCACCTTCACATTGCCTTTGTCTCCTTGTCCTCACTGCCTCCAGGGTTCTGCTCTAACGAGCTCCAAGGGAGGCTGTGTCAGTGCTGGCCCTCAGGGGGACACTGCAGGAAACTTGCCTGGGACTTGGACTTCTGGAGAGATGTCTTCAATTGTCTCTGAGGGCCTGAGGTTCGTGGGCTCATCAGCAAACCCCCAGAGGGGTGATTGTAGTGCCTTGGGCTGGTGCTGTGCTGCTGAGCTGGGCCGGGCTCGTGGGACATGAAAAAAAAAAATGTATTTCAAAAAGTCCCATGAAGCAGAGAGAGAACTGTGCCCAGGAGCAGCTCCTCTGCACAGCGCAGCAGGGCTGGGGGCTCTGACTGCAGCTGGCACACAGAGAGGAGAGAAGGAGAGAGGGCTTGGAGGCACTGAGGAGCACAACAACAAAGGGCAGCATGTGGTAGGACACATCTGCAGGCTCTTGACACCGTGAGGCTGTGGCAGCAGGGCACTGCAGGTGGGGTTGCCAGAGGGGTCTTCTGCAGCTGGCACATCTGATGGCTGATAGTATCTGTCAGGATGGGTCATATTCTACCTGTAATGTGGCATAGAAGATGTTTTAGAGAATGGTATTTTTGAGGGGGCATTTTAACAGGAAGACCGAGGCTTGGTTTATCTGAAATGGAAGACTTGCTTGGATTCTGTGCTTTCAGATTCTTGGTGTGGAGGGGCGGCAGGGTTCATGACAATGAATTGTCTGGATTGTACAGGAGACTGAGACTCCAAGAGTATTGCAGGGAGAGATCAACATGGCAGCAATTAATGTGATCAAATCCCTTCAGGCATCTCAGCCTAAAGACTGAAACAACAATGTTTGTTTTCTCCTCAGGGCTTATCAGGTCTTCAGGAGCTGCAACCCCTGTGATGTCCTGTACTCAGGAAGCACACAGCTTGTGGGATAGGGTCTGTGAGCATGGACAGGGAGGGGATGTGGGGACACAGAACCAGCTTCCAGTAGGGACATAGATACAAGCAGGGACATGGGCAGGCGGTGAGAGGGAGCTGCTACCAGAAATGCTGTGCGAGGGAGGGCTCAGGCACCTCCCTGCCATCCCCTGCAGGTCAGGCGCCTTCCCTGGGACACCCCCTGCTCTCCTCTCCCTCCAGCACAGCCTCTGCCCTCAAGCCCCCGGTGTCCCCAGCAGGAGCTGCCTCGTCTGCAGGCAGAGCTGCAGCACAGGAGGGTCTGCTGAGTGTCCGTCTGTCCCTCCCTGGCCTTGCCTCCCCTGGCAGCAGCACGCTGGCATTCCTCCTGGCTTCTCCAGCTGGCCGTGCTGCTGCTGGTCTTGTTCCCAGGCTGGCTGGAGATGGGGGTTTCACACGCCCATGGGGTGAGCCCTCGGTGTGCTTGGGAGAAGGGGAGTACGGGGACAGGGTGAGGGGTGTGGAGATGGGCACTTTAAACCTGGATTCCTCTACTCTCAGCAGGGTCTTTGTTCTTTTCAATCAAACATGTGAGTAGAACTTTCCTGCAGCTCTCACAGGGCAGCTGAGACCGTACTTGATGGACAGACTGGCTGTCTTCCCTGAAGAACACTGTGCACTAAAGTGAGAGTCCCTTTTTCTCAGATAATGATCTACAAGGATTCCCTTTCAGTCCAGCAGAAATAGCCAGGATCTGTGGCTCGGAAACATTCCTCAGGAGTGGTGGGACAGCTGAAAGAAACAAAACAAAACAAATAAATAAATATATATATAAAACACCACCACAGCTATGCTCTGTAGTTTGGTGGACAGGGAGCAACACTGGGGCAAAACATTTTCAGATCAGGAAGGAAGTGAAACCAACATTTCCCCATGTTCCTCTTCACCTCTTGCTGTAGGACAGGGCTGGCTCCTGCAGTGCCCGTAGAAGAGGCCCCTGTTCCAACAGACTCCGTCAGGCAGAATGAATCAGGATGCATGAAAGGGATCTGCCAAATGTCTGCCAGAAAGTGCACAATATAGGTGATGATTTTAAATGAGAAATTGAATTAATTTCCCTCTGATACATTTCTTGTACTTTATTACTCTCATCCTCTTCTTTGTTCAGGACCACATCTCAAAAAAAGCAGATGTCCAACAGAAGCACCATCACTGAATTCCTCCTGCTGGCATTCGCAGACACGCGCGAGCTGCAGCTCCTGCACTTCGTGTTCTTCCTGGGCATCTACCTGGCTGCCCTCCTGGGCAACGGCCTCATCCTCAGCGCCGTAGCCTGCCACCACCACCTCCACACCCCCATGTACTTCTTCCTCCTCAACCTCGCCCTCCTGGACCTGGGCTGCATCTCCACCACTCTGCCCAAAGCCATGGCCAATGCCCTCTGGGACACCAGGGCCATCTCCTATCAAGGCTGTGCTGCACAGGTCTTTCTCTTTGTCTTCTTGATGTCAGCAGAGTTTTCCCTTCTCACCGTCATGGCCTACGACCGCTACGTTGCCATCTGCAAGCCCCTGCACTACGGGAGCCTCCTGGGCAGCAGAGCTTGTGCCCAGATGGCAGCAGCTGCCTGGGGCAGTGGCTTTCTCAATGCTGTCCTGCACATGGCCAACACATTTTCCCTGCCCCTCTGTCGAGGCAATGCTGTGGACCAGTTCTTCTGTGAAATCCCCCAGATCCTCAAGCTCTCCTGCTCAGATGTCTACCTCAGAGAAGTTGGTGTTCTTCTAGTTAGTGGTTGCTTTGGTGTTGGTTGTTTTGTTTTCATTTTGGTGTCCTATGTTCAGATCCTCAGGGCAGTGCTGAGGATGCCCTCTGAGCAGGGCAAGCACAAAGCCTTTTCCACGTGCCTCCCTCACCTGGCCGTGGTCTCCCTCTTTCTCAGCACTGTCTTGTTTGCCTACCTGAAGCCCCCTTCTATTTCCTCCATATCCTTGGACATGGTGATGGCAGTTCTGTACTCAGTGGTGCCTCCAGCAGTGAACCCCCTTATCTACAGCATGAGGAACCAGGAGCTGAAAGCGACACTGAAGAAACTGATTCTAGTTTTAGTATTTGCTTAGTAATGAACTGTCTCTCTTTTCTAGTTTAACTCAAGTTAATCTCCGGCAATTTGTGCCCTCTAGGTATAGCATTTGTCCTTGTTTGAGCTTGGATAGAGTTAATTTTCTTCCTAGTAGCTGGTAGAATGCTATGTTTTGGCTTAGGATGAGAAGAATGCTGATAATATGCCGAAGTTTTAATTGTTGCAGAGCAGTGCTTACACCAAGCCAAGGACATTTCAGTTTCTCACTCTGTCCTGCCAACGGGCAGGATGGGGGTGCAGCAAGAGCTGGGAGGGGACAGACCCAGGACAGCTCACCCAAAGTGGCCAAAGGTGTATTCCCTACCATCTGATGTCATGCTAAACAATAGATAGAGGTGGCTAGCTGGGGCGGGGGGGGGGAGGGTATGGCGGGGGGTTGGAGGAGGGGAGTGATCAGGGTTAGGCTGGGCATCGGTCAGTGGGTGGTGAGCAATTGCATTGTGCATCACTTGTTTCGTACAGGTTAGTAGTAGTAGTGCTATTATCATCATTATTGTTATTATTATTGTTATTATTATTTTCCTGTCATAATAAACTGTCTTTATCTCAACTCACAGGCTTCACTTTCCCATTTCTCTCCCCCATCCCAGAGAGGGAGAGGGGAGGGTGAGCAAATGGCTGTGTGGTGTTTAGCTGACGGCTGGGTTAAACTACAGCAGTCCTTTTGGCGCCCAACACGGGGCTCGAAGGGTTCATATAACGACAGATCTGACCAGAGTGTGTTAAAATAAAATTGGTATAAGTATTAGACCTCCTTAACAGTTGCTAGTCACATTGCTGATTGCTTTAATCTCAAGTCTGCTGTGCCTGTTTTCCAAATTGAGTTTTATAGCACGTTACTTTCTTTATGTGCTCTCTGTCATGCTGTTTATTCTTTCCAGGCCCTGTTTTAAGATCGTTATGGTACTGTGTGGTGTAACAGTGGCTTATAAGACGATGAAATTTCTGGTCATGACCCTAACCTGGTATTTGTACTCAGCACTGTCATCGACTCTATACTTTGGAAACCATATCTCGGAAACTGTTATCAATTGCACCTCTTGCCTTTTTTCATTAGGGAGCCAATCTGTGGAGGGGAAAGGGGAAGATATTTTTTCCTACTCGTTCACTCTCCCTTTCTCCTTCACCACCCTCTTATCCTCCGAAGCCTAGTACAAATAAATCTTATATAAATCTTAAATAAATATTCAATAAATCTTATAATGCTAAACTGACTCAGAATTTATAACAATTTGGTGACCCCGATGTGATCCTCTTGTTTCCCGAGGCTGTGAACAGCTAAAGGAGGCACTCCCACCCTTGTTTCGTTGTGGCCCTTTGCCGGGAGCAGTACAGAGCCCAGCAGGATTATGAACATAAAAGGCAAGTAAAGAACAAAGAGCTCTCCCTTCCTCTGGTTTAAACCTGTAATTCTGCATGCGAAGATCCAAACAAAGATTTATCATTTCATGAGTATGCCCTTTGGTTGGGTGGATTCGGTTGTGTGACTGTAACGGTGTGATTGAGACGGAACTCAGTTCCGAAACGAGTGCGGAGGTCTTCTGACTGCGATTCCAATATCCCGTGAGGGACTCAGCTGGTGAAGGACCAAAGTGATCATTCTAAGTATTTGTGGGTAGGGTAACACTCAAAAGACACCTTTAGATACAGGCACAACCATGAGTTTTGGAACTTTATTTGTATAAAAAGAAGTTCCAGGAATGGGTCAGGGACAAAGCAGATCCTTGGACTCGGGAGGATTCCAGGAGGGGTTTAAAAAGGGGGGAAAATTACCAGATACTCCACCGGATAGTCCCTTAGGGCTAATGTTAAGTTATTGGGATAGTATTAGAAGCACTAAACATAAGGATAAGGCGAGAATGATTCAATTTTGTATGGTTCAATAGCCAATAACAGAATCCCAGAAACCTGTAAAACAGTATCCCATTCCATTAGAAGGAAGGGATTAAAACCAGTCATAGATCAGCTATTACATGGAGGGACTTTAGAACCATGTATGTTCCCCCATAAGAGGCCTGTATTACCCATAAAAAAAAAAAAAAATAAAAGGCTGATGGGACATGCCAATTGGTTCAAGATCTAAGAGCTGTAAATCGAAGAACAGTGACTAAATTCCCAGCAGTGGCAAATCCTTATACACTATTTAATCATTTGACCCCATGTCGTGGTTTAACCCAGCCAGCAGCTAAACACCACACAGCCATTCGCTCACTCTCCCCTCTCCCTCTCTGGAATGGGGAAGACAAACGGGAAAGTGAAGCCTGTGAATTGAGATAAGGACAGTTTATTAAGACAGGAAAATAATAATAACAATTACAATAATAACAATAATGGTGATAATAGTACTACTACTAATAATATGTACAAACAAGTGATGCACAATGCAATTGCTCACCACCCGCTGACCAAAGACCAGCCTAACCCCGAGCAGTCCAGCCCTCCTCCCCATGGCTACCCACCCCTACATATTGTTTAGTATGACGTCAGAAGGTATGGAATACCCCTTTGGCTAGTTTGGGTCAGCTGTCCTGGGTCTGTCCCCTCCCAGCTCCTGCTGCACCCCCAGCCTGCCCGTTGGCAAGACAGAGTGAGAAGCTGAAACATCCTTGGCTTGGTGTAAGCACTGCTCTGCAACAATTAAACATCAGCGTCTTATCAGCACTCTTCTCATCCTAAGCCAAAACATAGCACCCTACCAGCTACTAGAAAGAAAATTACCTCTGTCCTAACTGAAACCAGGATATCTATCCACCCTTTATTCAATACCATTTATTTCATGCTCAGGTTCCATTCCTTACAAGACCACATCCTGCTGCTGACCATGGCCATGGCTCCAGGGAAGCAGCAGCACCAACCCAAAGGCAGCAGAGAGGCAGAGCCCAGCGGGCAGTGAGGGGCAGCCCCAAAGGGCCACCAGGGCTGCTCCTGCATGTGTCAGCTGGGCTCTTGGCCATGAGCCCCTCCTGCATGCTGGAGCTGCTCCACCAGCTCCAGAGAAGATGGGAAGAGACGGATACTGAGATCAGTGAATTTCTGATGGCTTCTTTATTGTCTTTATTTACACTGGAAAACTAGTCCTATGGGTAGATTAGATGATTTGGTCAGAGTAAATAAATTAATTAACAGGCAGGATGCTAAGAATAACATTACTGAAATAATGATAAAAGTGAACTGACGTGAATCACAGTAATTTCACATAATTATGACTATATATTATAAACTCATTATTGATGTTTAAGAAGCATGTATAGGAGCAGTCTCCTCACTCCATACTTTAAGTTCTTGTTTCTCATGCTGTAGATGAGAGGGTTCAGTGCTGGAGGTACCACTGAGTACAGAAATGCCAGCACCAGGTCCAGCGATGGGGAGGAGTTGGAGAGGGGCTTCAGGTAGGAAACCATGACAGGCCTGAGGGAGGCAGACACCATGGTCAGGTGAGGGAGGCACATGGAAAAGGCTTTGTGCCAGAGCTCTGATATAGAGACAACAGGACTGTCACCTAGATCCACAAGGTCTAATCCAAATACACTGCTCCTACCTGTGCCAGCTGGGCTCTTGGCCCTGAGCCCCTCCTCGATGCTGGGACTGCTCCCCCAGCTCCAGAGGAGAAGGGAAGAGAAGGATACTGAGACCAATGAATTTCTCATGATATCTTTATTGTCTTTAACTACCAAGTAAGCCTGCTTCTGTATATGCATTAGACCATGTGGTCAAACCTAACACAAGAAATAACATTCAGAATGGTAAGAATGAGATTATTAAAAACAAAATGAAATATTGTTCAAATTTTTACAGAGAAAAATAATTTAAAAAATGTTGTGTCATTTTTCCAAATACCCTTTTATTTATTTTAGTATTATTATGAATGATAATGTCATGATAACACTAGTAACAATAAAAATGATATGATATAGTATGAATCAAAATATTTGCACAGTATTAAGAATACATCTTCTGAACACATCATGGATGCTTAAGAAGCATGTATGGAAACAGTTTCCTCACTGCATTCTTGAGCTCCTGGTTCCTCATGCTGTAGATGAGGGGGTTCAGGGCTGGAGGCATCACCGAGTACAGAAATGCCACCACCAGGTCCAGGGATGGCGAGGAAATGGAGGGGGGCTTCAAGTAGGAAAATATGCCAGTGCTGACAAACAGGGAGACCACAGCCAGGTGAGGGAGGCACGTGGAAAAGGCCTTGTGCTTTCCCTGCTCAGAGGGCATCCTCAGCACTGCCCTGAAGATCTGCACATAGGACAGCACAATGAAAACAAAACAACCAAATGCTAAAAATGCGCTAAAGACCAGAAGACCAGCTTCCCTGAGGTAGGCATCTGAGCAGGAGAGCTTCAGGATCTGGGGGATTTCACAGAAAAACTGGTCCACAGCATTGCCGTGGCAGAGGGGCAGGGAAAATGTGTTGGCCGTGTGCAGGACAGCATTGAGAAAGACACTGCCCCAGGCAGCTGCTGCCATCTGGGCACAAGCTCTGCTGCCCACGAGGCTCCCGTAGTGCAGGGGCTTGCAGATGGCAACGTAGCGGTCATAGGCCATGACGGTGAGAAGGGAATACTCTGCTCCAAACAAGAAAGCAACGAAAAAGACCTGTGCAGTACATCCTTGATAGGAGATGGCCCTGGTGTCCCAGAGGGCATTGGCCATGGCTTTGGGCAGAGCGGTGGAGATGCAGCCCACGTCGAGGAGGGCGAGGTTGAGGAGGAAGAAGTACATGGGGGTGTGGAGGCGGTGGTGGCAGGCTACGGCGCTGAGGATGAGGCCATTGCCCAGGAGGGCAGCCAGGTAGATGCCCAGGAAGAGCGCGAAGTGCAGGAGCTGCAGCTCGCGCGTGTCTGCGAATGCCAGCAGGAGGAACTCACTCACAGAGCTGATGTTGGGCATTTTCTGACATTGAACACAGCTGCCTGTTTGAGAGAAAACGGTAGAAAAAGTTAAAAAAGATTTCTTTGAGGAAGAACTATTGCAAGCCTTAGAGTACCCCCCAGTCCAAGGCTCAGTATGTGAAGACATTTTCTGCAGCTCTCTTCCTTGAGCTGTGGCTGGTGCTAGCTGAGAGTGACACTGGAAGAATGGGTAGTTGTGGGCTCCCTAGCGTTTCTTCCTCCTGTGCAGCAGGAGGGAAGCAGGAACATGAGGGAACCTCAAGTGCCTTCTACTTGTCAGTTGTTGCAAACAACTCAGATGAGTGCAGAGCTGAGCTGTAGGTATTTTGTTTGCTTTATTCTATCCCAGTAGGCCTGGCAAAGCTTAGGATAGGAATTGGGTTGCTGAATGTCCTCAAATTTCCTGTGCATTCCTCTTGATACCCTGTGGGAGTGTCCCTTGGTGAAGATCAAGCAGAGCAGCTCTGCCCAGCAGTCCTGTTCTTAGCTGCCCTGTGTCACCCCTATATGAGTTGCAGGACCATCCCGTTAGACTGTTTCCCTGAAAAAACAGAGAAGACACTGGAGAAGGCTGCTGAGGGAGGAGGGCCACAGAAAGCCAGATGGAGCTTGTGAGCTTGTCTTCTTTTCTATGGCTGCAGGAACTATGAGGCAGCTGACAGAGAGCCTGACATGGCCTGCTCGAGCAGGGTGTTCTGGGCAGACCAGGGAGACCTGGCTTATGGCTATACAAGAGGTTTCTGCCAGACTTCCTCACCTCACACTGCAACCCAGCAGGACTCTCAAAGCCTACTGCATTGCCCACTGCCCTCCCAGAAACAAGACACAGCAGGAGGAGACCCTTCCAGGACCTGCAGCTGCACGGCCCTGCAGCCAGACCCTTACCTTGTCAAGGGCTGTGCAGGTTTCTCCTGCAGGCAGCTCTCAGCATCCTCCCACACCCAGCTGCCTCCAAGCCCCCTCTCCTTCTCTCCTGTCTGTGTGCCAGCTGCGGTCAGAGCCCCCCAGTCCTGCTGCGCTGTGCAAAGGAGCTGCTCCTGGGCACAGCTGTCTCTCTGCACCAGGGTCCTCTTGCCACAAGCTCTCTCTGTCCCATGAACCTGGCCCAGCTTAGCAGCACAGCACCAGCCCAAGGCACTGCAATCACCCCTCTGGGGGCTTTCCTGATGAGCCCACAAACCTCAGGCACTCAGAGACAATTGAAGACAGCTCTCCAGAAGTCCAAGTCAGAGGCAAGTTTCCTGCAGTGTCCCCCTGAGGGCCAGCACTCACACAGCCTCCCTTGGAGCTCGTTAGAGCAGAACCCTGGAGGCAGTGAGGACAAGGAGACAAAGGCAATGTGAAGGTGACACTGAGGTATAGACAAACTGGATGTGTGTCACCAAGCACAAGGGCCAGGCCTTGACCCCTGTCCTCTGGGAAGGAAGATCCTTTCCCTTCACATCTTCCACAGGACGCTTCCTGGTCAGTAGGAGATGGGGATGTGCATGGCCAAGTGAGGAGAATGGTACGAGCCCTGCCTGGTTCATGGGTGGTGGCAAGGAGGCAATGAGGCCCTGGTGCTTTAATGAGAAGCTGTGTCCTCATAGGCCTGAGGAACAGAGACAACAGCCATAGCTGCCCCTTTGGCTACAGCTTAGGAGGAGATATGTTAAAATCATTGTGCTGGGGCCTCATTGATTCATTTCAACGTTGTACAGAACCTCAGAAGTTTCATACCACTGCTCTTCTCATGGCATCACACTGCCCACCCCATCCCACAGACCCCAGGAAGAGCCCTGACACAGATGTCGGAGTGCAGGATCTCCCCTCCCACTTCCAGGGATGAGGCCTCTTCTCCTTCATTAGAAGAATACAAGACTTTTTTCAGCACAGTGCCTTTGCCTGTCTTTAACCATGGCCTCCAATTATCTGCCCTAACAAGTCCCTGGGGAGGCTTCATTAGTAACAGCCCTCCGTGGGGCCCATTAATACTCCAAGTCACTTCAGCTTTTCCTCCCGACTTCACTTTCTCTAGCAGTTGCATTATTCTCCTCTCAGTACCTGAGCGTCATAGCATCAGACCAAAAAACACCATGGTACTCATTAAAATGCAGAAACTCCTGACATCTCTTCCATAGTTTTCTTCATGACTTCAAGACTTGTACAGCTAATGGCAGAGCTTGCATGAAGTAGTTAAGGAAGAAGATTTCAAAAAAGCAGCTAATACAAATATTTTTTTGTTTTAAAGGCTGAATTTTACTGCATTTCAGTTTTGAGCATCATTCTCCTATTGCTACTGATCCAGGGGGACTTCTTTGGAGACTTTCATTGGGAAGAAAAACAGTCTGGAGGTCTGACACCTCCACTGCCAGCAGTAGTCTTTGTTCCTGTAACTGTAGCACAGTTCAGCACATGAAAAGCTTTCTAAGATAATCAGGGAAAATATAAAAAATAATAAAATAAAATAAAATAAAATAAAATAAAATAAAATAAAATAAAATAAAATAAAATAAAATAAATTAATAAAATAAAATAAAATAAAATAAAATAAAATAAAATAAAATAAAATAAAATAAAATAAAATAAAATAAAATAAAATAAAATAAAATAAAATAAATTTGAAATGACCGTTTGATCCTGAGAAATTCTAAATGAATCTTAGTAGACAACTGGACATCCATGGTCTCTCTTTGGTCTTCTGTGGAAAACTCAGGGTAAAAAGTAAAAAAAAAAATCTTCCTGTGGCTGTAGCTGTACCCATGAGCTTGGCTTCTTTTGGGAAATTGTCCCCCTCCAGCCACACAAACCTAAACTGAGTAAAGTGAAAAGAGCTGCCCAGTCAATAGAGCAGGGAAAAATCCTACTTCCTGTGCTGTAGATGCAGAAGGCAAAAAGAATTGCATTGTGCCTGACACTACTCTGGGACGTGTAACCCAGGTCAGGCAACTTTACCTTAGTGCTGACAAGTCCATCACTAAACTACGCTCCCGAGCTCTACATTTACACCTTGGCTCTCCAGTCGATGACCCAGCTCATGGATGGCAATCAGGGAGTCTCGGTTAGCATGACGCTGCCTCAGGTGCACCACCATGGTAGCCATTGGCACCTGCTGTTCTTCAACCCTCAGCAAACCCCCAACAGAAGGATTCTGTGGAAGGCCAAGCAAGGTAGACAACAGTTTCATGCCCTTTGTCTCCAAGGCAGCTATGTCAAAGCCCCACCTTGAAACTCAGAATTCCTTCTCCTAAAGCAGTCAATGCCAAGGATGCACATAGCCTCTGGGCCAGTCCCAGTGGGGTGCTTTGGCCATTCCTTCCCAGTTAGACTCACTTCAGCCTCCAATACAGTTAACTTTTGGGATCCCCCTGTCACTCCAGATATACAGGTGGACCTCTTTCTAGCTTGATGGCATTAGGGTACACTGTGCACTGGTGTCTAGTAGAGCCTGATACATTTTGTGGGTCTGATGTGCCAGGCCATAATAATAATTATATCTGTGTCTATAATAATAATAATAATAATAATAATAATAATAATAATAATAATAATAATAATAATAATAATAATAATAATGTTGATGATGAAATATATAATAACAATTTATTGCTATTGTTGTTGTTATCATTATTTCCTTTGTGTCCTATTAATCTGCTTTTATATCAACTCATAAACTCTTACTTTTTTTTTTTTTTTCTCCCTCTTCTCTCCTGCAGTCCATTGGATGAATATCTGTACAGTTCTGAGCTGCCTGCTGGGTCAAACCACAGCAAGGCTTTTTGGTGCCTAGCATGGAGCACAAAGGTTGAGATGACAGATCTGACAACAGCGTTTTAAAAGTAAATTGTTAAAAGCATTAGATCAGTTTACCAGTTGCTGATCACAGTATTGATATTTTTGATCTGGGGTCTGTGGTGCTTGTTTTCAGAATTGTGTTGTACAGCACATTACTAATTGTCATCCATGGTGTGCTCTTTATCAGTTCTGGGGGCTGGTTTAAGGTTACTGTTTTGCTGTATTGGATAACGCTGACTTATGACAGGATAAAATAATTGCTGCCTCCATACCTCAGGAACCATCTCTTCATCTCTTAGAAATTATTTAGAGTTACACTCTTTTAAACTCTTTGCCTTTTCTCCTTGGGGAGTAAACCTATGCAGGGTGGGTGGAAGTGGGATGGACAGTGGGGGATGCTTTTCACCACTTCTTCCCTCTCTCTTTCTCCTGCACATCCCCCTTCTCCTCCAGGACAGGCATATGGCCTGTCCAAAGCCACTCCAAACCCTGCAACAGGCCCTGCAGGCACTCCAGCTCCTGAGGTGGGCCCAAAGTTAAATTGACACTCGTGACAGGCCCTATAGCTACTCCCAAACCTGCGATAGGCACTGCAGCCACTCCAACTCATCCAAAAGGCCCTGCAGCCAGAACAACTCCAGTGATGGGCCCTGCAGCCACTCCAGCACCTGCAATGGGCCCCATGGCTGGGCCAGAGAACCAGCCTGTGCCAGTATCGGTTGCCTCTTTATGCAAGAGAAAACAATGGGTGTAAAAGTCAGTTTTTCTTTAGAAAGGAAAGAAACTCAGGCACCCAGACAAGAAAGGAGGAGGAAGTAGAAGAGGCAGGTTTCTCCTAAGTTGGTCCATCATGGAGGCAGGATGACCAAGAAGAAGAGGTCATATAAGCATCAGAAACCATGTGATCCCTATCCCAGTGTAAGCTACGAGACATGGGAAAATATTTTAGCCATCATCTCGGTGAGCACATTGTCAGCTGGCTGCTCCAGTGCTGAGAGAAGGGGGCTAACAGTCTGGATTTAGAGGGCAGGGAAGCCAAGCAGCTGGGATCCTCCTGTACGTGAGGGGTGATTGAGAAAGCCATTGGAAAAGGGCACAAGGAACTTAATCCTCTCAGGCCTGAAAGAAAGGTATCCCTTGAAGGAAGATCTTCTATGTCAACCAGGCAAGTGGACTACCATGCAGAGGGGTATCCTGTACCTGAGGGAATTACCCATGCTGAAGGTGATTTGTAGAAACCTAGAAAACTAACAGCTGTCCAAAGATCCCGATGAAGTCAACTGCACATGACCCATGTGACAGAAGTTTGTAGAGAGCGCACCATAATCATATGCCAATTCGTTGGCAGTAATGACCAGGAAAGACCAAGAGGAACCCATGGTGGATGAATTGGCTAGCCAGCTATGGCATTACAAAGAAAGTCTCTCTTCTTCCCTACGAACCTGTGTCTCGTCTATGGAGAAACTGTCTGAGTAGGTCCAAGAACTACAAGAGAATACATCTTCCTCCCCACCTGTACGAACCAATACCTCAGCTCTCAGGTGCAAGTGTCCCTCTACTCAAGAAAGGTGATATAGTGGGTACATATCACGTGCAGCTCTGTGGTTTTAACTGTGTGATCACGGAGAAGCCATGAGTAAATGGGATGGAAAATCTACCTCCATCCTAGAGGCATGGATACATGAAGCGCAAGGAAAAACATTCACAAAAATTGGTTCTTCTGAGAAAATTGCTGCTCCTGTTTCTAGTGGGCAGTCCTCCAAACAGAGTAATGAATACTATGAGCAGGACTAGAGGGGTTCTACCTCCAACCGGGGGGAGGAAGGAGGCAACTGAGTGTATTGGACTTTGAGGATTACTTGCTTGGCACATCAGACCCACAGCAGGTGTTAGGTTTTAAAGGACACCAATGCACAGTGTAGTGTAATGCCATCGAGCTAAAAGGGCCAGAACCCAATTGTATTTCTGGAATGATGGGAGAATCCCAGTAGTTAACTGTATTGGAGGCTGATGTGAGTCTAATGGGAAAGAGTGGCAAAAGCAACCCCTTGAGACTGGCCCAGAAGCTCTGTGCATCCTTAGTATAGAGTCCTTCAGGAAAGGGTACTCCAAAGATCCAAAGGCTTACCTTTAAACAGTTGTCTACCTTGCCCACTCTCTCACAGGACCCTTCTGCTGTGGACGTGCTGATGGCCAATGAGCAGCAGGTGCCAATAACTACCACAACAGCGCATATGAGGCAGTATTACACTAACAGAGACTCCCTGATTCCCCTGCATGACCTGGTTCATTGACTGGAGAGCCAAGGAGTGATCAGCAAGGCTCTCTCACCCTTTAATAGTCCCATATGGACAGTGCAAAATTCTAATGGGGAGTGGAAGATCATGGTGGACTTCTGTGGACTGAATGAAGTCCCACCACCACCGCTGATTTTGACATAAAACAAAGCAAGGTCAAAGGACCTACACAGGAGATCCTGAGGCAGGCTGGCCAGGTTCAGGGGGACCCCTGCTTGGGGATGGGCTGTGTATTGGTCAGTGTGTGGTGAGCAATTGCACTGTCATCGCATGATTTAATAAACTACATTATCATCATTATCAGCAGCAGCAGCAGCAACATCTCTTCCTTTCCTTTCCAATCAAACCATCCTTATCTCAACACATGAGCATTTCAGGGGTGAGGATGAGCTATGTGGTGCTGAGCTGTCTGCCAGGATAAAGCACAACATGCTTGACAACCACAGTCCAACAGCACAAATCACACTTTCAAAAATCAGTCTCTGAAATCTACAGAAAGAAGCCTTCCTCTGAGACCAGGCCTGGCGCTGCAGGGGCAGTGTCTGTGTGCAGGGGTGCAGAGGAAAAGTCCCATCCCAGCAGCACGGCCAGGGAACACCAGCGCTTGGGGCATGCAGAGCTGCTCTCTTGCCACTGCCACCCTGTCCTGCTGAGCCCTGCTGGTGGCGTCAGGCCCGGCTGCTCCTGCAGCTTGGTGCCAGTGCTGCTGTGGGGCCGAGCTGGGACTGCAGGCAGGGACAGGCAGTGGGCACGGCAGTGGCACAGCTGGCCTCCACTGCAGCACTTCCCTCCTAAGGGGGGATCTCCTCCGAGGTGGACTGATCAGAGCTCAAGTGCTCAATCTGGCGTGAGCAAGCAGAGGAGGGATCTGCAGCCCCAGGGCACACAGCAGCCCCAGCAAAGGAGCATGGTGAGTGATTCCTTGCAGCCCTGGGGCAATGGCAGTGACCCCATGAGCTGGGTCTGCCTCCCAGCCTGCCCAGCACAGCCCTGCAGAGTGCCCCCATGCTCTGGGCACCACAGCCCCCTCGCTCTGCAGAGCAGCACCACCAGCTGGGGCTGGGGCTGCAAGGATGTTTCCCGTGAGTGTCTTGTAAGCTGGCTTCAGGCACACGACTTCTGGATGTGAGCGTGATCTTCACTGTGCACAAGGAGCTGAGAGACTGCCAACAGGCATGGGGCTGGAACATTGCCTACAAGATCCCTCCTGCCCTAGCACCTCACAGGACTGGCACAGAACTGGCTCCTGAGTGTCAGAGAGGCTGGGAGCCCAGCAGGTGTGCCATGAGGTTGGAGGATCACAACCAGATCACTTCTACCTGGGCAGGTCCTGGCCCAAAAAGGGGGTGTTTTGTAGGTGTGGCATTATAAGCTCAGTGGTGTATCAGAAGCACTAAGTCCAGCAGGAAGCTAATGGCTGTTAAATGGCCTGTGAGGTGACTGCTTTCTGAAGTAGCTGACAGGTCACCCTTGACTCCTGGCTGGGATCTGTGCCTTTAGGCTCACATCTGCCAGTGTCCATGGTAGGGCAGCAGAAGGCACTTGCTGTGCATGTAGTTTCTGAGATCGGCTCTTTCTAAGTACCTGGTAGGCCCCATAGAGGAAGAGGTCTTGGATAGGGGTTGTCATGTCAGAGGTGTCAGCTTTTGCCTGAAGTCATCCTTTAGGACTGCTTTCAGTTTTCGAGACAGAGGGGGCCACTGCCTCCAAGACGTTTGGGGCAAACTGAACCATGCATGAGGGTTTGGAAGAAGATAGCCTGGGTACACAGAAGCCATTCTGTATCCAAAAGTTGGAGGCAGGAAACAAAATTTTGGGGTGGTACAAGAACTGCTGGGCATATTGTGCAGGGTTCAAGTACAGCCTTTGTGTTCTTCACCATCCTGACTTAGGTGCCATGTCAGTCTCTGGAAAGGAGTAGCCAACAGATATGAGACAGATACTCTGAGATCATGAAAGCCATCAGCTTGTGGGCCACAAGGAGGAGATGGGTGGGGATGATCAGAGGAGCTCAGCTCTGCCTCAGGATCTCCTGCCCCAGCAGCAGGAATGTGACTGTGGCAGGGACTGTGAGGTCACTTGTGTCTGGAGGTGGCAGGTCACCCTTGCCTTCTCCCTGGGAGCTGCACTTTTGGGCTGACATCTGGCAGTGGCCCTGCTAGGCCAGCAGAAGGCACCTGCTTGGCATGCTGACTGGGGGATCCCCTCTGCCTACACCCCCAGAGGACCCAGGCAGAAAGAAGGCCCCTATATGGGTTGTCCTGTCCCTTCTGCTTGAGTCCATGAGTGGGCAGCAGCAGGCACAAGGCTTGGCTGTGTGTAGCCAAGAAGCTGTAAGGCCAGCAGCAGGGCCATGGCTTGGAAGCTGCTGCTGAGGTGACTTGTGTCTGCTTGGCTGAGAGGCCGCAAGGAGCCTGCTGAGTTGGGATGCCTAATTCAGGAGTGGTTTCCACCCTGATGGAGCTTTCTTTGGTAGTAGGAAAGAGCAGGAGAAAAAAAAAAAATGACACAGACTGCAGCATGGAAGTTACGCACTGGCCACGAGGAGGAAAAAATGTCCCTCAAAGGGTTGTGCTGTGGTGCCAGAGGTCAACCAAAGAGTGTCTGTGATCAGACCATGGCTTTGTGTTTCAAGGAACAGCTGGTGAGGGTTGATGAGACATTGGTGAAATGACTGAAATGCCGGGATGAGAGCAAGGGGGTGAACAGAGATGGGTGTCTGCAGATTTCAAGGAAAGAAAGAGAAATGTTGGATAGCATAGCAAAGCCTGCAGAGGAGAAGGCAGAGGGTGCTGGCAAGAATGCAGGGCCCCAAAAGCCCTGACATTGTTGTCCCCTTGGCTAGAGCTTATGAGGAGAGATGTTCATTACGGTGGGGCCTCATCGATTCCTTGCAACCCTGTGCAGAGGCTGGCAGGTGTCATACCAGTGTTCTTCTCATGACATCACACTGCCCACCACATCCCACAGATCCCCAGGAAGAGCCCTGAGCCAGATGTAGGGGTGCAGGATCTCCCCTCCCACTTCCAGGGGTCAGGCCTTGGCCCCTGTGCTTCAAGAAAAGCAACCAAGAGTTTTCTCAGCACAGTGCTTTGCCTGTCTGTAATGATGACCTCCAGTTATCTACCCTAACATGTCCCTGGGGAGGCTTTGCAATTTTCAAAAAAACAAAGCTCAAGTTCTTTATTTTGTTGCCTCCAGTAATGTTTATATTCCCAAAAGGATGGCTAAGTACACGATGTATTTTAAAATGACTAAAAGGAAATTAAAAAAAATAGTGTTTATATCAATCCGTATCATATTCATTCAATGATAAATTATGAGGGTCTTGCTAAGGAAACCATTAGACAGACTGCTGAGAGATGGGTGAGCTTGAACTCACTGAAACTCAAAGCAGCAACTGGGTTGGTGAGAGAGGTCTGAATGATTAAAGAGTAAGGGGAAGGCAAACCAGGAGAACAATAGGAAGTGCATGGGTCCAGACTGGCAGCTGGTAAAAGGAGACATTCAGCATGTTCTGTGTAATCAAGATGGGTTTTGTGCCTGGAAGATGAAGGAGGGAGCACACCATGATAGAAAAGCGAGGACAATGCAAGTACAGGTGAACACCAGTATTTCTTCTCCTGCGATGAATATGCATCCTGAAAAATCACACTTCTTCATGATAGAAATTACACTTCATGTGAGACATTTTACGGAAGGGATAGAATCTTTTGAGCTGATGAGTTGTTGTTTTATTAATTAAGTACTAAATAAATTAATGGGTAATTACTGTGTGTCCTGGCACTGCAGAGCTCCCACCAGCCTATGCATCCTTTGGCTTAACTTTACCGTGACGATCCACTCACTGCCCACCCAACACAAGGCACACAGTGTCCCAGGAGAACCCTTAGGATATTCTGGTGGCTCGCAATACCTCCTTGATGCCACCAGTCCTGTCACTTGTCAATCCCAAGAAGCTGCTTCTTGACAGGTCAGGGTCTCCAGGGGCAATGGGCATCCACCAGTGACGACTCAGTCCTGACTCCCTCACCCAGCACCCCATGTCCTCATGCCCCTGTGTCCAGGTGGTACCCAAGTACAAGACCGAGGCCTTGAGCCTGGTATTCCCTGATTGTCTTCTTCACTCCAGATTGGGAAGAAGACCCCTGAGCACTGAGCAACTTCATTTTATAAACAAGATGCCACAACAGAGGCCAGGTGTCATTTAGGGATAAACACATTCAGAGAAAGCCTCTGGGTCACAGATGACGTGGTGAAAACTAACACAAAACGTAACATTCAGAATGCTAAGAATTGCATTATAAAAAAAAAATATTTAAAATATTAACAGAGAAAAATAATTTAAAAAAATATTATATCATCTTCCCAAATATCCTTTTATTTCTGTTAGGATTATTATCAATGATAGTGTTATGATAGCACTAGTAAAGATAAAAATGAAATAACATAATATGAATCAAAATTCCACATTATTAGAAATACATCTTCTGAACACATTACTGATGCTTAAGAAGCATGTATTGAAACAGTTTCCTCACTGCATCCTTCACCTCTTGGTTTCTCATGCTGTAGATGAGGGGGTTCAGTGCTGGAGGCACCACTGAGTACAGAAGTGCGACCACCAGATCCAAGGATGGTGAGGAAATGGAGGGTGGCTTCAGGTAGGCAAATATGGCAGTGCTAACAAAGAGGGAGACGACGGTCAGGTGAGGGAGGCACATGGAAAAGGCTTTGTGTCGTCCCTGCTCAGAGGGCATCCTCAGCACTGCCCTGAAGATCTGCACATAGGAGAAAACAATGAAAACAAAACATCCAAAAAATAAAGAAACAGTAAACACAAGTGCCCTAACTTCCCTGAGGTAGGCATCTGAGCAGGAGAGCTTGAGGATGTGGGGGATTTCACAGAAGAACTGGTCCACAGCATTGTCATGGCAGAGGGGCAGGGAAAATGTAGTGGCCGTGTGCAGGACAGCATTGAGAAAGCCACTGCCCCAGGCAGCTGCTGCCATCTGGGCACAAGCTCTGCTGCCCACGAGGCTCCCGTAGTGCAGGGGCTTGCAGATGGCAACGTAGCGGTCGTAGGCCATGACGGTGAGAAGGGAATATTCTGCTCCAGCTAAGAAGACAAAAAAGAAGACCTGAGCAGCACAGCCTTGATAGGAGATGGCCCTGGTGTTCCACAGGGCATTGGCCATGGCTTTGGGCAGAGTGGTGGAGATGGATCCGAGGTCAAGGAGGGCGAGGTTGAGGAGGAAGAAGTACATGGGGGTGTGGAGGCGGTGGTGGCAGGCTACGGCACTGAGGATGAGGCCGTTGCCCAGGAGGGCAGCCAGGTAGATGCCCAGGAAGAGCGCGAAGTGCAGGAGCTGCAGCTCACGCGTGTCTGCGAATGCCAGCAGGAGGAACTCGCTCACAGAGCTGATGTTGGGCATATGCTTGTTCTGGGCATGGGGTCCTGCCGAAGGAACAGAAAGATGGTGATTATTAACATTAGAATTATCTAAGGAAAAGGATTTCAATTTCTCATTTAAGCCTCCCAACATGCTTGCTCACTTCCATGAAGATATTTGGCATATCCCTTTCTTGCAGTTGGATTGATGCTGCCTTAGGCTGTGCTTTGGAGCAGAGGACTCTGCTTTAGGCAATGCAGGAGTCAATACTGTCCTACACCAATAGGTAAATAACATAGGAAGACTTGTATCTTTTCTTCTAGCTTAGCCATTACTCCTGTGGAGAATCTCTAAGGCAGAAATCCTGTACATTTCTTTCTTATTGCATGTGAAATACTGTGGATCCTGTGGATCCTCTCCATGGATTCAGTTGATCTGTGCTGCAGGAAAACTGAACTCAGAAGTTCACCTGAGAATAACTTGGACACTGCTGAGAGCAGAGCAATCCAAGCTCAAAGTGTCCATCTCCAGACCCCCTACTCTGTCCCCATACTCCCATACTCCCTTTCCCCCAAGCACACCGAGGGCTCACCCCACAGGCATGTGAAACCCCCATCCCCAGCCAGCCTGGGAACAAGAACAGCAGCAGCACGGCCAGCTGGAGAAGCCAGGAGGAATGCCAGCGTGCTGCTGCCAGGGGAGGCAAGGCCAGGGAGGGACAGACGGACACTCAGCAGACCCTCCTGTGCTGCAGCTCTGCCTGCAGAGGAGGCAGCTCCTGCTGGGGACACCAGGGCAGAGGTTGTGCTGGTGGGAGAGGAGAGCAGGGGGTGTCCCAGGGAAGGTGCCTGCCCTGCAGGGGATGGCAGGGAGGTGCCTGAGCCCTCCCTAACACAACATTTCTGGCAGCAGCTCCCTCTCACCACCTGCCCTGCTCATATCTCTACTGCCTTCCTATGTCCCTGCTGGAAACAGAATCTCTGTCCCCATGTATCTGCCATGTCCTTGCTCACAGACCCCATCTGAGAAGCTGTGTGCTTCCTAAGTACAGGACATCACAGGGGTTGCAGCTCCTGAAGACCTGATAAGCCCTGAGGAGACAACAAATGTTGTTGTTTCAGTCTTTAGGCTGAGGTGCCTGAAGGGATTTGATCACGTTAATTGCTGCCATATTGATCTCTCCCTGCAATACTCTTGGAGTCTCAGTCTCTTATACAATCCAGACAATTCATTGTCACGAAACCTGCCTCCCCTCCACACCAAGAATCTGAAAGCACAGAATCCAAGCAAGTCTTCCATTTCAGATAAACCAAGCTTCGGTCTTCCTGTTAAAATGTCCCCTCAAAAATATCATTCTCTAAAACATCTTCTATGCCACATTACATGTAGAACAAGACCCACCCTGACAGATGCTATCAGCCATCAGATGTGCCAGCTGTAGAAGACCCCTCTGCCAACCCCACCTGCAGTGCCCTGCTGCCAGAGCCTCACGGTGTCAAGAGCCTGCAGATGTGTCCTGCCACACGCTGCCCTCTGTTGTTGCGCTCCTCAGTGCCTCCAAGCCCTCTCTCCTTCTCTCCTCTCTGTGTGCCAGCTGCGGTCAGAGCCCCCAGCCCTGATGCGCTGTGCAGAGGAGCTGCTCCTGGGCACAGCTGTCTCTCTGCACCAGGGCCCTCTTGCCACAAGCTCTCTTTGTCCCACGAGCCCGGCCCAGCTCAGCAGCACAGCATCAGCCCAAGACACTGCAATCACCCCTCTGGGGGCTTTGCTGATGAGCCCACGAACCTCAGGCACTCAGAGACAATTGGAGACAGCTCTCCAGAAGTCCAAGTCAGAGGCAAGTTTCCTGCAGTGTCCCCCTGAGGGCCAGAACTGACACAGCCTCCCTTGGAGCTCGTTAGAGCAGAACCCTGGAGGCAGTGAGGACAAGGAGACAAAGGCAATGTGAAGTTGACGCTGATGTGTAGGAAAACTGGATGTGTGTCACCAAGCACAAGGGCCAGGCCTTGACTCCCTACTCAAGGAAGGGAGATCCTTTCCCTTCACACCTTGCTCAGGGCTCTTCGTAGGCAGTAGGAGATGGGGATGTGCATGGCCAAGTGCAGGAGAATGGTACGACCCCTGCTTTGTTCATTGGTGGGGGCGAGGAGGCAATGAGGCTTTGGTGCTTTAAAGATCATCTGTCTCCTCATAGGCCTCAGTGGCAGACAACAGCCATAGGCATGGACACAAAGACCCGGGTCCTGCTGGGACTTTCAGCCTTGGTAGAGCCCTTGATCCTCTCCACACCAGGCTGTCCGAGGGACTCATAGACCTGTATGTCTTTTCTTGCTGGCTGCAGACCCTCTTCTGTGTAGTACCACACTGGATCTCTGAGGAGTCAGATAACTCAGATCTTGGTGGCCATGCTCCTTGTAAGGCAGCTCTGTAGGAAGCTGGCCTGGCTCCTGCTGAGCAGGCACCACTGCTCGTATGGCATACATCGTGGTTCCGAGGCCCTCCTCCTCCTGGGCACTGCTCACTCACCATTGACAGCTCCATCAGGGTGGAAAGCACTCCTGAAGTAGGCAGCCCAACCCAGCAGGCTCCTTGCGGCCTCTCAGCCAACCAGACACAAGTCACCTCAGCAGCAGCTTCCAAGCCAGGGGCCTGCTGCTGGCCTTGCAGCTTCTTGTGGAGACACAGCCAAGCCTTGTGCCTGCTGCTGCCCACTCATGGACTCAAGCAGAAGGGACAGGACAACCCATCTGGGGGCCTTCTTTCTGCCTAGGTCCTCCTGGGTCTGGAGGCAGAGGGGATCCCCCAGTCAGCATGCCAAGCAGGTGCCTTGTGCTGGCCTAGCAGGGCCACTGCCAGATGTCACCCCAAAAGTACAGATCCCAGGAATAAGTCACGGGAGACCTGCCACCTCCAGACACAAGTGACCTCCCAGTCCCTTTCTGTGACACGTTCCTGCTGCTGCCCTATCAGCTGCAGAGACAGAAGTGACCTCACAGTCCCTGCCACAGTCACATTCCTCGTGCTGGGGCAGGAGATCCTGAGGTAGAGCTGAACTTTCTCTAGCCCCCTCGGTATCTCTTTTTACTTTCTGAGTTAGAGATTAAGCAAAGATTTAGTGGGAGTGTTTGGTGTTCTGTTTGTGGTGTCAGGTCTGTGGTTAAGGTATGGACAAGCTCTGTGGTTTACGGGTGTTTTTCGTCTATCAATGAATCTAGGGTTAAATAAGGCATTTTAATGTATGTGTTAAGTGAAAGGATTACAGTTATCAAGTGAGAAAATTGATTTCTTTCAGTTTGTTGTAGTAGCATTTAGGTTTATATAGCGTTAAAATTACTAGCTCAAGTAAAGTAAAGGCCATATGTGACTGTTTTAAGTCAGTCTTACTGCACTACCAGCATTGCATGAATGCTCTTACCTCTATAAAATCATTAATTTCTGCTGGCCATGCTGCTCTTACCACCCCAAAATCTCACATGTCTCTTGTTCAAGGTGCTCCTTACCTCCCGATATTTTACTGGGATCAGCTTTCTGATGACATTTACCATCTCAGTGTACCAGTCTCACCTCTGTTGGCTGCTCCATTCCTGAGAAGGAAGTGGCATTGTACTCAGGACAGAAAAGGACAAAGAGGTCTTTAGGAGCATCCTGCACAATGTGCCTATCATCTCTATTCTTCCACAAAATCACGCTTCCTGTGTACAAGTTTTGTTTCCCAAATGGCTTCTCTGAATCCAGGGCTACTTTTCCCAGGCCCTCTCACATGTTTCAGTTTTGGATGTGCAGGGATGGGATAAGGAAAGCCAAGGCATGGATGGAACTGATCTTCTCAAGGGATGCAACTAATAATAGTACTTTGTTCAGAAAAGGAAGGCCAAGGACAGTGTACCCCCTTCTGATGGATGAGAAAGGTGTACTGATAATGACAGACATGGAGAAGGCTGAGGGACTCAACAACATCTTTGCCTCAGTCTTCCCTGCCACTCAGGCTTCCCAAGTCTTTCACTTCCCTGAACCCATAGATGGAGGCTGGGGGGCAAAGTCCCTCCTGCTCTAAGTAAAGAGGAGGTCTGAGTCCACCTGAAGAAACTGAGCACATGCAAGTCTATGGGGCCTGGTGACATGCATCCCAGGGTCCTGAGGGAACTGGCTGATGTAGTTGTCAAGCCTCTCTCCATCATATTTGAAGAGTCCTGGCAGTCAGGTGAAGTCCCTGCTGACTGGAAAAAGGAAATATCACTCCTATTTTTAAAAAGGATAGAAATGAGAACCCATGGAACTACCAAATGGTGAGCCTCACCGCTGTGCCTGAAAAGATCATGGAAAAGATCCTCCTGGAATCAATGTCAAGGCACATGCAAGACAAAGAGGTGATCTCAGACAGCCAGCATGGCTTCACCAGAGTAAATCATGCCTGACCAATGTGCTGGCTTTCTACAATGGAGTGATCACATCAGACAACAACAGAAGACCAACCTATGTCATCTACTTGGACTTCTGTAAGACTACTGACACTGTCCCACATGACATCCTTGTCTCCAAACTGGAGAGATGCGCATTTGATGGGTGAGCCATTCAGTGGATAAGGAGTTGGCTTGAAGGTCACACCCAGAGAGTGGTGCTCAATGGCTCTATATCCAAGTTGGGGCTGGTGACAAGTGTTGTACCTCAGGGGTCTGTCCTGGCACTGCTACAGTTTAATATCTTTATCTATGACAGACAGTGAGATCAACAATGAGATAGTACATTCTGCGCTTTGTAGTGGGTTTACATGGCAAGGTTTTGGTAGCAGGGAGCCATAGGGGTGGTTTCTGTGAGAAAGATCTAGAAGCTGCCCCATGTTTGGGAAGGGCCCCATTGTTTTCCAGATCCGAGCCAATAAGCGATGTTGTTTTGCGCCTCTGTGAGAGCATATTTAAGACAGGGAAAAAACGCTGCGCCACACAGCAGCCGGGAGAGTCAAGGGAGTGGGAGAACAGCCTTGCACCAAGGTCAGTGTAGAAGGAGGGGGAGTGAGAGAGCGGCTGTGGTGGAGCTCGGCTGCCCACTCGAGCGGAACCACGACACGCTTTTAGCCCAGAAGGCCAACTGCACCCTGGGCTCCATAAGCAGAGGAGTGGCCAGCAGGTGGAGGGAGGTCACTTCTACTTCTACTCCTTGTACTCTACCCTTGTGAGGCCCCACTTGGTGTCCTGCATCCAGGACTGGGGCCCCCAGCTTGAGAAGGATGTGGGTCTGTTAGAACAAGTCCAGAGGAGGGCCACAAAGATGATCAAGGGGCTGGAGCATGTCTCCTCTGAAAAAAGGCTGAGAGAACTGGGGCTGTTCAGCCTGGAGAAGAAAAGGCTCCAGGGTGACCTCTTTGTGGTCTTTCAGTACTTAAAGGGGGCTTATAAAAAAGATGGAGAGTGACTTGTTGCTCAGTCAGATAATGAGAAGGCAAAGGGGAATGGTTTTAAGTTAAATGAGGGGAGATTTAGATTAGAAGATAGGAGGAAATTCTTCACTCAGAGAGTGGTGAGGCACTGGAACAGGTTGCCCAGAGAAGCTGTGGATGCCCCATCCCTGGAGCTGATCAAAAACAGGTTAGATGAGGCCCTGGGCAACCTGATCTCATGGGGGGCATCCCTGCTTATGGGCAGGTGGTTTGTACCAGATGACCTTTAAGGTCCCTTCCAACAGGAGGCGTTCTGTGATTCTATGGTCTCACTAGCTATGCCTCAAGCATGACTCCCATCCCATTAGCCTTCCTGTGGTCTCTCACCTGACCAGAACAGAAGGTGCCTCACCATCATCTTCAATGTCTTGAGCATGCTTCTGCCCTTTACGGTTCCTATCTGTGCCACATTCCTGCTGCAGGTCCATCAGCTCCAGAGACAGAAGTGACCTCCCAGCCTCCTTCACAGCCATGTGCCTCCTGCAGGCCCAGCACATCCTGAGGCACACCTGACCTCATCCCAGCATTCCCAGCCAGCTCCTCCTTGTGGCCTCTGATCTGATCACATACCTGTCACCTCACATGCCTCTTCCAATGCCATGGGACTGCTGCAGGACCTCACAGTCCCTGCCCTACCCCAAGGGGACAAGCAGCTGAAGTTAGGGATAGGAGTGGGGTTGAAGTTGAGATGTGTTGTGTGCATGGTGGAGAGTTTTTGGAATTAGGTGTTCAGATTAACATATAGGGATTAGAGGTCACCTTCTAGGGTTATGGGAATGGTAGGGCTTTGAGGGAAGGATTGGTGTTCTTCTCAAGATGCCTGCTCAATTTATAGGGAAGATCAAGCTTTGGAGATTGGAGATTTGTTTAGTTCTTGACTGGGGACTAGGGTGAAGGCTGGTGTTATAATCCTTGGTTAGGCTTAATCATCCTTTTGCTCAGCCTTCTAGTAGAAGATGGGTTTGACATCTGCCTTTTCTAAGTCCTAAGGAATGATTTTAATCAATTTGTATTTTCCAAGGTCTTTGAGATAGGTCTTATGACGATGTCAGCAGCTGTACCAGCACCTCTCTCCTTCTTCCAAAACCAACTCTAAGCAACCTGAGGACTGGCCAGGGGGATGATGAAATTTTGGGAAAGGGCTTGGTTAAAATCTCTGAGGAGAGCCTTTATGAGCTTCACATGGTCAATGATGGCAGTGTCATAGATAATCATAGAAACATGGGATCATGGTTTGGGTTGGAAGGGACCTAAAGATCATCTTATTCCAACCCCCCTGCAGTGGGCAGGGACACTTTGCACTAGACCGGGTTGCTCAAAACACATTTCAACCCGTCCTTGAACACTTCCAGGGATGGGACATTCACAGCTTTTCCAGGCAACCTGTTCCAGTGCCTCACCATCCTCAAAGGAAAGAATTTCTTCCATGTATCTAATTTAAACCTACCATCTTCTATTTTAAAGTCATTACTCTTTGTCCTATCACTACACTCCCAGACAAAGACTGTCTCCGCAGCTTTCCTGTAGGTCCTCTCTAAGTACTGGTAGGTTGCTCTAAGGTTTCCCTGGTGCCTTGTCTTCTCCAGGCAGAACAGTTCTCTCAGTGTGCCTTCATAGAAGACTTGCTCTAGCCCCTTGATCTGGACTTGTTCAAATAATTCCATGTACTCGAACTGCCGCGTTAAACCACAGCAGTCTTTTTGGCACACGGTGTGGGGCACAAAGGGTTGAGTTAAGTACAGATCTTACCACAAAGTGCTAAAGTTAAATTGTTATAATCATTAGACCAGTTTAATAGTTGCTGATCACAAGGTCGACATTTTGGATCTCAGGTCTGTTGGGCTTTCATTCAGAAATGTGTTGTATAGCACATTACTTACTGCACGTGTTCCCATTGTGCTCTTTATCATTTTTGGGGCTGGTTTAAAGATATTTTGCTATGTTGTGTAACACTACCTTATGAGTCAGGAAAATTACTGGTCATGTGACAAATCTGTTCTTTGTACTGAGCATTGCCATCACGTCCATTCCTCAGGAACCATCACTCAGAAACTATTAAGAATTACACTCTTGACCTTTTTGCTTTAGGGAGCCAATCTAGGGGAGGAAAAGGGATGTACACTTCTCCACTTCTACACCTCCCCCTTCTCCTCCAGTTTAATTACACTACTTCTACAAAGCTTAGAATATCCATGGGATGGTCCTACTGTGATGTCTCCTGAATGTGTTTCAACTGTTGTTTAAGGATAAACAGCTCTTGAAGAATGCCCTCCAGAGACCTGCCCCAAGGCAGGAGACTTAGGAGTGGCAGGGAGCATGGGAGGATCTGGGCAGGCACCTAGAGCAGTGGGCACCTCCAGTGCTTTGGAACTTCCCCCCTGAGCACATGCAGAATCCTTAAAAACTGCAGAAGTGCTTGAAAATGAGGGGTTATCACCTTGGCAATTCCAAAGGGAATTCCAAAGGAAGCCTCACTCAGTGTCACTCCAAGCCCTGTGATGGGCCCTGAAGCTACTCCAACACCTCTGACATGTCCTGCAGCCACTCCAGCCCCTGTGACAGACCCCAGGTCTAGTCTGGGGCCTAGACCAGACCCCCCAGGTCTGCTCTTGCTAGGCCAGAACACCAACCTGTGCCAGGATCTCTTGCCTCTACATGCAACAGAAAACAGTGGGGGTGAAAATCAGGCTCCTGAGAATGGAAAAGAACTACTGCCCAGAAAAGAAAGGAGGGAGAAGAATGTTGATCTATGAAACCTTGACATAAACTTCCCCATGAGAGGGTACTTCCAAGATCCAAAAGGGTACAGGTGGGGTTTTGGGATAGCTGTCTTGGGGACAGAGGATATTAAAGAGTTGTCTCCCTCGCCCAGTCCCTAGGAGGACCCTTCCATTTCCACAGTGGTTGAAGGTCAAAGAAGAGCAGGTGCAGATGGTTAATGCAATGTTCTACAAGTTGGGTACAGGCTGGACATCAGTCAGTAATGAGCAATTGCACTGTGTATAGCTTGCTTTGAACATAACAATAATAGTAATAAAAATAATTACTATTATTATTATTATTTCTCTTCCCTTTTGGTCTTTCAAATCGCCCTTACTTCAACACATAAGCATGTGGGGGCGTTGGTGTGAGGCAACCGCTGTGTGGTGCTGAGCTGCCCACCAGGTTAAAGCACATCATGTTTGACAACCACAGTCCAACAGCACAAATCACCCTTGTAAAAGTCATCTCCCCTGTGTTCAGAGAAGTGCAGTTGGTGATGAATTCAGTCTGATTCAAACAGCACACCCCAGCAAAGACCCTGCTGCCTTGGGGAGCTGTCAGCCCTGAGGCCTTGGGGACACCTTGAGGGAGCCCAAGGGCACAGAGCAAGCCATACCATGGTCGGGTGCTGTGCTGCTGAGCTGGGCCAGGCTCCTGGGCCCAAGGGGAGCTCCTGGCAAAGGCAGTGCTGCAGAGAGACAGCTGTGCCCAGGAGCAGCTCCTCTGCACAGCGCAGCAGGGCTGGGGGCTCTGACCGCAGCTGGCACACACAGAGGAGAGAAGGAGAGAGGGCTTGGAGGCACTGAGGAGCGCAACAACAGAGGGCAGCGTGTGGCAGGACATATCTGCAGGCTTTTGACACCGTGAGGCTCTGGCAGCAGGGCCATGCAGGTGGGGTTGCCAGAGGGGTCTTCTTCAGCTAGCGCATCTGATGGCTGATAGCATCTGGCAGGGTAGGTCTCTCTGTTTCTCCAGAAATGAGTAGAAGATGCTTTAGAGAATGGCATTTATGGTTCGATATTTAAAGAGGAAGGCTAAAACAGGGGTTACCTGAAGGGTAAGATTTTTTTTTTAGTCTGTGTTTTGAGCTTACAGCAGTAGAGACAATATAGGTTTCATGTTAATTTGTTGTCAGCATTGTGTAGGAGACTGAGATTCCTAGAGCATTGCACTGAGAGATCTACATGGAAGCAGTGAACTTCATAAAGTGCCTTCAGCCAGTTCAGCTTAAAGATTACACCAACATCATGTTTGTGGTCTCCTCAGGATATAACTGAGCTGACACTAATCTGGCTCCTGGTAGGGATATGGGTAGGCAGCAGGGACATGGGCAGGCAGTGAGAGGGAGCTGCTGCCAGAAATGCTGTGCGAGGGAGGGCTCAGGCACCTCCCTGCCACCCTCTACAGGGCAGGCGCCTTCCCTGGGACACCCCTTGCTCTCTTCTCTCACCAGCACAGCCTCTGCCCTCAAGCCCCTGCTGTCCCCAGCACAAGCTGCCTCCTCTGCAGGCAGAGCTGCAGCACAGGAGGGTCTGCTGAGTGTCCGTCTGTCCCTCCCTGGCCTTGCCTCCCCTGGCAGCAGCACGCTGGCATTCCTCCTGTCTTCTCCAGCTGGCTGTGTTGCTGCTGGTCTTGTTCCCAGGCTGGCTGGGGATGGGGGTTTCACATGCCCATGGTGTGAGCCCTCAGTGTGCTTGGGGGAAGGGGAGTACAGGGAGAAGGTGAGGCGTCAGGAGATGGGCACTTTGAGCCTGGATGTCTCTGCTCTCAGCAGTGTTCAGGTTCTTCTCAGGTCAACCTCTGAGTAGAACTTTCCTGCAGCTCTCACAGGGCAGCTGAAACCAGCACTGATGGACAGATTGTCTGTCCTCACTAAAGGACACTTCGCGCTATAGGGACTGCCTCTTTTTCTCTTAGGATGCGCAAAGTTTCCCATCAAGTGCAGGAGAAATGCTCAGGGTTTCTGTTTCAGAAAAACTCAGCAGGTGTGGTAGGTTAGCAACCACAAAAAATCTGACCATATACAATAAAAATTAAAGAAATCTGTATATATATATATGCTCTGAAGTTGGTTAACCCGGGAGCAACACTGGGGCAAGGTTCTTTGATATCAGCAGTGAAGTGAGTCTGAGATTACACCATGTTCTGCCTTTCCTCTGGCTATTGGGCATAACTGACTCTTCCATTGCCCACAAAGGAGTCCCCTGCTCCCAGGGATACCCTCAGGCAGCATCAGGAAGAACTCATGAAAGGGACCTGCCAAATGTCTTCCTGGAAGTGGACAACTTTTCTGGTGATATTAGATGAGAAATGGGATTAATTTTTCTCTGATAAATCTGTTGTATGTTATTACTGTTCTTCCTCTTCTATGTGCAGGAACACATCCCAAAAACACAAATGTCCAACAGAAGCACCATCACTGAGTTCCTCCTGTTGCCATTCGCAGACACACGCGAGCTGCAGCTCCTGCACTTCGCGCTCTTCCTGGGCATCTACCTGGCTGCCCTCCTGGGCAACGGCCTCATCCTCAGCGCCGTAGCCTGCCACCACCGCCTCCACACCCCCATGTACTTCTTCCTCCTCAACCTCGCCCTCCTCGACCTGGGCTGCATCTCCACCACTCTACCCAAAGCCATGGCCAATGCCCTCTGGAACAACAGGGCCATCCCCTATCAAGGGTGTGCTGCTCAGGTCTTCTTTTTTGTCTTATTGTTTGGAGCAGAATATTACGTTCTCACAGTCATGTCGTACGACCGCTACGTTGCCATCTGCAAGCCCCTGCACTACGGGAACCTCCTGGGCAGCAGAGCTTGTGCCCAGATGGCAGCAGCTGCCTGGGGCAGTGGCTTTCTCCATGCTGTCCTGCACACGGCCACTACATTTTCCCTTCCCCTCTGCCAAGGCAATGCTGTGGACCAGTTCTTCTGTGAAATCCCCCAGATCCTCAAGCTCTCCTGCTCAGAGTCCTGGCTGAGGGAGATTGTGCTTCTTGTAGTTACTCTCTGTTTAGCCTTTACATGTTTTGTTTTCATTTCATTTTCTTATGTGCAAATCTTGAGGACAGTGCTGAGAATGCCCTTTCATCAGGGTCGTCATAAAGCCTTTTCCACGTGCCTCCCTCACCTGGCCGTGGTCTCCCTGTTTGTCAGCAGTGTCCTGTTTGCCTACCTGAAGCCTCCCTCCATCTCCTCCACATCCCAGGACCTGATGGTGACAGTTCTGTACTCGGTGGTGCCTCCAGCCGTGAACCCTCTCATTTACAGCATAAGGAACCAGGAGCTCAAGGAAGCCTTGAGGAAACTCTTTGGACACATGCTTCTTTGGCATCAATAATGTGTCTATAAAAATAACAGGAAAGAGAGGTTATCTGAAAAAAACTCTTCATACAATAGCTTGTAATTCTTCTATTTTTTTAATTATTTCTTAAACTTGTAATTTTGACTGAATTCTACTTGTGTAATCCTACCTATTAATTAAGTTATTATCTGTCACCCAATCATCTAATATACCTACAGTACCAGGCTCTCTGTTTGGATAAAAAGAATAAAGAAACTATGAATTTTGGTGGTGTCAGCTGCTCCCTCTTTGCATCTGCTATGGAGTTGGGGGAGCAGTCCCAGCATGCAGGAGGGGCTCAGGGCCAAGAGCCCAGCTGCCACATGCAGAAGCAGCCCCGGTGGCCCTCGGGGCTGCCCCTCACTGCCCACTGGGCTCTGCCTCTCTGCTGCCTTTGGGTCGGGGCTGCTGCTTCCCTGGAGCCATGGCCATGGCCAGCAGCAGGATGTGGCCTTTTCCCTGCTGCTCTCTTTTGGCTTCCACATTGTGCTTCTTTTCTTTCTGGGTATCCCTGATATCTTGTGTACCTTCGTGACAGTCCTGTTGTCTCTGCAGTGGCATCCCTGTGGCTGCAGGCAGCAGCAGGCACTGTGCAGCCCTGGGTAACAGCTGGCCTCCCTGCTAGCACCACAGTAACAAGAGGGTCTTGCTCAGGGCAAACCCAGAACCCTGGACACCTCTCCAAAGCTGCTGCCAGGAATACACCCAAGAGGTTGCTCCCTGCTCTTCTGTTTTCTGGGGTTTGTCATGGAGTGAGGGACAGAGGCTGAAAGTCCCAGGGTGGTTTGTGGGGAAACAAGGGCAGGACTAAGAGTTCCTTTTATGGCGGCACTTGCCCAAGCAGATGAGAACTGGTCTTGGACTCATCTATATTAGACTGCACCCGCTGTAGTGGGGCTGACGGCCAAAGCCAGCCTGGAGAGGAATTTGGAGCTTCCAGGAGATGTCAAGGGATCTCTAGGGACAGGGTGCTCAGTGGGTAGTGATTAGAACCTCATAAAATGACTGTGCAAGGTCGTTTCAGGTAACAAACAAGGTGAATCTGAGGAGTGCATGGGCAGCTCAGACTGCTCAGGCTGGATCAGCTGTCACTGCAGATTCTCCTCCCAGCCTCTTGCCCACATACAGCCAACTGTCTCCTGGGGCAGAGTGATAAGCCGAGAAGGCCTTGATGCTCTGCAACCACGGGTGACCAACACTGTTCTGGTCACCTATCAAAAACACAGCACCACAGGGCCTGATCTGCAGAGAGAAACTCTGTCCCAGCCATGAGTCATCATACCCACAATGGAGAAGAAGGTCTGGAAGGAGTCAAGAAAGTGCTAATAGACACCAGGACAATTGAGGAAGCCCAGAGGCCCTTCTGAAGGGTCACTGAGTGCCACCTGAGAGGCAGTGCTGTACAGTGGGGAGGGCCAGGAGAAAGACTTGTGAGAAGGCTGTGAGAAACAAGGACACTCAGGGCTTTAGCAGATCCTTAAAGTCCTGCCTGAGTCCCCAGATGGAAAGCAATCTATGTCTGGGTTGACGAGAAGGAAGTGGTGAGTCCCGAATGGGGGACAGGACTGAAGGTCCCTGCGTGAAGCTGGGTGGATGGAGACGTGTCCACCTTGCATGTGTGCCTCAGCCTAGGAGCAGGGGCCTGCCCACGGTGCAGGATGGCTGGGCTGTGCTCAGCCATGCCCCAGGAGATGACCTTGCTCTCTTCCTCCCCACCACTCCCCACACGGGGCAGGCCCTCAGGAAACACCCCTGAGCCTGGAGATGCACCAACCTGCTGCACTGAGGTGCCACTACTGCAGGGGCAGAAGGGAGGGTTGGAGAGACACGTGGGACCTGCATGCATGAGTGGTATGGACTGGGGAAGTGAGTGTCTGGGAGAAGTTACCCTGGAGCCATAGGAGCCATTCTGGAAAGAAAACTTGTAGGCAGGAACCACGCTTTTGTGGCAGTGCAGAGCTGCTCGGCACATTGTGCAGGGTGCTCTGATGGACATTTGTGTCCTTTTCCATCGTGTCTTAAGTGCCACTTTTCTCAGGAATAGAGTAGCCGACAGAGCACTGACAGATAGTCTAAGATCATGAAAGGCATCATAAGCATGCCCCTAAAAAGATAACCGATATGGGGAAATCAGGAGAAGCCTGGCCAGGAGAAATGTGAGACTGAGAGGAGAGAATAGGGGCTTGGCCAGCTAAAATTAAGGATTTTGTAGAGGTAAGAGGGTCCAGGTTATGCTGATGCAGCTGTAACCGTGACTTAAAATAGTCATACAAGGCTATTCCCTGGCTTCAACCTGTAAAGTTAATTCTTAAACCTAAATGCTACTCAGCACCCTGACAGGAATCCACTACTCTAATGAGTGACCTCAGCGTACCCCTAGAAGACAAAACTCAGCCCATAGCTGATTCATCCTAGCTCTTACTCTCTTAATCACTCTGATCTCTGCCTTTAATACTAGCATCAAAATGGTCTATTTAACACTGGAAAACTGCTTAAGAGATCTGAACAAAACCCTAACTCCAAATGAATGTGTTGGGCCATGGATCTGATCAGCTTGTGGGTCACAAAGAGGAGATGGGTGGGAATGCTCTGAGGAGCTCAGCTCTGCCTCAGCATCTCCTGACCCAGCAGGAGGAATGTGACTGTGGCAGGGACTGTGAGGTCACTTCTGTCTCTGCACTTGATTGGGCAGCAGCAGGAACGTGTCACGGAAAGGGACTGTGAGGTCACTTGTGTCTGGAGGTGGCAGGTCACCCTTGTTTTCTCCCTGGGATCTGTACTTTTGGGCTGACATCTGGCAGTGGCCCTGCTAGGCCAGCAGAAGGCACCTGCTTGGCATGCTGACTGGGGGATCCCCTCTGCCTCCAGACCCAGGACGACCCAGGCAGAAAGAAGGCCCCCAGATGGGTTGTCCTGTCCCTTCTGCTTGAGTCCATGAGTGGGCAGCAGGGGGCACAAGGCTTGGCTGTGTCAAGAAGCTGCAAGGCCAGCACCAGGTCCATGTCTTGGAAGATGCTGGTGAGTGTCTATGATCAGACCATAGCTTTGTGTTTCAAGGAGCAGCTGGTGAGGGTTGATGAGAAACTGGTGAAATGATGGAAATGCTGGGATGAGAGCAAGGTGGTGAACAGAGATGGCTATCTGAAGACCTCCAGGAAATAGGACAAAGTGTGGGACAGCATAGGAAAGCATGCAGAGGAGAAGGCAGAGGTTGCTGGTAAAAAGGGAAGGCCCCAACAGTTCTGACGCTTTGGCTAGAGCTTATGAATAAATGAGATATACTCATTGCAATGCAGCCTCTTTGCTTCTTTGCAACCCTGTGCAGAGGCAGGGAGGGGTCATACCAGTGTTCTTCTCATGGCATCACACTACCCACCACATTCCTCAGACCCCCAGGAAAAGTCCTGAGCCAGACAGGGGGGTGCAGGATCTCCCCTCACAGTGGCTGGGGTCAGGCCTTGGCTGTTCTGCTTCACTAAAACCAACCAAGACTTTTCTCTGCACGGTGCTTTGCCTGTCTGTAACCATGGCCTCCAATTATCTGCCCTAAGCAGTCCCTAGGGAGGCTTTGTTAGTAACAGCTCTCAGTGGGACCATTAATACTCCAAGTCACTTCAGCTTTTCCTTTTGAGTTTGCTTATTCGCACAGTTGCATCATTCTCCTCTCAGTACCCAAGTTTCTTTGACTCAGCACCAAAATACACCATGGAACTCATTAAAACACAGTAATTCCTAAGGAGCCATATCTCTCCCACCATTTTCTTCAAGTATTCAAGATTTGATCAGCTAATTGGAGAGCTTTCATGTTGTAGTTAATGGGGAAGATTTCAAAGAGCATCTAATAAAAATCTTTCTTCATTTTAAAGGCTGAATTTTGTTGTGTTTCAGTTTAGAGCATCATTCTGCTATAGGTATTGGTCTAGGATTTGACCTTTGAAGCCCTGCTTAGGTGGGAAGAGCAGGGTTTTTCCTATTTCAAAACAAACAACAGGAAATCATGCTGCAATTTTCAAAAAAAAAAAGCTCAAGTTCCTAATTTTGTTTCCTCCAGTGATGTTTACCTTCCCAAAAGGATGACTCTACATGATGTATTTTTTAGTGAGTAATAGGAAATTTCAGATAATTGTGTTAATATTAATCCATATCATACTAATTCAATGATAATCGATGAGGGTCTTACTAAGGAAACCATTAGAAAGACTGCTGAGAGATGGGCGACCTTGAACTCACTGAAACTCAAAGCAGCAACTGGGTTGGTGAGAGTGGTCTGAATGATTAAAGAGAAAGGGGAGGGCAAACCAGGAGAATGATGGGAAGTGCATAGGTCCAGACAGGCAGCTGGGTCCAGACATTCAGCTCTCTGACCGTAAGCAACGAGGGAAAACCTCCAGTGACCCCGTTGTGTTTCAGGCACTTCCCTGGACTGGCAGATGTCAGAAAAGACCTGCAGGAGGCTGGAGCCCTTTGGGAAAATCAGGTGGAGCCAGGTGGAGTTCCCAGGGCACCTCCACTGCCAGCAGTGGTCTTTGTCCCTGTAACTGCAGCCCAGTCCAGCACAGGAACACCCCTTCAAAGACAAACCTCTTCTTCAGTGGGGTCCTGGGATTGACCTAGATTTGAAATGGCCCTTGGAAAGCTGAGATACTCTCCCTTATTCCTACTAGAAATGTGAACATCAGTTTACATTCCTGGGTCAACTTTAGCAAACTCAGGCTGAAAAACTCAAGTATAGCATGCTTGAAATGGCTGAGGCAGAACCCATCAGCTTGCCCCACTTTGGAAAGGGCCCTCCAACTAAGGTTTGAAAGCAAAAAGTGTGGAATGACCCTGCAGGTCTATGTGCAGAGTAAGGGAAAGTCACACATATTGTGCTGGAGCAGCAGAAGGCAAAAAGCATTGCATTGTGCCTCAGAATAATTAAGGAGACCTAATCCAGTTCATTCATGAGGAAAAGCAGAGAGAGAAGGATGTTGAGTTTGGCCTAACATGAAGAAGGATGTGCATCACTGCTGAAGGAACTGGCATTTTTGCTATCACCAATGTGAATTACACAAGCACCACCGCACCTAATGGTAACCTGTCCGCCCAGGCTTAGTATTCCCACAAAGCAGGGGAGAGGGCACTGACAGCTAAGGGACACATTTGAGTGTGGAAGGTGGGGCCCAGCAGAGACAAGGAGTCAAGGCAGTGGGCTGGGGGAGGCAAAGCAGAAGCAGCTCAAGGGGTGGTGCTGCTGGTGAGGACACGTTTGTGGCAACAGCTGGAGTGGGCAGCAGCTGTGCGCAGGCGAGGGGAGGCCAGGAAGTGCATGCCAAGAGCACTCCTGCCAGCAGAGCCAAGGCCAGGGGCACAGCCTGGCCCTGGGCTCTTCCTGACGGCCCTGCAGGTCCTGGCAGGCTTTGGGGAGGGGACAAATGCCCTGAGCCCCCTTCCTGCTCTGCCCAGGCCAGCAAGGGCTCAGTGCGGCCTCCTCTCCCCTGCCCCTGCAGCTCTGGGCTCCCTTGGCGCAGCCCTGGCTCTGCAGCACCAAGCCCTGCTGGGAGCCCTCCCCTGCATGCTGCCACTGCTTCCTGATGCTGCTGTTGCCCTCTGCCGGGCACTGCCCAGCCCAGCCCAGCCCCTGCCCACCTCTCCCCACCTCCCTGCCCTCTCCCCAGCCCACCCCAGCAGCCCAGACTGTGCTGGCCCCAGGGCAGTGCCCACCGCAGGCTGCTGCAGGGCTCTGGGCACGGCCACCACAGCCCCAGCCCATCGCAAGGCACCGCAGCTGCTGGCACAAAGGCGGCTCTGGACCTCCCCAGCAGCCCCTGCACTCAGGAGATGGAGGTCCGTGAAGCTGCAGGAGCCCTGCTCTTTTGCCTGGCAGATCCCCAGCACACAGTGCCTGTGCCCCACAAGGCCAACCCCACTCCCCAGGCCAGCACAAGAGGCCTGGCCCAGCCACAGATCAGCTCCAGATTCCTCTCCAGCATGCCATTTGCCATCAGACCCAACAGCAGTGGACACTCCCAGGCATGACATAGGCCAATTATTTTTTGCTGAGCCATGGCCAGCCAAGAAGGGAGCTGCCAGTGCAGCACTACACTGAACACTCTGAAATTCTGATCCATGGTGAAGCCCCAAAAAGCAAGAGACCCATTCATGCAGCAGTTCCTTGGGTATATTCCTTCTACCATCTTTGGAAGAGCTGTGCAAAGAAAGAGGTGCCCCTTTACAGACAATTAGACTGTCAGCAAGATGCATGAGATCTCAGTGGGAGAACACAAGGGAACAATGTGGAAGCCAAAAGACAGCAGCAGTGAAAAGGCCACATCATGCTGCAGGCCATGGCCATGGCTCCAGGGAAGCAGCAGCCCCGACCCGAAGGCAGCAGAGAGGCAGAGCCCAGCGGGCAGTGAGGGGAAGCTCCAAGGGCCACCAGGGCTGCTCCTGCATGTGGCAGCTGGGCTCTTGATCCTGAGCCCCTCCTGCATTCTGGGGCTGCTCCCCCAGCTCCAGAGGAGATGCAAAGAGATGTCAGCTCAGACCAGAGAGGTTCTCATGCAATTTTTATTGTCTATATCTACTGAGGAAGCCTAGTTCTATAGGTAAATTAGATTAACTGATCAAAGTAATTAAAATAATAAACAGGCAGGCTGCTAAGATTAATATTTAACTCAAAATGTTATCATGTGTTTGCTAAACTAGTTCTAAAGTATATTAGAAATGAAAGATTATCTCAACTCTTTTTGGATATGCTAGAAGAATGGATAAATTGATGAGAAGTTTAGTGATGCTTTAACAAATGTGTAAATTGTTTCTTTATAACATCCTTCAATTCCTGGTTCCTCATGCTGTAGATGAGGGGGTTCACTGCTGGAGGCACCACTGAGTATAAAAATGACACCACCAGGTCCAGGGATGGGAATGAGTCTGAAGGGTGCCTCAGGGAGGCAGACGTGCCAGTGCTGACAAAGAGGGAGACCACAGCCAGGTGAGGGAGGCACGTGGAAAAGGCTTTGTGCCGGCCCTGAGAAGAGGACATCCTCAACACTGCCCTGAAGATCTGCACATAGGACAGCACAATGAAAACAAAACAACCAAGGACTAAAGAAACACTAAACACAAGTGCCCCGACTTCCCTGAGGTAGGCATGTGAGCAGGAGAGCTTGAGGATCTGGGGGATTTCACAGAAGAACTGGTCCAAAGCATTGCCATGGCAGAGGGGCAGGGAAAATGTGTTGGCCGTGTGCAGGACAGCATTGAGAAAGCCACTGCCCCAGGCAGCTGCTGCCATCTGGGCACAAGCTCTGCTGCCCAGGAGGTTCCCGTAGTGCAGGGGCTTGCAGATGGCAACGTAGCGGTCATAGGCCATGATGGTGAGAAGATAAAATTCTGATGCAATCAAGAAGACAAACAAAAAGACCTGTGCAGCACATCCTTGATAGGAGATGGCCCTGGTGTCCCAGAGGGCATTGGCCATGGCTTTGGGCAGAGTGGTGGAGATGCAGCCCACGTCGAGGAGGGCGAGGTTGAGGAGGAAGAAGTACATGGGGGTGTGGAGGCGGTGGTCACAGGCTACGGCGCTGAGGATGAGGCCGTTGCCCAGGAGGGCAGCCAGGTAGATGCCCAGGAAGAGCGCGAAGTGCAGGAGCTGCAGCTCACGTGTGTCTGCGAATGCCAGCAGGAGGAACTCGCTCACAGAGCTGATGTTGGACATTTGGTGGTTCTGGCCATGGGTTACTGCCAAGGATGAAAAAAGCTTTAATAAATAAGAAGACATACCTGAGATAAAGTTCTTACATTTCTCACATAACTGCTATGAAAACCCTTTCAGTCAGGCATTTACCAGCTCCCTTTCATATGCTCTTCTTGATGCTGCCTGAGGGTGTCCCTGGGAGCAAGGGACCCTGCTCTGGGCAAGGAGTCAGTCCTGCCCCACAGCCAGAGGTAAAGAGGAAGATGGGGTATTCTCAGATTCAATCAGCTGATAATAAAGAGCTTTTCAATTTTGTTGCTCTCAATTCACCCAACTACGGAGCAGGGCTGCGGGGATTTATTTTTGTATTTTCTGTCTAACTGCCTACCCGACCCTGTTTTCTAAGGCATAAATCCTGGGCATTTCAAATGAAAACGCCATCTGAGTGGAGCCTCAGATGAAAGAGTCCCTTCAGAGTTTCATTTAGAGACAATTTTGAGCCATGCTTAGGCTCATTTGGCCTGTGCTGGCATTTATTGAGCTACAGAAGTATTGCACTCATAGGTTCATAGAGACATGGAGTCACAGATTATCCCAGGTTGGAAGGGGCCCACAAGGATATTCAAATCCAACCCCTGAATCTGTACATGAAAACCCCAAAATTGGCCTATATCTGAGGGGGTTGCCCAAATATTTCTGGAATTCTGACAGCCTCAGCGCTGTGACCACTTCCCTGTGGTACCTGTTCCAGTGCCTAAGGAACCAGGACACTGCTGCCTGCCCATGTCCCTGCTGGGAACTTGTTTCTCTATCCCCACATCTCTTCCCTGTCCAAAGCCAGCAGACCCCATCCCATAAGCTGTGTGCTCAGACTCACTCAGATTCCCCACCACTGCAAGTATCTGAAAGCACAGAAACTAAAAAAGCCTTCCTCTTCAGATAATCCAAGCCTCAGTCTTCCTCTGGAAAAAATCCTTTTATAAATGCCATTCCCTACAGCATCTTCTAGTCCACATTAAATGTAGAGTAAAAGCCACCCTGCCAGATGCTGTCAGGCATCGGATGTGCCAGCTGTAGAAGACCCCTCTGGCAACCCCACCTGCATGGCCCTGCTGCCAGAGACTCATGGTGTCAAGAGGCTGCAGATGTGTCCTGCCACACGCTGTCCTCTGTTGTTGCGCTCCTCAGTGCCTCCAAGCCCTCTCTCCTTCTCTCCTCTCTGTGTGCCAGCTGCGGTCAGAGCCCCCAGCCCTGCTGCGCTGTGCAGAGGAGCTGCTCCTGGGCACAGCTGTCTCTCTGCACCAGGGCCCTCTTGCCACGAGCTCTCTCTGTCCCACGAGCCCGGCCCAGCTCAGCAGCACAGCACCAGCCCAAGGCACTGCAATCACCCCTCTGGGGGCTTTGCTGATGAGCCCACGAACCTCAGGCACTCAGAGACAACTAAAGACATCTATGCTGAAGTCTAAGTCAGAGGCAAGTTCCCTGCAGTGTCCCCCTGAGGGCCAGCACTGACACAGCCTCCCTTGGAGCTCGTTAGAGCAGAACCCTGGAGGCAGTGAGGACAAGGAGACAAAGGCAATGTGAAGGTGACACTGATGTGGAGGAAAACTGGATGTGTTTCACCAAGCACAAGGGCCAGGCCTTCACTCACAACTCAAGGAAGGGAGATCCTTTCCTTTACAGGTTGCTCAGGCCTCTTTGTGGGGCAGTAGGAGATGGGGATATGCATGGCCAAGTAAGGAGAATGGTACAGACCCTGCCTGCTACATGGGTGGATGAGGAGTTAATTAGGCTCTGTTGCTTTAGTGATTAGCTGTCTCCTCATAGGCTTTAGTGGCAGAGACAAGAGCCATAACCATGGACACAAATATGTCACAAGGCAGCTCTGTAGGAAGCTGGCCATGCTCCTGGTGAGCAGGCACCACTGCTCATATGGCATCCCTCGTGGTGCCCAGGCCCTCCTTCTTGAGAACTGCTCACTCAACAGGTTCCCAATCTGTTCTGCCGTGTGGGGTTCCTCTTCCTCTGCTGCAGGACTGGTTTCTTCTCCTTGTTAATGTCAAGAGGCTTCTGTAGGCAAAATCCTGCAGTTTCTCAAGGTCCTACCACACTGATGCTCCATGTTGTCACCTCTTCACGTCTGCAGGCAGACAGTTCAACCTTCCTGTGATTGTGCTATCTCTGACAAGACAGCAGCATCAGGACTCGCAGGAATGTTTGTATAATACAGGAGTAACCAGTTGAATGGCATTGCAGAACAGAGCCACAGAAGGGTAGGGGATGGAAGGCTGCCAGGTTCCATGTCTTCCATGCTTCCTTCTCATGCATGCTGTCAGTTTGTCTGAAGCTGTCCTGAATGTTATGGGGCTGTGCAGGTGAAAATTAGAAGGGCCAAAGCCCAGCTGGAGCTCAATCTGTATATTTATGTCAAAGACAATATAAAATTGTTTACAGAAATACTTTCATTTAAGGAGGATTAGGGAGAATCATCATCCTTTATTAGACGTGGGGGAAGTCTGGTGATGATCTATAGATAAGGTAAAGGCTGAGGTCCTTAATGCCTTCTTTGCCTCAGACTCTAGCAGCAAGACCAACTTTTCCCCTGGACATTTCTTCCTCCTTGTGACCAGTGCCAACCTTCCAGGGCACACATTGTGGCAAGTTCTTCTCTCCCGCTCTTTCATATTACCAAAGAAAGCTCCCTCAGGGTGGAAAGCACTCCTGAAGTAGGCATCCCAACCCAGCAGACTCCTTGCGGCCAGGGAGAAGTCAAGGCTGACCTGCCACCTACAGACACAAGTGACCTCCCAGTCCCTTTCCTGACATGTTGCTGCTGCTGCCCTATCAAGTGCAGAGACAGAAATGACCTCACAGTCCCTGCCACAGTCACATTCCTCCTGCTGGGCCATGAAATCCTGACACAGAGCTCATCTCTCTCTAGTCCTCTATGGACTGGGGCTCACCTTGTATAGAAAGTAAAGAAAGTTTTAGTTAGAAGGTTTGGTGTTCTATTTGTGGTGTCATGTCTCTGGTTAGGGTATGGGCAAGAGTTATGGTTTAGGGTTTTGTTTAGGTCTGGCAAGAAGTCTAGGGATAAATAGAGCATTTTAATGTTAGTGTTAAGTGTGGGGATTAGGGTGAGCAAGAGAGAAAATGTAAGGGAAAGGAGCTATGCCCTGAGTTTTTCTTGAGGTGGTATTTTGAGTTCTGCTTTACAATAGTGGATTCCTGTCGGGATGCTGCACTAATGTTTAGGTAGAGGGATTATTGTTATTGTTTACAGGTCTTACAAGACCGAAGTCAGTGTTACAGCAGCATCAACATTGCATGAACCCTCTTACCTCTACAAAGTTAAGCTTCCGAGCTCCTCTTCCCTTCTTCTTCCCTCCCCCAGATCTGACGTCTCTCCTGGCCATGCTACTTCTGACCTCCCCATATCAGTCATCTAACTGGGGTCAGCTTTCTGATTGATTTCATTATATCAGAATACCTGTCCCACCTCTGTTGGCTACTGTGTTCCACAGTACTAGACTGCTCTCTATGTTCTGTTGGCTATTCTAGTCTATTCTAATCTATTACTATGAAAGCCTCCCATAGTAACTGTTAGGCCAGATAACTGGGAGCCATGATTACAGACAGGCAAAGGCACTGTGCTGAGAAACTCTTGGTTTGTTTTGGTGAATCAGAAGGTGAACGCCTGACCCAAGCCACGGGGAGGGGAGATCCTGCAGCCCCAGCACCCCCATGTCTCACTCTTCCTGGGGTCTGTGGAGTAGGGGGCAATGCCTATAATATCATGTGATGGACAACGTTATGACACCTCCCAGCATTTGCACAAGGTTGAAAGAAGAATACATGGTCCCAAAGCCATGAGTATAACACATCTCCTTATGGCCAAGGGGACAAAGGTGTCAGCGCTGCTGCAACCTTTCATTCTTGTCAGAGCCTTCTGCCTTCTCCTCTGCATGCTTTCCTGTGCTGTCCCACACTTCCCTGAATTTTGAGGGATTTTTGAAACATCAAGAAGGCCATGACTTGCTGCAGCTGAGCAAACCAAGCTACCCGGATGACTAGGAGAAGTTCCCATGACAGTGTTCCCACATTGCGCGGTTGAGGAATTTAGAGAAATATTGTTGCCAGCAGCTGGCTTCAAGGACAAGGTCTGAGTGACTGCTAATCACAAGGGGTTTGTTTTCTTGCAGGTGAGGTTGTTTTTGTGCAGTTGTTTGTCTGAGTGCTTTTGACCAATAATCTTGTGTGAGACACTATCCGCCCCTGTTAAGTTTGCTATAAAAGTCAGGCTGTTCGGGTAATAAAATGGAGCATGATCTGACCATACTGGTGTCTGTTGTGTTTTCGGCCATTCTTCCTGCAACACCATACTATCTCTAAGCAACCCTAAGACAGACCAGGGGGATCATGAAGGTTTGGGAAAGGGCTTGCTTAAAATCTCTGAGAAGGTCTGTTCTGTCCTTCACTTGGTGAATTAAGATTGTGTCATAGAAAACAGTGACACTCATGAGGACAGAAGAGCAGGTGGGTGTCCTGGTTTCAGTTAGGACAGTGGGTCAGGCCTTAGGCCTGCCAACACAGGACACACACACATGAAATCTGCATGAGAGAGAAGAGGAAGATTGGATCCAAAATGTAGATTATGAAAGGAAAGACCATGACTATCGCTGTGGCACTGCAGGACAGCTCTGGCAATGGGGCAAAACCACAGAAGAGGTGTCTATGACAGTGGGGCCACAGAACTGTAGCTGGGAGGAGGAGAAAGAATTCCTGTACATGAGAGAAATTCCCCTGGTTCAGGTACAGCTGTCTTCTGGAGTCAGACCTTCCACTTCCCGAGCCTTGCAGAGAACAGGAGTGGCATACAGCCCAGGGCTGACAGTAGGACATGACCCCAGCAGGAAGCACTGCGGTCATGCAGAAGGTGCAGCTGACAGTGCTGCCACCTCTGTGAGCAAAGGGGGTGCTGTCCTCAGCCAGGAAGCTGGCCAGCATCTGGCACCAGGTGCTGGAGCTGTGCAAGGAGGACAACTCTCCCCCAGGAAGAAGGCCACGGGCATCTGCAGGTGTTTGGTGTCAGGCAGAAGCATAGTGATGAGGGTGTTCCACATCCCAGTCACTGTGCTGGTCAAGTAAGAGAGGAAGAAGAGATTTGTGTATGGGTAGAGGATCTTCCATTTGGATTGCTGGGAAAACTCAACAAACGGTGTCTTAGTGTCCAGTTCCCTGCATGGAAAACCTTTTAGAGCATTCAGGTCCCCCCTCTCTTGTTAGGACACATTCAGAGGGGTGAAATGATCCGTGGTAGTCGTGGCTGAGGTATCCTGTCATGCAGTGGGAACACAATAGGAGTTAAGGGAGGGAATCATTTTACTCACGATGGACAATCAAACTTAAATAGCATAAATCACACTTCTAAAATCAGTCTCTCCCAAGTTCAGCAAGGAGCAGCCAGCGAAGACTTCAGTCTAATTCAGGCACCACACCCCAGCAGAGACCCTGCTGCCTTGGGGAGCTGTCAGCCCTGAGGCCTTGGGGACACCTCGAGGGAGCCCAAGGGCACAGAGCAAGCGATGCCATGGTCGGGTGCTGTGCTACTGAGCTGGGCCGGGGTCCTGGGCACAAGGGCAGCTCCTGGCAAGCGCTGCAGAGAGACAGCTGTGGCCAGGAGCAGCTCCTCTGCACAGCACAGCAGGACTGGGGGCTCTGACCACAGCTGGCACGCAGACAGGAGAGAAGGAGAGAGGGCTTGGAGGCACTGAGGAGCACAACAACAGAGGGCAGCGTGTGGCAGGACACATCTGCAGGCTCTTGACACTGTTAGGCTCTGTCAGCAGGGCAATGCAGGTGGGGTTGCCAGAGGGGTCTTCTACAGCTGACACATCTGATGGCTGATAGCATCTGTCAGGGTGGATCTCTCTGATTCTCCAGTGAGGAATAGAAGATGCGTTAGAGAATGGCATTTAAAATTGGATTTTTCAAGAGAAAGACCAGGGCAGGGACTACCTGAAAAGCAAGACGTTTTTTTCAGTCAGTGTATTCATATTCCTGCAGTGGAGTGGACGAAGGTTTCATGGTAATGAATTTTCAGGGTTGTACAGGAGACTGAGACTCCTGGAGCATAGCACTGAGAAATTGATATGTCAGTGATGAAGTTTGTAAAGTACCTTCCCAAACCTCATCTCACAGACTGCACCAACATCATATTGTGATCCTCTCGGGTTTTATCCTAGCTGATCTTTGGGAGCTACAAAAGCCTTGATACCCCCTGTCTTTGGGAGGTGTCTACAGGCCAAGGCAGAGCAGAGATTGTTTGCAAAAAGAATGAGCTGCCTCCTCTACAGGCAGAGCTGCAGCACAGGAGGATCTGCTGAGTGTCCGTCTGTCCCTCCCTGGCCTTGCCTCCCCTGGCAGCAGCACGCTGGCATTCCTCCTGGCTTCTCCAGCTGGCCGTGCTGCTGCTGGTCTTGTTCCCAGGCTGGCATCCCTGTACATCCCTGGCATTCCTGGGGATGGGGGTTTCACATGCCCATGGCGTGAGCCCTCGGTGTGCATGGGGGAAAGGGAGTATGGGGACAGAGTGGGGGGTGTGGAGATGGGCACTTTGAACCTGGATTGGTCTGCTCTCAGCCGTGTCCTGGTTCTTTTCAGGTAAGGATGTGAATATCATTGTCATACCGTTCAAAGAGATGCCAGAGGAGACCAGACTTGATGGAAAGACTGTCTTTCCCCTCTGAATTACATTCTGGACTAAAGGGGGAGTCCCTTTCTCTGAACATTCCTCAGAACTTGGAAATGACAGATGTCAAACTCATCTGCTAATAGGAGGGCAAGCAGAAGAATGATAAAGCCTAATCAAGGAATAAAATGCCAGCCTTAGCCTTAGCCCCCAAACCAGACCTAAACTGAAGTCCTCAAAGCTTGCCCTTATCCTAAATCTTGAGCAGGATCCTTGAGCAAAACTCCAATCCCTCCCTCGCCGCTTTGCCATTCCCTTGACCCTGGAGGGTGACCTCTAATCCCTAAACATTAACCTGATCATCTAACCCTCAAAGCCCTCCAGCATACACACAGTACATCTCAGCTTCAACCTCACTCCTATCCCTAACTTCAGCTGTTTGTCTCCTTATGGCAGGGCAGGGACTGTGAGGTCCTGCAGCAGTCCCATGGCATTGGAAGAGGCATGTGAGGTGACAGGTATGTGATCAGATCAGAGGCCACAAGGAGGAGCTGGCTGGGAATGCTGGGATGAGGTCAGATGTGCCTCTGGATCTGCTGGGCCTGCAGGAGGCAATGGCTGTGAAGGAGGCTGGGAGGTCACTTCTGTCTCTGGAGGTGACGGACCAGCAGGAGGAATGTGGCACAGATAGGGATCGTAAACGGCAGAAGCATGCACTTGGAATTGAAGATGATGGTGAGGCACCTTCTGTTCTGGTCAGGTCATAGACCACAGGAAGGCTGATGGCATGGGAGTCATGCTTGAAGTAGAGCTAGTGAGACCATAGAATAAGAGAATGGCTCCTGTTGGAAGGGACCTTAAAGGTCACCTAGCTCCAACCCCCTGGCCATAAGCAGGGATGCCCCCCATGAGATCAGGTTGCCCAGGGCCTCATCTACACTGCTCTTGATCAGCTCCAGGGATGGGGCATCCCTAAGGTCTCTCAGCAACCTGTTTCAGTTCCTCACCTCCCTCTGAGTGAAGAGTTTCCTTGTAACCTCTAATCTAAATCTCCCCCCTTTTAGCTTAAAACCATTCACCCTTGTCCTATCATTATCTAATTGAGCAAAGAGTCACTCTCCATCTTTTTATAAGCTCCCTTTAAGTACTGAAAGGCCACAAAGAGGTCATCCCGGAGCCTTCTTTTCTCCAGGCTGAACAGCCCCAGCTCTCTCAGTCTTTCTTCATAGGAGACATGCTCCAACCCCTTGATCATCTTTGTGGCCCTCCTCTGGATTTGTTCTAACAAACCCACACCCTTCTAGTGCTGGGAGCCCCAGTTATGGATGCAGGACTCCAAGTGAGGCCTCCCAAGGGCAGAGTACATATATCAGAAAATGCCCAACATCAGCTCTGTGAGCGAGTTCCTCCTGCTGGCATTCGCAGACACGCGCGAGCTGCAGCTCCTGCACTTCGCGCTCTTCCTGGGCATCTACCTGGCTGCCCTCCTGGGCAACGGCCTCATCCTCAGTGCCGTAGCCTGTGACCACCGCCTCCACACCCCCATGTACTTCTTCCTCCTCAACCTCGCCCTCCTCGATGTGGGATCCATCTCCACCACTCTGCCCAAAGCCATGGCCAATGCCCTCTGGGACACCAGGGCCATCTCCTATCAAGGCTGTGCTGCTCAGTTCTTATTCTTTTTCAGTTTTTATTCTTCTTCTTTGGTTCAGAGTACTGTCTCCTCACCATCATGGCCTACGACCGCTACGTTGCCATCTGTAAGCCCCTGCACTACGGGAGCCTCGTGGGCAGCAGAGCTTGTGCCCAGATGGCAGCAGCTGCCTGGGGCAGTGGCTTTCTCAATGCTGTCCTGCACACGGCCACTACAATTTCCCTGCCCTTTTGCCAAGGCAATGCTGTGGACCATTTCTTCTGTGAGATCCCCCACATCCTCAAGCTCTCCTGCTCACATGCCTACCTCAGGGAAGTCGGGGCACTTGCATTTAATGTTTCTTTAGGCTTTGGTTGTTTTATTTTCATTGTGGTGTCCTACGTGCAGACCTTCAGGGCAGTGCTGAGGATGCCCTCTGAGCAGGGCCGGCACAAAGCCTTTTCCACGTGCCTCCCTCACCTGTCTGTTGTCTCCCTGATGGTCAGCACTGGCATATTTTCCTACCTGAAGCCCCCCTCGATCTCCTCCCCATCCCATGACCTGGTGGTGTCATTTCTGTACTCGATGCTGCCTCCAGCCCTGAACCCCCTCATCTACAGCATGAGAAACAAGGACCTAAAGTACGGAGTTAGGAGACTTTTCCTATACATGCCTCTGAAGCATTAATAATTTGTTTATAATATATAATCATAATTATGTGAAATTATTGTGATCCATATCATTTCTTTTTTATCATTATTTCACTGTTATTCTTAACATCCTGCTTGTTAATTAATTTATATACTTTGACCAAAACATCTAATCTACCTGTTGTACTAGTCTTCCAGTGTAAATAAAGACATTAAAGAAGCTATCAGAAATGAACTGATCTCAGTATCCCTCTCTTCCCATCATCTCTGGAGCTTGGAGTGTAGCCCCAGCACGCAGGAGGGGCTCAGGGCCAAGAGCCCAGCTGACACATGCAGGAGCAGCCCCGGTGGCCCTCGGGGCTGCCCCTCACTGCCCGCTGGGCTCTGCCTCTCTGCTGCCTTCGGGTCGGGGCTGCTGCTTCCCTGGAGCCATGACCATAACCAGCAGCAGGACGTGGCCTTGTCACTGCTGCTCTCTTTTGGCTTCCTCATTGTTCTCTTGTGCTCTTACATTTGGATAACCTCTTAGATCTCATGTACCTTAGTGACAGTCCTGTTCTCTCTGCAGTGGCATCCTTGTGACTGAAGGCAGCAGCAAGCACTGTGCAACCCTGGGTCACAGCTGCCTCCCTGCTAGCACCACAGTAACAGGAGGGGCTGTTCAGGGCAAACCCAGAACCCTGGACACCTCTTCCAAATGTGCTATCAGGAACACAGCCAAGGGGTTGCTCCCTTCTCTTCTCTATTCTGGGTGTTCATCATAGAGTGAAGGACACAGGCTGAAAGTGGTTCCTGAGGAACCAGGGGCAGGACCAAGAGCTTCAGTTATGGCAGAACTTGCCTAAGGCGATGACAAGTGATCTTAAATTTATCTGCATGGGACTGCACCCCCGGCAGCGGGGCAGATGGCAGATTCCAGCCTGTAGAGGAATCTGGAGCTTCCAGGAGATGTCAGGGGATCTGCAGGGACAATGTGCTCAGTGGGTAGTGATTAGAACCTCATAAAATGTGTGTCCATGCAAAGAAGGGTCTGTTAAAGGAAAAGGGGAATCTGAGGAGTCCATGGGCTAAAGGAGGGCTCTGCAATGCCAGCAAAGGTGTTGAAGAGCCAGCAGGCAAAGGCCCATAAGACTGCAAAGTAACTGAGGATAAGCATTTTGAAGTGCTGTGGGCCAGGTCTGGTGCAGCACTCGCCTGCCCTTTGTGCCCTTAGAGACACCCCATGGCCCTGCCCAGCACTGCCCTGTGCTGCTGAGCCATCAGGGCAGATGCAAAGGGGCTCAGCAGCAGAGATCCCCATGGACGTAGGTCTGCTGCCCACCCTGACCATCACGGGTACGGGGGAGATCCCCGGGGGTCCCAGGGCACCACAGTCCCTGGCTCTCACAGCAGCACTGCAAGCTTGCAGCCCTTTGGGGAGCACAGGGATGGAAGAAGCAACGGCTGGCCAGGCCAGCACGGACACAGTGCCCTGGGTAAGGCTCTCTGGGAGCAGGGATGGCCCTGGGGAAGAGCAGGGCAGCATTGCTGGGCCTATATAAAAGCAGAAATGAGAAGGAGAAAGCTCTTTGTGCAGGCCCTTGCTCAGGGCAGGCTGCTCTGTGGCTGGGCCAGGCCTCTTGTGCTGGCCAGGGGAGCGGGGCTGCCCTGCGGGGCACAGGCACTGTGTGCTGGGGATCTGCCAGGCAAGAGAGCAGGGCTCCTGCAGCTTCACGGACCTCCATCTCTTGAGCTGGGGCTGGCCCTAGTGCGGGGGCTGCTGGCGAGGCCCAGAGCCGCCTTTGTGCCAGCAGTTGCGGTGCCTTGTGAGGGGCTGGGGCTGTGGTGGCCGTGCCCAAAGCCCTGCAGCAGCCTGCGGTGGGCACTGCCCTGGGGCCAGAACAGCCTGGGCTGCTGGGCTGGGAAGAGGGCAGGGAGGAGGAGAGAGTTGGGCAGGGGCTGGGCTGGGCAGTGCCCGGCAGAGGGCAACAGCAGCGTCAGGGAGCGGTGGCAGCATGCAGGGGAGGGCTCCCAGCAGGGCTTGGTGCTGCAGAGCCAGGGCTGCACGAAGGGAGCGCAGAGCTGCAGGGGCAGCGGAGAGGAGTCCGCTCTGGGCCCTTGGTGGCCTGGGCAGAGAAGGAAGGGGGCCCAGGGCATTCGTCCCTTCCCCGCAGCCTGCCAGGACCTGCAAGGCGCTCATGGAGTGTCCAGGGCCAGGCTGTACCCCATGGCCACGAGCCCTGCCTTCCCTCCTCCTGTTACACTGTGTGCACTGGCTGCAGCAGAGGGGACCACCAGCCAGCCCCTGCATGGAGCTCTGCCACCCGCCTGGCCCCGGCCCTCTCCAGCGCCCTCCTTGCTGCTCTCTGATGCACGCCAGCCCCTCCCCGTGCGTGCCCGCCAGCACATGTGCTGAGGGCCAGGGTGACTGCTGCAGGGGCAGGGAGCTCAGCATGGCCCTTGCAGCCCCCTGCCCTGGGCCTGCCTTTGCCCTTGGGCTCGGCCTCGGCCTTGGCTCTGCTGGCAGCAGCGCTCTTGGCATGCGCTTCCTGGCCTCCCCTCGCCTGCGCACAGCTGCTGCCCACTCAGGCTGCTGACACAAACGTGTCCTCACCAGCAGCACCACCCCTTGGGCTGCTTCTGCTGGCCTCCCCCAGCCCACTGCCTTGACTCCTTGTCTCTGCTGGGCCCCAGCTCCTGCACTGAAATGCATCCCTTGGCTGTCAGTGCCCTCTCCCCTACCATGGTGGGATGTGTTTCCAGTGGGTCATCTACCATGCACTATAATTAATACTATGAGCAGGACTAGAGGGGTCCTGCTTCCAGCCAGGGGGAGGCAGGGAGGAAAGGGACAATCAGGTTTACTGGACTGGGTATAGTTAATGGCCTGACACATCACACCCACAAATGTATCAGGCTCTACTGGACACCGGTGCACAGAGTACCCTAATGCCATCAAGCTAGAAAGAGGTAGAACCCACCTGTATTTCTGGAGTGACAGGGGGATCGCAACAGTTAACTGTACTTGAGGCTGAAGTGAGTCTAACTTGGAAAGAATGGCAAAAGCACCCCAGTGGGACTCGCTCGGAGGCTATGTGCATGCTCGGCATAGACTGCTTCAGGAGAGGGAACTTCAAAGTTCCAAGACGGCACCACCGGTGGGGATTTGGCAGAGCTGCCTTGTGAAAAGACCTGCCCAGTCAATAGCAACTCTATTTGAGTAATGTGACTTTTCACATTACTCAATTTAGTTTTCCGTGGCTGGAAGGGGACAATGTCCCCAAAGAAGCCAAGCTCATGGGTACAGCTACAGCCACTTGAAGAAATATTTTCTTTAGTTTTCATTCTGAGTTTTCCACAGCAGAACCAAGAGAGACTGTGGATGTCCAGTTTTCTAGTAAGATTCAGGCTGTATTTCTCAGGTTCCAATGGTCATTTCAAATTTATTTTATTTCAAATTTATTTTATATTATATTTTATTTTATATTTTATTTTATATTATTTATTTTATTATTTTATTTTATTTTATTTTATTTTATTTTATTTATTTTAATTTTATTTTTTTTTTTCCCAAGGAACCCCTGACTTTTCTTAGAAAGGGTTTCCCGTGCTGAACTGGGCTGCATTTACAGGGACAAAGACCACTGCTGGCAGTGGAGGTGTCAGACCTCCAGCCTCTGCTTTTCCTCCCTATGGAGGTCTCCAAAGAAGTCAACCTGGATCAATAGCAATAGGAGAATGATGCTCAAAATGGAATTGCAGAAAAATCAACCTTTAAAACCAGAAAAGATTTTTATTAGGTGCTTTTTGAAAACTTCTTCCTTAACTACAGCATGCAGGTTCTGCAATTAGGTGCAAAAGCTGTGAAGACTTGAAGAAAACTATGGAGGAGATGTTAGGAGTTTCTTAATTTTAATGAGTTCCACAGTGTATTGTGGTGCTCAGTCTATGAAGCTCAGGTACTGAGAGGAGAATGATGCAACTGCTTTAGCAAGTAAAGTCAGGAGGAAAAGCTGAAGTGACTTGGAGTATTAATGGGCCCCACTGAGGGCTGTTCCTAACAAAGTCTCCCCAGGGCCTTGTTAGGGCAGATAATAGGAGGCCATGGTTACAGACAGGCAAAGCACTGTGCTGAGAAAAGTCTTGGTTGGTTTTAGTGAAGCAGAAGAGCCAAGGCCTGACCCCTGGAACTGTGAGAGGAGATCCTGCACCCCTATGTCCATTTCAGGGCTCTTGCTGGGGTCTGTGGGATGTGGTGGGCAGTGTGATGCCATGAGAAGAACAGTGGTATGACACCTCTGAGCTGCTGCACAGGGTTGTAAGGAATCCATGAGACCCCATCACAATGAATATAACATCTCTCCTCCTAAGCTCTAGTCAAGAGGACAAAAACCTCAGGGCTGTTGGGCCCTCCATTCTTGCTAGCACCCTCTGCCTTCTCCTATGTAGCTTTTCCTACGCTGTCCCACAATTTGTCCTATTTCCTTGAAGTCTTCAGACACCAATCTCTGTTCACCACCTTGCTCTCATCGCTTGCTTTCACCAATGTCTCGTCAACCCTCGCCAGCTGTTCCTTGAAACATGAAGCCATGGTCTGATCAGAGGGTTACCTCTGGCACCACAGCATGACCCTCTGAGGGACATTTCTTCCTCCTTGTGGACAGTGCGCAACTTCCATGGTGCACTTTGTTGAGTTTCTTCTCCCCTGCTCTTTCCTACTAGCAAAGGAAAGTTCCATCAGGCTGGAAACCACTCCTGAAGTAGGCATCCCAACCCAGCAGACTCCTTGCAGCCTGTCAGCAAACCAGACACAGGTTACCTCAGCAGCAGCTTCCAAGCCAGGGGCCTGCTGCTGGCCTTGCAGCTTCTTGGCTACACACAGCCAAGCCTTGTGCCTGCTGCTGTCCACTCATGGACTCAAGCAGAAGGGACAGGACAACCCATGTTGGGGCCTTCTTTCTGTCTGGGTCCTCCTGGCTCTGGAGGCAGAGGGGATCCCCCAGTCAGCATGCCAAGCAGGTGCCTTGTGCTGGCCTAGCAGGGCCACTGCCAGATGTCAGCCCAAAAGTGCAGATCCCAGGGAGAAGCCAAGGCTGACCTGCCACCTCCAGACACAAGTGACCTCCCAGTCCCTTTCTGGGAGACGTTCCTGCTGCTGCCCTATCAAGTGCAGAGACAGAAGTGACCTCACAGTCCCTGCCACAGTCACATTCCTCCTGCTGGGGCAGGAGATCCTGAGGCAGAGCAGAGCTCATCACAGCATTCCCACCCATCTCCTCCTTGTGACCCACAAGCTGATCAGATCCATGGCCCCTCACATTAATTTGGAGTTAGGGTTTTGTTTTGGTCCCTTAAGCAGTTTTCTAGTGTTAAATAGACCATTTTAATGCTACAATTAAGGGCAGAGATCAGAGTGATTAAGAGAGTAAGAGCTAGGGGAAGTGGCTATGGGCTGAGTTTTGTCTTCTAGGGATACTTTGAGGTCAGTCATTAGAGTAGTGGATTCCTGTCAGGGTGCTGAGTAGCATTTAGGTTTAGGAATTTAGTTTACAGGTTGAAGCCAGCGAATAGCCTCATATGACTATTTTAAGTCACAGTTACGGCAGCATCAGCAGAACCTGAACCCTCTTACCTCTACAAAATCCTTAATTTTGGCTGGCCAAGCCCCTATTCCCTCCTCTCAGTCTCACATTTCTCCTGGCCAGGCTTCTCCTGATTTCCCCATATAACTTATCTTTTTAGGGGCATGTTTATGATGCCTTGCATGATCTTAGAATATCTGTCACTGCTATTTTGGCTACTCTATTCCCAAGAAAAGTGGCACTTAATACACGATGGAAAAGGACAAAAATGTCCATCAGAACAGCCTGCACAATGTGCCCAGCAGCTCTGCACTGCCACAAAAGTGCGGTTCCTGCCTACAAGTTTCCTTTCCAGAATGGCTCCTATGGCTCCAGGGTAACTTTTCCCAGGCACTCACTTCCCCAGGCCAAACCACCCTTGCTTGCAGGCTCCACGTGTCTCTCCAAGCCTCCCTTCTTCCCCTGCAGTAGTGGCACCTCATCGCAGCAGGTTGGTGCATCTCCAGGCTCAGGGGTGTTTCCTGAGGGCCTGCCCCGTATGGAGAGTGGTGGGGAGCAAGAGAGCAAGGTCATCTCCTGGGACATGGCTGAGCACAGCCCAGCCATCCTGCACCGTGGGCAGGCCCCTGCTCCCAGGCTGAGGCACACATGCAAGGTACACATTTCTCCATCAGTCCAGCTTCACGCAGGGACCTTCAGCCCTGTCCCAGTCCCAAGATTTGGCTACTTCTCCACCCACAGACATACCCTGCTTTCCATTTGGGGACTCAGGCAGGACTTTAAGGATCTGCAAAAGCCCTGAGTGTCCTTGTTTCTCACAGCCTTCTCACAATTCTTTCTCCTGGCCCTCCCCACTGCCCAGCACTGCCTCTCAGTTGGCACTCGGTGACCCTTCAGAAGGGCCTTTGGGCTTCCTCAATTGTCCTGGTGCTTATTAGCACCTTCCTGGCTCCTTCCAGAGCTTCTTATCCATTGTGGGGACACTGTCTCTGGCTGGGGCAGAGTTCTTCTGCAGTGCAGCCCCTGTGGTACTGTGTTTTTGATATGTGACCAAAGCAGTGTTGGTCACCCACAGCTGTAGTCAGTGTAGTGCAGTGTTTGCACAGCATCAAGGCCTTCTCTGCGTCTCACTCTGCCCCACCATCGAGTCGGCGTCCACTAGACCAGGTTGCTCAAAGCCCCATCCAACCTAGCCTTGAATACTTCCAGGCATCCACAGCTTCCCTGGGCAGCCTGTTCCACTGCCTTACCACCCTTAAGTCAAGAACTTCTTTCTAATGGCTAATCTAAATCTACTCTCTTTCAGTTTAAAACCATTACTGCTACTCCTATCATGACACTCTGATGAAGAGTCCGTCCCCAGCTTTCCTGTAGGCCCCCTATTGGTACTGGAAGGGCTCTTTAAGGTCTCCCCAGAGCCTTCTCTTCTCCAGACCGAACAAACCCATCTTCCTCAGCATGTTCCTAGGAAAAGTGCTGCAGCCCATTGATCATCCTCATGGCCCTCCACTGGACTCCTTCTAATAGATACACATCCTTATTGGGGCCTCAGGGCTGAACACAGTACTCGAGCTGTGGCCTCACAAGCCCTCCTAACAGATCAACATTCACTCCAAACTTGGTGTCAACTGCAAACTTACTGAGGGTGCACTCGATCCCCTCATCCACATCATTGATGGAGATATTGAAGAGAACAGGCCACAGTACAGGGCCCTGCGGGACACTAAGGACAGGCCTCCATCTGCATTTATTCACATTTACCATGACTCTTTGGGCCAGTTTTTAACCCCACAAAGCGTACACCCATCCAAGCCTTGAGCAGCCAGTTTCTCTGGAGAATGTTGTGGGAAAAGATGGAAAAGCCTTACTGCGGCCTAGGTAGAGCACATCCACAGCCTTTCCCTCATCCACTGCGAGCATCACCTTGTCACACCTTGCGATCTGATTTGCCAAGACAAATTTGACCTGCCTTTGAGAAACCCATGCTGACTGGGCCTGATCACCTGGTTGTTCTGGAAGCATTGTGTGATGGAATTCAAGATAATCTGCTCCAAGAGCTTCCCCAGTACCGAGTTCAGACTGACAGGCTTGTAGTTCCACGATCCTCCTTCCAGCCGTTTTGTAGGTGAGCATCACAGTTGCTAGTCACCAGTTGACTGATAGCCAGGACTGCTGATAAATGATGGAAGGCAGCTTGGTGAGCACTTCTGCCAGCTCCCTCAGCACCCTCGGATATATTTCATCTTGCTCTATAGACTTGTGAACACCCTCCATGAGGGATGCCATACGAGCAGTGGTGCCTGCTCACCAGGAACCAGGCCAGCTTCCTACAGAGCTGCCTTACGAGGGGCATGGCCACCAAGAAAATCTGAGTTATCCGACTCAGCTCAGATGTGATGTGACACCACATGGACAAGTGTCTACAAATAGCCAATAAAGAGGTACAGGTCTGGGATTCTCTAGGCAATCCTGGTTTGGAGAGGATCAAGGGCTATGACAAGGCTGAAAGTCCCAGCAGGACCCAGGTCTTTGTGTCCATGGCTATGGTTGTTGTCTCTGTCACTGAGGCCTATGAGGAGACAGCTTATAATTAAAGCACAAGGGCCTCATTGCCTCCTTGCCCACACCCATGAACCAGGCAGGGGTTGTACCATTCTCCTGCACTTGGCCATGTACATCCCCATCTCCTACTGCACCATAAAGAGCCCTGAGCAAGGTGTGAAGGTGTGAACGGAAAGGATCTCCCTTCCCACAGCTTCAGGGTCAAGGCCTGGCCCTTTTTCTTGGTGACACACATCCAGTTTTCCTGCACATCAGTGTCACCTTCACATTGCCTTTGTCTCCTTGTCCTCACTGCCTCCAGGGTTCTGCTCTAACGAGCTCCAAGGGAGCCTGTGTCAGTGCTGGCCCTCAGGGGGACACTGCAGGAAACTTGCCTCTGACTTGGACTTCTGGAGAGCTGTCTTCAATTGTCTCTGAGTGCCTGAGGTTCGTGGGCTCATCAGCAAAGCCCCCAGAGGGGTGATTGCAGTGCCTTGGGCTGGTGCTGTGCTGCTGAGCTGGGCCGGGCTCGTGGGACATGAAAAAAAAAAATGTATTTCAAAAAGTCCCATGAAGCAGAGAGAGAACTGTGCCCAGGAGCAGCTCCTCTGCACAGCGCAGCAGGGCTGGGGTCTCTGACTGCAGCTGGCACACAGAGAGGAGAGAAGGAGAGAGGGCTTGGAGGCACTGAGGAGCACAACAACAAAGGGCAGCATGTGGTAGGACACATCTGCAGGCTCTTGACACCGTGAGGCTGTGGCAGCAGGGCACTGCAGGTGGGGTTGCCAGAGGGGTCTTCTGCAGCTGACACATCTGATGGCTGATAGTATCTGTCAGGATGGGTCATATTCTACCTGTAATGTGGCATAGAAGATGTTTTAGAGAATGGTATTTTTGAGGGGGCATTTTAACAGGAAGACCGAGGCTTGGTTTATCTGAAATGGAAGACTTGCTTGGATTCTGTGCTTTCAGATTCTTGGTGTGGAGGGGCGGCAGGGTTCATGACAATGAATTGTCTGGATTGTACAGGAGACTGAGACTCCAAGAGTATTGCAGGGAGAGATCAACATGGCAGCAATTAATGTGATCAAATCCCTTCAGGCATCTCAGCCTAAAGACTGAAACAACGTTTGTTTTCTCCTCAGGGCTTATCAGGTCTTCAGGAGCTGCAACCCCTGTGATGTCCTGTACTTAGGAAGCACACAGCTTGTGGGATGGGGTCTGTGAGCATGGACAGGGAGGGGATGTGGGGACACAGAACCAGCTTCCAGTAGGGACATAGATACAAGCAGGGACATGGGCAGGCGGTGAGAGGGAGCTGCTGCCAGAAATGCTGTGCGAGGGAGGGCTCAGGCACCTCCCTGCCATCCCCTGCAGGTCAGGCGCCTTCCCTGGGACACCCCCTGCTCTCCTCTCCCTCCAGCACAGCCTCTGCCCTCAAGCCCCCGGTGTCCCCAGCAGGAGCTGCCTCGTCTGCAGGCGGAGCTGCAGCACAGGAGGGTCTGCTGAGTGTCCGTCTGTCCCTCCCTGGCCTTGCCTCCCCTGGCAGCAGCACGCTGGCATTCCTCCTGGCTTCTCCAGCTGGCCGTGCTGCTGCTGGTCTTGTTCCCAGGCTGGCTGGGGATGGGGGTTTCACACGCCCATGGGGTGAGCCCTCGGTGTGCTTGGGAGAAGGGGAGTACGGGGACAGGGTGAGGGGTGTGGAGATGGGCACTTTAAACCTGGATTCCTCTGCTCTCAGCAGGGTCTTTGTTCTTTTCAATCAAACATGTGAGTAGAACTTTCCTGCAGCTCTCACAGGGCAGCTGAGACCGTACTTGATGGACAGACTGGCTGTCTTCCCTGAAGAACACTGTGCACTAAAGTGAGAGTCCCTTTTTCTCAGATAATGATCTACAAGGATTCCCTTTCAGTCCAGCAGAAATAGCCAGGATCTGTGGCTCGGAAACATTCCTCAGGAGTGGTGGGACAGCTGAAAGAAACAAAACAAAACAAATAAATAAATATATATATAAAACACCACCACAGCTATGCTCTGTAGTTTGGGGGACAGGGAGCAACACTGGGGCAAAACATTTTCAGATCAGGAAGGAAGTGAAACCAACATTTCCCCATGTTCCTCTTCACCTCTTGCTGTAGGACAGGGCTGGCTCCTGCAGTGCCCGTAGAAGAGGCCCCTGTTCCAACAGACTCCGTCAGGCAGAATGAATCAGGATGCATGAAAGGGATCTGCCAAATGTCTGCCAGAAAGTGCACAATATAGGTGATGATTTTAAATGAGAAATTGAATTAATTTCCCTCTGATACATTTCTTGTACTTTATTACTCTCATCCTCTTCTTTGTTCAGGACCACATCTCAAAAAAAGCAGATGTCCAACAGAAGCACCATCACTGAATTCCTCCTGCTGGCATTCGCAGACACGCGCGAGCTGCAGCTCCTGCACTTCGTGTTCTTCCTGGGCATCTACCTGGCTGCCCTCCTGGGCAACGGCCTCATCCTCAGCGCCGTAGCCTGCCACCACCACCTCCACACCCCCATGTACTTCTTCCTCCTCAACCTCGCCCTCCTGGACCTGGGCTGCATCTCCACCACTCTGCCCAAAGCCATGGCCAATGCCCTCTGGGACACCAGGGCCATCTCCTATCAAGGCTGTGCTGCACAGGTCTTTCTCTTTGTCTTCTTGATGTCAGCAGAGTTTTCCCTTCTCACCGTCATGGCCTACGACCGCTACGTTGCCATCTGCAAGCCCCTGCACTACGGGAGCCTCCTGGGCAGCAGAGCTTGTGCCCAGATGGCAGCAGCTGCCTGGGGCAGTGGCTTTCTCAATGCTGTCCTGCACATGGCCAACACATTTTCCCTGCCCCTCTGTCGAGGCAATGCTGTGGACCAGTTCTTCTGTGAAATCCCCCAGATCCTCAAGCTCTCCTGCTCAGATGTCTACCTCAGAGAAGTTGGTGTTCTTCTAGTTAGTGGTTGCTTTGGTGTTGGTTGTTTTGTTTTCATTTTGGTGTCCTATGTTCAGATCCTCAGGGCAGTGCTGAGGATGCCCTCTGAGCAGGGCAAGCACAAAGCCTTTTCCACGTGCCTCCCTCACCTGGCCGTGGTCTCCCTCTTTCTCAGCACTGTCTTGTTTGCCTACCTGAAGCCCCCTTCTATTTCCTCCATATCCTTGGACATGGTGATGGCAGTTCTGTACTCAGTGGTGCCTCCAGCAGTGAACCCCCTTATCTATAGCATGAGGAACCAGGAGCTGAAAGCGACACTGAAGAAACTGATTCTAGTTTTAGTATTTGCTTAGTAATGAACTGTCTTTTCTAGTTTAACTCAAGTTAATCTCAGGCAATTTGTGCCCTCTAGGTATAGCATTTGTCCTTGTTTGAGCTTGGATAGAGTTAATTTTCTTCCTAGTAGCTGGTAGAATGCTATGTTTTGGCTTAGGATGAGAAGAATGCTGATAATATGCCGAAGTTTTAATTGTTGCAGAGCAGTGCTTACACCAAGGCAAGGACAGTTCAGTTTCTCACTCTGTCCTGCCAACGGGCAGGATGGGGGTGCAGCAAGAGCTGGGAGGGGACAGACCCAGGACAGCTCACCCAAAGTGGCCAAAGGTGTATTCCCTACCATCTGATGTCATGCTAAACAATAGATAGAGGTGGGTAGCTGGGGCGGGGGGGGGGAGGGTATGGCGGGGGGTTGGAGGAGGGGAGTGATCAGGGTTAGGCTGGGCATCGGTCAGTGGGTGGTGAGCAATTGCATTGTGCATCACTTGTTTCGTACAGGTTAGTAGTAGTAGTGCTATTATCATCATTATTGTTATTATTATTGTTATTATTATTTTCCTGTCATAATAAACTGTCTTTATCTCAACTCACAGGCTTCACTTTCCCATTTCTCTCCCCCATCCCAGAGAGGGAGAGGGGAGGGTGAGCAAATGGCTGTGTGGTGTTTAGCTGACGGCTGGGTTAAACTACAGCAGTCCTTTTGGCGCCCAACACGGGGCTCGAAGGGTTCATATAACGACAGATCTGACCAGAGTGTGTTAAAATAAAATTGGTATAAGTATTAGACCTCCTTAACAGTTGCTAGTCACATTGCTGATTGCTTTAATCTCAAGTCTGCTGTGCCTGTTTTCCAAATTGAGTTTTATAGCACGTTACTTTCTTTATGTGCTCTCTGTCATGCTGTTTATTCTTTCCAGGCCCTGTTTTAAGATCGTTATGGTACTGTGTGGTGTAACAGTGGCTTATAAGACGATGAAATTTCTGGTCATGACCCTAACCTGGTATTTGTACTCAGCACTGTCATCGACTCTATACTTTGGAAACCATATCTCGGAAACTGTTATCAATTGCACCTCTTGCCTTTTTTCATTAGGGAGCCAATCTGTGGAGGGGAAAGGGGAAGATATTTTTTCCTACTCGTTCACTCTCCCTTTCTCCTTCACCACCCTCTTATCCTCCGAAGCCTAGTACAAATAAATCTTATATAAATCTTAAATAAATATTCAATAAATCTTATAATGCTAAACTGACTCAGAATTTATAACAATTTGGTGACCCCGATGTGATCCTCTTGTTTCCCGAGGCTGTGAACAGCTAAAGGAGGCACTCCCACCCTTGTTTCGTTGTGGCCCTTTGCCGGGAGCAGTACAGAGCCCAGCAGGATTATGAACATAAAAGGCAAGTAAAGAACAAAGAGCTCTCCCTTCCTTGGTGGATTCGGTTGTGTGACTGTAACGGTGTGATTGAGACGGAACTCAGTTCCGAAGCGAGTGCGGAGGTCTTCTAACTGCGATTCCAATATCCCGTGAGGGACTCAGCTGGTGAAGGACCAAAGTGATCGTTCTAAGTATTTGTAGGTGGGATAACACTCAAAAGACACCTTTAGATACAGGCACAACCATGAGTTTTGGAACTTTATTTGTATAAAAAGAAGTTCCAGGAATGGGTCAGGGACAAAGCAGATCCTTAGACTCGGAAGGATTCCAGGAGGGGTTTAAAAAGGGGGGAAAATTACCAGATACTCCACCGGATAGTCCCTTAGGGCTAATGTTAAGTTATTGGGATAGTATTAGAAGCACTAAACATAAGGATAAGGCGAGAATGATTCAATTTTGTATGGTTCAATAGCCAATAACAGAATCCCAGAAACCTGTAAAACAGTATCCCATTCCATTAGAAGGAAGGGATTAAAACCAGTCATAGATCAGCTATCACATGGAGGGACTTTAGAACCATGTATGTTTCCCCATAAGACGCCTGTATTACCCATAAAAAAAAAAAAAAAAAAAAAAAAAAAAAGGCTGATGGGACATGCCAATTGGTTCAAGATCTAAGAGCTGTAAATCGAAGAACAGTGACTAAATTCCCAGCAGTGGCAAATCCTTATACACTATTTAATCATTTGACCCCATGTCGTGGTTTAACCCAGCCAGCAGCTAAACACCACACAGCCATTCGCTCACTCTCCCCTCTCCCTCTCTGGAATGGGGAAGACAAACGGGAAAATGAAGCCTGTGAGTTGAGATAAAGACAGTTTATTAAGACAGGAAAATAATAATAACAATAATAATAATAACAATAATGATGATAATAGTAATACTACTACTAATGTGGACAAAACAAGTAATGCACAATGCAATTGCTCACCATTCGCTGACTGATGCTCGGCCTAACCCTGAGCAGTCTGGCCTCCCCACCCTGGCTAGCCACCCCTATATATTGTTTAGCATGACATCAGATGGTAGGGAATTACCCGCTTTGGCCAGTTTGGGTGAGCTGTCCTTGGTCTGTCCCCTCCCAACTCTTGCTGCACCCCCAGCCTGCCCGTTGGCAGGACAGAGTGAGAAGCTGAAATGTCCTTGCCTTGGTGTAAGCACTGCTCTGCAACAATTAAAACTTCGGCATATCATCAGCACTCTTCTCATCCTAAGCCAAAACATAGCACCCTACCAGCTACAAGGAGGAAAATTAACTGTGTCCTAACTGAAACCAGGACAGACCTGACAGGTCATTTCACATTTTTGACTTTCATATCCCTGTTGGAAGGGGATGATTCCCAAACTGGGGTAAGCTGATGGGTTCTGCCTCAGCCATTTGAAGTGCCCTGCTCTTGAGCCTTTCAGCCTGAGATTGCCAAAGATGACCCATGATGGTAAATGGATGTTCAGCTAGGAATAAGGGAAAGTGTCTTGGGTTTTCCAGTGGCCATTTCAAAGTTAGGTGAATCCCAAGAACGCCCTGAACTAGGCTATTGTCTTTGAAGGGGTTTCATGTGTTGCGCTGGGCTGGAGTTATTGGGACAAAGACCACTGCTGGCAGTGGAGGTGCTCTGGTATCTCCACCTGGCTCCATATGAATCCTCCAAAGGGCTCTGGTCTCTTGCATGTCCTGCTTGTCTATTGTCTGACAGCAAAGCTCTGACTCAATACCCAGTAATTTCTTTAGTACTTAATAAAAGTGCAACTACTCATCATCTCAAATGTTTCAATCCTTTCTATAAAACATTACACACGAAGTGTAATTTCTATCGTGAAGAAATGTGAATGTTCAGGATGTATATTCATTGAAGGAAAAGAAATTCTGAAGTTCACCTCTACTTGCTTTGTCGTCGCTTTGTCTATCATGGTGTGCTCCCTCATCTTCCAGGTACATCCAGCTGTCTTGATTAAACAGACAATGTTGAATGTCCCCTTTCCAGCTGCCAGTCTGGACCTATGCACTCCCCATGGTTCTCAGGTTTGTCCTCCCCTTACTCCTAGGTCACTCAGACCGCCCTCACCAACCCAGTTGCTGCTTTGAGCTTCAGGTAGAAGCAGCACAGCTTGACCATCTATTTAATTGTCTGTCTAATTATTTCCTTAGCTAGAACCTCATCCTTTCTCATTGAATTCATATGATATGGGTTAATACTAACACTATTATTTATAGTTTCCTATCTGTCAGTATAAAATAGGTCTTGTGCAGTCATCCTTTTGGAAAGGCCAATCTCACAGGAGGCGTACAAGAGAAGGAGCTTACTCCGTTTTTTGGAAAATTGGAACATGATTTGATTTGAATTAGGAAAACCCTCCTGCACCTGAGTGCAGCCAGGTCTCTAAGGAAAGCAGGTGGGAGCTGGTGCAAAAGAGCTGTAACATCCAGCTGCAGACTTCAGTGCAGAAGTCTGATGTAAGGAAAAGTGATGCAAGGAGTAGATGGACAATGAGAGAAATGGCATGGCTGGGGTGGTGAGGAACAAGGTTGTCCGTGCAGTGTCAGACCTCATGAGTCTGCTTTTGCTCCCTATGTATAGCTCCTTAGGAGCAGCCCTAGATCACTATCAATTGGAGAATGACAATCTGAATTGAAACACAACAAAATTCACCCTTCAAAATGAGACATATATCTAATAGATACTCTTTGAAATCTTTCTTCTTAACTATACAATGAAAGCTCTGCAATTAGCTGTACAATGCTTGAAGACTTGAAGAAAATGATGGGAGAGATATGGCTTCTTAGGAGTTTCTGCATTTTAATGAGTTCTGTGGTGTATTCTGGTGCTGAGTCGATGGAGCTCAGGTACTGAGAGGAGAGTGATGCAACAATGTAAGACGGCAAAGTCAGAAGGAAAAGTTGAAGTGACTTGGAGTATTAATGGGCCCCACTGAGGGCTGTTACTATGAAAGCCTCTCCGGGGACATGTTAGGGCAGATAATTGGAGGCCTTGATTACAGACAGGCAAAGGCACTGTGCTGAGAAAGGTCTTTGTTGGTTTTGGTGAAGTAAAAGGTCCAGGGTCTGACCCCAGCTATTGGGAGAGAAGATCCTGCACCCCCAAGTCTGGCTCCGGACTCTTCCTGGGGGTCTGTGGGATGTGGTGGGCAGTGTGATGCCACGGGAAGAACAATGGTATGACAACTCCCAGCCTCTGCACAGGGTCACAAGAAAGCCATGAGGCCCCATTGCAATGACTGTATTTCATCTCCTCATAAGCTCTAGACAAGGGGACAAAAATGTCCTTTTTGCCAGCACCCACCTCTTTGTCCTCTCCAGACTTTGCTGTGCTGTCCCACACTTTTCCCTATTTCCCTGAAGTCTGCAGATACCTATGTCTGTTCACCACCTTGATTTCATCCTGGATATTACATCATTGCAACGATGTCTCGTCAACCCTCACTAGCTGTTCCTTGAAACACAAGCTATGGTTTGATCACAGACACTCTTTGGGTGACCTCTGGCACCACAGCACTACCCTTTGAGAGACATTTCTTCCTTCTCATGGCCAATGCCGAAATTCCAAAGTACACTCTGTGGAAGTTTTCTCTCCTGCTCTTTCCTAATTCTAAAGAAAGCCCCATTCGGGTGGAAACCACTCCTGAAGTAGGCATCCCAACACATCAGGACTCACTGGACTCCTCTGTTGAGCCCAGGAGACAGCAGTGAATGGAGCCCACAGAGCATGAGCCTGTCCGAGGTGGACTGAGCAGAGCTCAAGTGCTCAATCTGGTGTGAGCAGACAGAGGAGAGCTCTGCAGCTCCAGGGCACACAAAAGTCCCACCAAAGGAGCCTGGCAAGTGATTCCTTGCAGCCCTGGGGCAATGGCAGTGACCCCATGAGCTGGGTCTGCCTCCCAGCCTGCCCAGCACACCCCTGCAGACTGCCCCCATGCCCTGGACACCAGAACCCCTTCCTCTGCAGAACAGCACCGTCAGCTGGGGTTCGGGCTGGGGCTGGGGCTTGGAGGGCGCTTCCCTGAGTGTCTGCTAGGCCAGCTTCAGGCTTCTGGATGTGAGCGTGATCTTCACTGTGCACAAGGAGCTGAGAGACCGCCAACAGGCACGGGGCTGGAACATTGCCTGCAAGGTCCCTCCTGCCCTAGTACCTCACAGGACTGGCACGGAACTGGCTCCTGAGTGTCAGAGAGGCTGGGAGCCCAGCTGGTGTGCCATGAGGTTGGAGGATCACAACCAGATCACTTCTACCTGGGCAGGTCCTGGCCCAAAAAGGGGGTGTTTGGTAGGTGTGGCATTATAAGCTCAGTGGTGTATCAGAAGCACTAAGTCCAGCAGGAAGCGAATGGCTGTTAAATGGCCTGTGAGGTGAGCTCTTTCTGAAGTAGCTGACAGGTCACCCTTGACTCCTGGCTGGGATCTGTGCCTTTAGGCTCACATCTGCCAGTGTCCATGGTAGGGCAGCAGAAGGCACTTGCTGTGCATGTAGTTTCTGAGATCGGCTCTTTCTAAGTACCTGGTAGGCCCCATAGTGGAAGAGGTCTTGGATAGGGGTTGTCATGTCAGAGGTGTCAACTTTTGCCTGAAGTCATCCTTTAGGACTGCTTTCAGTTTTCGAGACAGAGGGGGCCACTGCCTCCAAGACGTTTGGGGCAAACTGAACCGTGCATGTGGGTTTGGAAGAAGATAGCCTGGGTACACAGAAGCCATTCTGTATCCAAAAGTTGGAGGCAGGAAACAAAATTTTGGGGTGGTAGAAGAACTGCTGGGCACATTGTGCAGGGTTCACCTACAGCCTTTGTGTTCTTCACCATCCTGACTTAGGTGCCATGTCAGTCTCTGGAAAGGAGTAGCCAACAGATATGAGGCAGATACTCTGAGATCATGAAAGCCATCAGCTTGTGGGCCACAAGGAGGAGATGGGTGGGGATGATCAGAGGAGCTCAGCTCTGCCTCAGGATCTCCTGCCCCAGCAGCAGGAATGTGACTGTGGCAGGGACTGTGAGGTCACTTGTGTCTGGAGGTGGCAGGTCACCCTTGCCTTCTCCCTGGGAGCTGCACTTTTGGGCTGACATCTGGCAGTGGCCCTGCTAGGCCAGCAGAAGGCACCTGCTTGGCATGCTGACTGGGGGATCCCCTCTGCCTACACCCCCAGAGGACCCAGACAGAAAGAAGGCCCCAGGATGGGTTGTCCTGTCCCTTCTGCTTGAGTCCATGAGTGGGCAGCAGCAGGCACAAGGCTTGGCTGTGTGTAGCCAAGAAGCTGCAAGGCCAGCAGCAGGCCCCTGGCTTGGAAGCTGCTGCTGAGGTGACTTGTGTCTGCTTGGCTGAGAGGCCGCAAGGAGCCTGCTGAGTTGGGATGCCTAATTCAGGAGTGGTTTCCACCCTGATGGAGCTTTCTTTGGTAGTAGGAAAGAGCAGGAGAGAAAAAAAAAATGACACAGACTGCAGCATGGAAGTTACGCACTGGCCACGAGGAGGAAAAAATGTCCCTCAAAGGGTTGTGCTGTGGTGCCAGAGGTCAACCAAAGAGTGTCTGTGATCAGACCATGGCTTTGTGTTTCAAGGAACAGCTGGTGAGGGTTGATGAGACATTGGTGAAATGACTGAAATGCCGGGATGAGAGCAAGGGGGTGAACAGAGATGGGTGTCTGCAGATTTCAAGGAAAGAAAGAGAAATGTTGGATAGCATAGCAAAGCCTGCAGAGGAGAAGGCAGAGGGTGCTGGCAAGAATGCAGGGCCCCAAAAACCCTGACATTGTTGTCCCCTTGGCTAGAGCTTATGAGGAGAGATGTTCATTACGGTGGGGCCTCATCGATTCCTTGCAACCCTGTGCAGAGGCTGGCAGGTGTCATACCAGTGTTCTTCTCATGACATCACACTGCCCACCACATCCCACAGATCCCCAGGAAGAGCCCTGAGCCAGATGTAGGGGTGCAGGATCTCCCCTCCCACTTCCAGGGGTCAGGCCTTGGCCCCTGTGCTTCAAGAAAAGCAACCAAGAGTTTTCTCAGCACAGTGCTTTGCCTGTCTGTAATGATGACCTCCAGTTATCTACCCTAACATGTCCCTGGGGAGGCTTTGCAATTTTCAAAAAAACAAAGCTCAAGTTCTTTATTTTGTTGCCTCCAGTAATGTTTATATTCCCAAAAGGATGGCTAAGTACACGATGTATTTTAAAATGACTAAAAGGAAATTAAAAAAAATAGTGTTTATATCAATCCGTATCATATTCATTCAATGATAAATTATGAGGGTCTTGCTAAGGAAACCATTAGACAGACTGCTGAGAGATGGGTGAGCTTGAACTCACTGAAACTCAAAGCAGCAACTGGGTTGGTGAGAGAGGTCTGAATGATTAAAGAGTAAGGGGAAGGCAAACCAGGAGAACAATAGGAAGTGCATGGGTCCAGACTGGCAGCTGGTAAAAGGAGACATTCAGCATGTTCTGTGTAATCAAGATGGGTTTTGTGCCTGGAAGATGAAGGAGGGAGCACACCATGATAGAAAAGCGAGGACAATGCAAGTACAGGTGAACACCAGTATTTCTTCTCCTGCGATGAATATGCATCCTGAAAAATCACACTTCTTCATGATAGAAATTACACTTCATGTGAGACATTTTACGGAAGGGATAGAATCTTTTGAGCTGATGAGTTGTTGTTTTATTAATTAAGTACTAAATAAATTAATGGGTAATTACTGTGTGTCCTGGCACTGCAGAGCTCCCACCAGCCTATGCATCCTTTGGCTTAACTTTACCGTGACGATCCACTCACTGCCCACCCAACACAAGGCACACAGTGTCCCAGGAGAACCCTTAGGATATTCTGGTGGCTCGCAATACCTCCTTGATGCCACCAGTCCTGTCACTTGTCAATCCCAAGAAGCTGCTTCTTGACAGGTCAGGGTCTCCAGGGGCAATGGGCATCCACCAGTGACGACTCAGTCCTGACTCCCTCACCCAGCACCCCATGTCCTCATGCCCCTGTGTCCAGGTGGTACCCAAGTACAAGACCGAGGCCTTGAGCCTGGTATTCCCTGATTGTCTTCTTCACTCCAGATTGGGAAGAAGACCCCTGAGCACTGAGCAACTTCATTTTATAAACAAGATGCCACAACAGAGGCCAGGTGTCATTTAGGGATAAACACATTCAGAGAAAGCCTCTGGGTCACAGATGACGTGGTGAAAACTAACACAAAACGTAACATTCAGAATGCTAAGAATTGCATTATAAAAAAAAAATATTTAAAATATTAACAGAGAAAAATAATTTAAAAAAATATTATATCATCTTCCCAAATATCCTTTTATTTCTGTTAGGATTATTATCAATGATAGTGTTATGATAGCACTAGTAAAGATAAAAATGAAATAACATAATATGAATCAAAATTCCACATTATTAGAAATACATCTTCTGAACACATTACTGATGCTTAAGAAGCATGTATTGAAACAGTTTCCTCACTGCATCCTTCACCTCTTGGTTTCTCATGCTGTAGATGAGGGGGTTCAGTGCTGGAGGCACCACTGAGTACAGAAGTGCGACCACCAGATCCAAGGATGGTGAGGAAATGGAGGGTGGCTTCAGGTAGGCAAATATGGCAGTGCTAACAAAGAGGGAGACGACGGTCAGGTGAGGGAGGCACATGGAAAAGGCTTTGTGTCGTCCCTGCTCAGAGGGCATCCTCAGCACTGCCCTGAAGATCTGCACATAGGAGAAAACAATGAAAACAAAACATCCAAAAAATAAAGAAACAGTAAACACAAGTGCCCTAACTTCCCTGAGGTAGGCATCTGAGCAGGAGAGCTTGAGGATGTGGGGGATTTCACAGAAGAACTGGTCCACAGCATTGTCATGGCAGAGGGGCAGGGAAAATGTAGTGGCCGTGTGCAGGACAGCATTGAGAAAGCCACTGCCCCAGGCAGCTGCTGCCATCTGGGCACAAGCTCTGCTGCCCACGAGGCTCCTGTAGTGCAGGGGCTTGCAGATGGCAACGTAGCGGTCGTAGGCCATGACGGTGAGAAGGGAATATTCTGCTCCAGCTAAGAAGACAAAAAAGAAGACCTGAGCAGCACAGCCTTGATAGGAGATGGCCCTGGTGTTCCAGAGGGCATTGGCCATGGCTTTGGGCAGAGTGGTGGAGATGGATCCGAGGTCAAGGAGGGCGAGGTTGAGGAGGAAGAAGTACATGGGGGTGTGGAGGCGGTGGTGGCAGGCTACGGCACTGAGGATGAGGCCGTTGCCCAGGAGGGCAGCCAGGTAGATGCCCAGGAAGAGCGCGAAGTGCAGGAGCTGCAGCTCACGCGTGTCTGCGAATGCCAGCAGGAGGAACTCGCTCACAGAGCTGATGTTGGGCATATGCTTGTTCTGGGCATGGGGTCCTGCCGAAGGAACAGAAAGATGGTGATTATTAACATTAGAATTATCTAAGGAAAAGGATTTCAATTTCTCATTTAAGCCTCCCAACATGCTTGCTCACTTCCATGAAGATATTTGGCAGATCCCTTTCTTGCAGTTGGATTGATGCTGCCTTAGGCTGTGCTTTGGAGCACAGGACTCTGCTTTAGGCAATGCAGGAGTCAATACTGTCCTACACCAATAGGTAAATAACATAGGAAGACTTGTATCTTTTCTTCTAGCTTAGCCATTACTCCTGTGGAGAATCTCTAAGGCAGAAATCCTGTACATTTCTTTCTTATTGCATGTGAAATACTGTGGATCCTGTGGATCCTCTCCATGGATTCAGTTGATCTGTGCTGCAGGAAAACTGAACTCAGAAGTTCACCTGAGAATAACTTGGACACTGCTGAGAGCAGAGCAATCCAAGCTCAAAGTGTCCATCTCCAGACCCCCCACTCTGTCCCCATACTCCCATACTCCCTTTCCCCCAAGCACACCGAGGGCTCACCCCACAGGCATGTGAAACCCCCATCCCCAGCCAGCCTGGGAACAAGAACAGCAGCAGCACGGCCAGCTGGAGAAGCCAGGAGGAATGCCAGCGTGCTGCTGCCAGGGGAGGCAAGGCCAGGGAGGGACAGACGGACACTCAGCAGACCCTCCTGTGCTGCAGCTCTGCCTGCAGACGAGGCAGCTCCTGCTGGGGACACCAGGGCAGAGGTTGTGCTGGTGGGAGAGGAGAGCAGGGGGTGTCCCAGGGAAGGTGCCTGCCCTGCAGGGGATGGGAGGGAGGTGACTGAGCCCTCCCTAAAACAACATTTCTGGCAGCAGCTCCCTCTCACTGCCTGCCCATGTCCCTGCTACCTGCCCATATCCTTGCCAGGAGCCAGATTAGCGTCAGCTCAGTAAAAACCTGAGGAGTCCACAAACATGACATTGGTCCAATCTTTAACCTGAGGTGGCTGAAGGCACTTTATGAAGTTCATTTCTGACATATGGATCTCTCAGTGCAATGCTCCGGGAGTCTCAGTCTCTTACACAATGCTGACAACAAATTACCTTGAAACCTACCTGCACTCCACTGCCATAAGCTCAAAACACAGACTATAGAAAAAATCTTACCCTTCAGGTAACCCCAGTTTTAGCCTTCCTCTCTAAATGTCCAACCATAGATGCCATTCTCTAAAGCATCTTCCACTCCTTTCTGGAGAAACAGAGAGACCCACCCTGACAGATGCTATCAGCCATCAGATGTGCCAGCTGTAGAAGACCCCTCTGGCAACCCCACCTGCAGTGCCCTGCTGCCAGAGCCTCACGGTGTCAGGAGCCTGCAGATGTGTCCTGCCACACGCTGCCCTCTGTTGTTGCACTCCTCAGTGCCTCCAAGCCCTCTCTCCTTCTCTCCTCTCTGTGTGCCAGCTGCGGTCAGAGCCCCCAGCCCTGCTGTGCTGTGCAGAGGAGCTGCTCCTGGGCACAGCTGTCTCCCTGCAGCGCTTGCCAGGAGCTCCCCTTGGGCCCAGGAGCCTGGCCCAGCTCAGCAGCACAGCACCCGACCATGGCATTGCTTGCTCTGTGCCCTTGGGCTCCCTCAAGGTGTCCCCAAGGCCTCAGGGCTGACAGCTCCCCAAGGCAGCAGGGTCTTTGCTGGGGTGTGCTGTTTGAATCAGACTGAATTCATCACCAACTGCACTTCTCTGAACACAGGGGAGATGACTTTTACAAGGGTGATTTGTGCTGTTGGACTGTGGTTGTCAAACATGATGTGCTTTAACCTGGTGGGCAGCTCAGCACCACACAGCGGTTGCCTCACACCAACGCCCCCACATGCTTATGTGTTGAAGTAAGGGCGATTTGAAAGACCAAAAGGGAAGAGAAATAATAATAATAATAGTAATTATTTTTATTACTATTATTGTTATGTTCAAAGCAAGCTATACACAGTGCAATTGCTCATTACTGACTGATGTCCAGCCTGTACCCAACTTGTAGAACATTGCATTAACCATCTGCACCTGCTCTTCTTTGACCTTCAACCACTGTGGAAATGGAAGGGTCCTCCTAGGGACTGGGCGAGGGAGACAACTCTTTAATATCCTCTGTCCCCAAGACAGCTATCCCAAAACCCCACCTGTACCCTTTTGGATCTTGGAAGTACGCTCTCATGGGGAAGTTTATGTCAAGGTTTCATAGATCAACATTCTTCTCCCTCCTTTCTTTTCTGGGCAGTAGTTCTTTTCCATTCTTATGAGCCTGATTTTCACACCCATTGTTTTCTCCTGCATGTAGAGGCAATGGATCCTGGCAAAGGTTGGTGTTCTGGCCTAGCAAGAGCAGACCCAGGGGGGTCTGGTCTAGGCCCCAGACTAGACCTGGGGCCTGTCATAGGTGCTGGAGTGGCGGCAGGACATGTCAGAGGTGTTGTAGTAGCTGCAGGACATGTCAGAGGTGTTAGAGTAGCTGCAGAGCCTGTCACAGAGCTTAGATGGCACTGACTGAGGCTGCCTTTGGAATTCCCTTTGGAATTGCCAAGGTGATAACCCCTCCTTTTCAAGCACTTCTGCAATTTTTAAGGATTCTGCACGTGCTCAGGGGGGAAGTTCCAAAGCACTGGAGGTGCCCACTGCTCTAGGTGCCTGCCCAGATCCTCCCATGCTCCCTGCCACTCCTAACTCTCCGGCCTTGGGGCAGGTCTCTGGAGGGCATTCTTCAAGAGCTGTTTATCCTTAAACAAAAGTTGAAACACATTCAGGAGACAACACAGTAGGACCATCCCATGGATATTCTGAGCTTTGTAGAGCTAGTGTAATTGCCCTGGAGGAGAAGGGGGAGGTGAAGAAGTGGAGAAGTGTACATCCCTTTTCCTCCCTTAGTATGGCTCCCTAAAGCAAAAAGGTCAAGAGCATAATTCTTAATAATTTCTGAGTGATGCTTCCAGAGGAATGGAGGTGATGGCAATGCTCAGTACAAAGAACAGATTTGTCACATGACCAATAATTTTATAGATTCATAAGCCAGTGCTACACAACATAGCAAAATAACTTTATACCAGACCCAGAAATGATAAAGAGCACAATGGGAACACGTGCAGTAAGTAATGTGCTATACAACACATTTCTGAAAACAAGCCCAACAGACCTGAGATCCAAAACGTTGACACTGTGATCAGCAACTATTAAACTGGTCTAATACATATAACAATTTAACTTTAGCACTCTGTGGTAAGATCTGTCATTATCTCAACCCTTTGTGCCTCACACTGGGTGCCAAAAAGACTTCTGTGTTTTAACGCGACAGTTCGAGTACATGGAATTATTTGAATAGGTCCAGAGGAGGGCCACAAAGATGATCAAGGGGCTGGAGCACTTCTGCTATGAAGGCGTGCTGAGAGAACTGGTACTGCTCAGCATCGGAGAAACTTTAGAGGATCCTTCCAGTACTTAGAGAGGACCTACAGGAAAGCTGGGGAGACAGTCTTTGTCTGGGATTGTAGTGATAGGACAAGGAGTAATGATTTTAAATTAGAAGAGGGCAGGTTTAACTTAGATATATGGAAGAAATTCTTTCCTCTGATGATGGTGAGGCATTGGAACAGGTAGCCTGGAAAAGCTGTGTTATAAATGGCTCAGGATTCAAATTAGGATTAAATAAAAAAATAGGATTTATTAAAAGAATATAAAGGAATAGAAGTAAGCAAACAGCGCTGGGTGCACCGGGAGTCTCCGCTCCACCAGGACGCACACCAGTTACATCAAGCAGTTGTTTTTTATGCTCCTAGACTAATACATATTCATTACTACTTCTAAAAAAATAGATTATTAAAATTAGCTTCCGGGGTGCAGTCCCTCCTACTGGAGCATGCGCATCAGTCTCTTCTGGGGGTCTCTAGGGATCTTTCATGCTGAAGGCTCGTAGTCTTCCTCTCCAAGTTCTTCCCCTTTGTACTCCCTTGGCACCGTATCAAGTTTATAGAACATTCCCTACAGGTCTTGTCTCCCAGCCGTCCTTCAGCTTCTTTTTTCTTCTTCTTAATCTCTTGGCCTCCTGGCCAGATACCAGAGGTTTGCATAGTATCCCATACCAGTCACTAGTTGTTATCAGTTGTTCTGAAACCCCCAGACATCAAAGACTTCATACAAACAGAAATAGCTTTCTTATTGACACTTCACCAGTAATTAAAACATTCTTCACCAGCCATTCACAGGGACAGTCACACCTATAGCAGTGTTAAGTTAATCTCAAAGAAGACAGAAAAAAGGCTGTAACTGTTAGAAATAGAAGTCCGGAATAACAAAAGCAAACAGGTTCATAAATTTGAGGAGTATTTTCTGAAGACTTGGTAAATTGACTAAAATGAGGGGGAGACTGGGACACACTGCATCTGTGGTTCAGGAATTAAATTGCTAGTGCAGGGCCCAGAGGCAGACAGGACTGTTCTTTATGGACACGGATTGTTAAAACATTCCTAACAGCTGTGAATGTCCCATCCCTGGAAGTGTTCAAGGACAGGTTGCAATGAGTTTTGAGCAACCAGGTCTAGTAGGAAGATGATTGGAAAAGGAGGATCTTTAAGGTCCCTTCCAACCCAAACCATTCTATGATTCTATTATCCCATGTTTCTATGATTATCTGTGACACTGCTACCGTTGTCCATACAAAGCCCTTAAAGGCCCTCCTCAGAGTTTTTAACCAAGATTTTTGGTTAGTCCAGTTGGCATCCTCTTACAAGTGGTGTTCCCCAGGGGTCGGTACTGCGACCTATCATGTTTAATGTCTTTATTGATGACCTAGATGAGGGGATTGAGTGTACCCTCAGTAAGTCTGCAGATGACACCAAGCTCGGAGGTAGTGACGATCCACATGAGGGTAGGGTGGCCTTTCAGAGGGATCAGGATAGGCTGGATTGCTGGGTTGAGGTGAATGGGATGAGGTTCAACAAGGCCAAGTGCAGGGTCCTGCACTTTGGCCACAATAACCCCATGCAACACTATAGGCTTGGGGCAGAGTGGCTAGAAGACTGTGAAGAGGAAAAGGACCTGGGAGTGTTGATGGATGCTCGGCTGAACATGAGCCAGCCATGTGCCCAGGTGCCCAAGAAGGCCAAGGGCATTCTGGCCTGTATTAGAAATAGATCAGCCAGCAGGAGCAGGGAGGTGATCATCCTCCTGTACTCGGCTTTGGTGAGGCCAAACCTTGAGCACTGTGTTCAGGTTTCGGCCCCTCACTACAAGAAGGACATCGAGGTCCTGGAACATGTCCAGAGAAGGGAAACCAAACTGTTGAAAGGTATGGATAACAGGTCTTATGAGGAGTGTCTGAGATTATTTACTTTGGAGAAGAAGAGGCTCAAGGGAGACCTCATTGCACTCTACAACTTCCTGAAGGGAGGTTGATGTAAGGCGGGGGTTGGCCTCTTCTCTCAGATAACTAATGATAGGACTCGAGGAAATGGCCACAAGTTGTGCCTGGGGATGTTTAGATTAGATATCACAAAAACCTTTTTCTCTCAAAGAGTAGTCGGGAACTGGAATGGTCTGCTCAGGGACATGGTGGAGTCACCAACCCTCAGTGTTCAAGAAGCACCAGAACAAGGTGCTAGGGGATATGGCTCAGTAGCTTAGTGGGTAGTATTAGTGATGGGAAGGTTGGACTAAATGGTCTTGTAGGTCCTTTCCAAATTTGTGCTTTTATGATTTCGATGACTCTATCATAGGACAAGGGGAATGGTTTTAAACTTCAAGAGGGTACATTTAGATTCGATAGTCAGATGAAATTCTTGACTTGGAGGTGAGGCACTGGAACTTGTGCTGTGGGTCCAGAGGTCACCGAGAGGGAGTTTGGATCAGCCCATGCCCTTGTGTTTGAAGGAACAGCTGGTGAGAGTGGAGAGGCAGCAGTGAAATCATGGGAACAGCAGAGTGAGAGCAAGGTGGGGAAGAGAAGTGTCTGTCTGCAGCCTTCAGGGAAGTGTGGGACAGCACAAGAAAGCCTGCAGAGGAGAAGGCAGAGGGCTCTGACAAGAATGGAAGGCTGCAGCAGCACTGACATCTTTGTCTCCTTGGCCATGGCCTATGAGAAGATGTGTTTTACTCATGGCATTGGGACTATGAATTCTCCTTTCAACCCTTCGCAAATGCTGGAAGGTGTCATACCATTGTCCTTCACATGATATTGTGGGCATCACCCCCTGCCCCACAGACCCCAGGAAGAGTGAGACATGGGGGTGCTGGGGGTGCAGGATCTCCCCTCCAGTGGCTGGGGTCAGGCCTTCACCTTCTGATTCACCAAAACAAACCAAGATTTCTCAGCACAGTGCCTTTTCTTGTCTATAATCATGGCTTCCAGTTATCTGCCCAAACAATTCCCATGGGAGGCTTTCGTACTAATAGACTAGAATAGCCAACAGAGTCTGGAATATAGAGTCTAGAGAAGTCTAATACCACAGAATAGAGTAGCCAACAGAGGTAAGACAGGCACTGTGATATAATAACAGCCATCAGAAAGCTGATCTCAGTTAAATGACTGATATGGGGAGGTCAGGAGTAGCCTGGCCAGGAGAGATGTGAGATTTCGGGGAGGGAAGAGAAAGGGAAGAGGAGGTCGGAAACTTAACTTTGTAGAGTTAAGTGTAAGTGGGTTCCTGTAATGTTGATGCTGCTGTAAAACTGATTTCAGAAATTCTTATCAGGCCTGTAAACTATTTTCAAAAATAACAATAATCCTTAAACCTAAACATTAGTGCAACATTCTGACAGGAATCCACTGTTGGAAAGCAGAACTCAAAATATCACCTGAAGAAAAACTCAGCCCATAGTCCCCATTCATTCCCTTTACTCTCTTGCTCACCATGATCCTTGCCCTTAACACTACCATTAAAATGCTCTGTTTATCCCTAGCCTTCTTGCCAGACCTAAACAAAACCCTAAACCTTAATGCTTGCCCATACTGTAACCAGAAACATGACACCACAAACAGAACACTAAATCTTCCAACATAAACTTTGCTTGATCTCTAACAAAGAATGGTAAATTCTACTCCCTATGATACTAGAGAGATGTGAGCTCTGCATCAGGATCTCCTGCCCCAGCAGCAGGAATGTGACTGTGGCAGGGACTGTGAGGTCACTTCTGTCTCTGCACTTGATAGGGCAGCAGCAGGAACGTGTCACAGAAAGGGACTGTGAGGTCACTTGTGTCTGAAGGTGGCAGGTCAGCCTTGACTTCTCCCTGGGATCTGCACTTTTGGGCTGACATCTGGCAGTGGCCCTGCTAGGCCAGCAGAAGGCACCTGCTTGGCATGCTGACTGGGGGATCCCCTCTGCCTCCAGACCCAGGACGACCCAGGCAGAAAGAAGGCCCCCATATGGGTTGTCCTGTCCCTTCTGCTTGAGTCCATGAGTGGGCAGCAGCAGGCACAAGGCTCGACTGTGTCTAGCCAAGAAGCTGCAAGGCCAGCAGCAGGCCCCTGGCTTGGAAGCTGCTGCTGAGGTGACTTGTGTCTGGTTTGCTGAGAGGCCGCAAGGAGGCTGCTGGGTTGGGATGCCTACTTCAGGAGTGGTTTCCACCTTGATGGAGCTTTCTGTGGTAGTAGGAAAGAGCAGGAGAGAAAAACTTGCCACAATGTGTGCCCAGGAATATTGGCAATGGCCATGAGGAGGAAGAAATGTCCAGCGGAACAACTGGTCTCGCTCATCTAGTCTGAGGCAAAGAAGGCATTAAGTACCTCATCCTTTACGTTATCTCAAGATCTTCACCAGATTTCCACTACATCCAATAAAGGATGATGGTTCTCCTTAATCCTCCTTTATTTATAGTATTTTTATAAAGAGTTTTTCATTGTCTTTAAGAGTCACAGACAGATTGAGCTCCAGCTTGGCTTTGGCCCTTCTAATTTTGACCTGCACAGCCCCATAACATTCAGGACACAGCTCCAGACAAACTGACAGCATGCATGAGAAGGAAGCACAGAAGAGGTGGAACCTGTCAGCTTTCCATTTTCTTCTGTGGCTCTGTGCTGCAATGCCATTCAACTGGTTACTCCTGTATTATCCAAACTTTCCTGATGCTGCTGTCTTCTCAAAGATAGCACAATCACAGGCAAAGTTTGAACTGTCTGCCTGTAGACATGAAGAGCTGACAGAATGGAGCATCAGTGTGGGGCAACCTTGAGAAAATGCAGGATTTTGCCTACAGAAACCTCTTGGCTTTTACAAGGAGAAGAACCCCATACTGCACCACAGGAAGAGAAACCCACACATCAGGGCAGAATGGAACCTTGCTGAGTGAACAGTGGCCAGGAGGAGGAGGGCCTGGGCACCACAAGGGATGCCATATGAGCAGTGGTGCCTGCTCAGCAGCAGCTAGGCCAGTTTCCCACAGAGCTGCCTTACGAGGAGCATGGTCAACAAGAAGATCTGAGTTATGAGACTCCTCAGAGATCTAGTGTGGTACTACACAGAAGAGGGTCTGCAGCCAGCAGGAAAAGACGTACAGGTCTAGGAGTCCCTCAGACAGCCTGGTGTGGAGAGGAGCAAGGGCTATGGCAAGGCTCAAAGTCTCAACAGGACTCAGGTCTTTGTGTCCATGGCTATGGCTGTTGTCTCTGCTACTGACGCCTATAAGGAGACAGCTGATTGTTAAAACACCAGGGCCTCATTGCCTCCTCGCCCCCACCCATGAAGCAGGCAGGGGTCGTACCATTCTCCTGCACTTGGCAATGCACATCCCCATCTCCTACTGCCCCACAAAGAGCCCTGAGCAAGGTGTGAAGGGAAAGGATCCCCCTTAAAATGGGTTGGATGTCAAGTCCTGGCCCTTGTGCTTGGTGACACACATCCAGGTTTCCTACACATCAGTGTCACCTTCACATTGCCTTTGACTCCTTGTCCTCAGTGCCTCCAGGGTTCTGCTCTAACGAGCTCCAAGGGAGGCTGTGTGAGTGCTGGCCCTCAATGGGACACTGCAGGAAACTTGCCTGGGACTTGGACTTCTGGAGAGATGTCTTCAATTGTCTCTGAGTGCCTGAGTTTCTTGGGCTCATCAGCAAAGCCCCCAGAGGGGTGATTGCAGTGCCTTGGGCTAGTGCTGTGCTGCTGAGCTGGGCCGGGCTCGTGGGACAGAGAAAACTCATTTCAAAAGTGATCCTGTTGCAGAGAGACAGCTGTGGTCAGGAGCAGCTACACTGCACAGCGCAGTAGGGCTGGGGGCTCTGACCGCAGCTGGCACACAGAGAGGAGGGAAGGAGAGAGGGCTTGGAGGAAGTTGGCAGTGGGAGGATGCTGAGAGCTGCCTGCTGGAGAAACCTGCACAGCCCTTGACAAGGTAAGGGTCTGGCTGCAGGGCCGTGCAGCTGCAGCTCCTGGAAGGGTCTTCCGCTGGGTCTTGTTTCTGGGAGGGCAGTGAGTAATGCAGTAGGCTTTGAGAGTCCTGCTGGGTTGCAGTGCAAGGTGAGGAAGTCTGGCAGAAGCCCCTTGGAGTGTCATAACCCAGCTGCCCTTTTTAGCCAAGAGTTGGGTGTCCAAGTCTCCTCCAGACACTGCAGGGGATGCAGATTGGGTATTGGGACACCCCAGATTGCGAATATCCAGCTCTGTCCGTGGGGCATTGTCCTGGGCTGCACACTTCTCTACCGCAGGATGCAGCTCTCTCCTGTCATCCTTGTGTTATCCAGGTACCTCAAGGAGAAGACACCTCTGTACTAAACCCATGTCTGTGCTGCTGGATGGCTGTCTGTGGGCAGCTGGAATGAGGCTTCTGCACTCTTGGAGAAGAGGGAAAAGCTGAGATCCTGCTCATGTACCTGGAGATAAGGTGCGGATTCTGTCCATCTGCACTGGGGTTGGGGCTTCTTTGCCTTAAGCTGTCTCTACTTCTTTGGAAACACAAGAGTGTGATTGTTCTACTAAGCATAATAAAATCTGACTCGCTCTACAGTGTGGTTGGAGGTGTTCTTTGCAACAACCCTGCAAAGTTCATGGATCCCATAAGTGGACTGAACTTGAGTTTCCCCCTTGTTCCTGCTTTCTGACTGCTTCAGAGAAGGAAGGACACCTCTAAAGGCCCCAGCAATCCATGCTTGCAGTGCCAGTCTCACCCAGCATCAGCTGGGACTCAAGCGATAGAGCTGCAGAAAGCTCTTTTTGCAAGAGAGAGGCTTCAGATGAGAGTGGTCTAAGGCTTGCAGTAGGTTTTCCTCAGAGAATTGTCTTCTAAACTTTTTCTGCCTTCTCCTTCTCTACAGACAACAGTGTCCAATGTCAAAAAATGCCCAACATCAGCTCTGTGAGCGAGTTCCTCCTGCTGGCATTCGCAGATGCGCGCGAGCTGCAGCTCCTGCACTTCGCGCTCTTCCTGGGCATCTACCTGGCTGCCCTCCTGGGCAACGGCCTCATCCTCAGCGCCGTAGCCTGCCACCACCGCCTCCACACGCCCATGTACTTCTTCCTCCTCAACCTCGCCCTCCTCGACCTGGGCTGCATCTCCACCACTCTGCCCAAAGCCATGGCCAATGCCCTCTGGGACACCAGGGCCATCTCCTATCAAGGATGTGCTGCACAGGTCTTTCTCTTTGTCTTCTTTATCACAGCAGAGTATTCCCTTCTCACTGTCATGGCCTACGACCGCTACATTGCCATCTGCAAGCCCCTGCATTACGGGAGCCTCCTGGGCAGCAGAGCTTGTGCCCAGATGGCAGCAGCTGCCTGGGGCAGTGGCTTTCTCAATGCTGTCCTGCACACAGCCAACACATTTTCCCTGCCACTCTGCCAAGGCAATGCTGTGGAGCAGTTCTTCTGTGAAATCCCCCAGATCCTCAAGCTCTCCTGCTCAGATGCCTACCTCAGGGAAGTTGAGGCACTAGTTTTTAGTGTTTCTTTAGCCTTTTGTTGCTTTGTTTTCATCATGTTATCCTATGTGCAGATCCTCAGGGCAGTGCTGAGGATGCCCTCTGAGCAGGGCCGACAGAAAGCCTTTTCCACATGCCTCCCTCACTTGTCCGTGGTCTCACTGTTTGTCAGCACTATCATGTTTGCCTACCTGAAGCCCCCCTCATTCTCCTCCCCATCCCTGGACCTTGCAGTATCTTTTCTGTACTCCATGTTACCTCCAGCAGTGAACCCCCTCATCTACAGCATGAGGAACCAGGAGCTCAAGGATGCACTGAGGAAATTGTTTGAATACATATTTCTTAAGAAAGTATAATGTGCCTTTACATTCCGAGTTTATCTCAGAAACAGTTAGGAAAGTAATTTGGTATTATTTTTCTTGATAAATATGTCCTCCATGTTGTGGAGTCGATTTAATTAATGTCATTGTTAGCCTCCTACCTGTTCATTTATCTCTTTACTTTTCCTAATCATCTCATGTATATGTAAAGCCAGGCTTTCCGTGTAGCTATAGACAATAAAGTAGCGAGTAGAAATTCATAGGTCTCAGCTGCAGTGTATTCCCATCTCCTTCGAACTAGCAAAGAAGCTATTAAAAAAAAAAAAAAAAAAAAAAAAAACCTGAGCAGAAAAACTGGACTGAGCAGAGCTCAAGTGCTTGATCTGCTGTGAGCAGGCAGAGGAGAGCTCTGCAGCCCCAGGGCATGCAGCAGCCCCAGCAAAGGAGCCTGGCGAGTGACTCCTTGCAGCCCTGGGGCAATGGCAGTGACCCCATGAGCTGAGTCTGCCTCCCAGCCTGCCCAGCACAGCCCTGCAGAGTGCCCCCATGCCCCAGGCACCACAGCCCACTCACTCTGCAGAGCAGCACCTCTGGTTGTCATGTCAGAGATCTCAAATTTTGACTAAACTCATACCTCATAGCTGTTTTTAGTTTTCTCCATAGGGGAAGCTACTGCCTTTCAGATTCTTGAAAGGAGGTACATCCTGCATGAAGGCCTGCAAAATGTTACCCTGGATCCATAGGAATCATTCTGGAACCAACACTTCTTCATAGGATGTACACTTTTGTGGAGGCGCAGAGCTGATGGGCAGGTGCAGGATGCTCCTACAGACCTTTGTGCCCTTTTCCCTACTGACTACAACACCACTTCTCACTCAGGAACAGAATAGCCAGCAGAGTGAGACAGATACTCTGAGATCATGAAAGCCATCAGAAAGCTGATCCCAATAAGATAACCAATATGAGGATGACAGGAGAAGCCTGGCCAAGAGAGAACTGAGATATGGGGGAGGGAAGAGGAGCTTGGGAAGCAGAAATTAATGATTTTGTAGAGGTAAGAGGTTTCATGTAATATTGATGGTGCTTTAAAACTGGCTTTAAACAGTCATGTAAAACACTTACACTTTTTTGACCAGTAACCCTAATCCCAAAACCTGAATGTTGCTCCAACACCTTGACAGAAATCCCCTGCAGTAATACCTGACCTCAGAGTATCCCTTCAAGCAGAACTCAGCCCATAGCCCTTTTCTTTACCTTTACTCTCTTGCTCATCCTAATCTCTTCCCTTAGCACTAGCATTAAAACACTTTCTTTAACCCTAGACGACTTCTTGGCAGACCTAAAGAAAACCATAAACCACAAAGCTTGTCCATACCCCAGCCACAGACCTGACACCCTATGCAGAACACCAAATCCTCCCAACAAACCATTGCTTAAACTCTAACGCAGAAAGGTGAGCCCTAGTTCAAGGCCAGTTGGCAAGTGACTTTGGACAACCTAATCTAATGGAAATTGTCCCTGCCTATGGAAGAAGGTTTGACTAGACAATCACAGAATCACAGAATCATCTAGGTTGGAAGAGACCTCCAAGTTCACCTAGTCCAACCTCTGACCCAACACTAAGCAGTCCTCCACAAAACCATATTACTAAGTTCAACATCTGAACATCTTTTAAAGACCTCCAGGGATGGTGACTCAACCACTTCCATGGGGAGCCCATTCCAATGCCTAACAACCCTCTCAGAAAAGAAGTTTTTCCTAATTTCCAACCTAAACCTCCCCTGGTGCAACTTTAGCCCATTCCCCCTCGTCCAGTCACTGGGCACGTGGGAGAACAGACCAATCCCCACCTCGCTACGGCCTCCTTTGAGGTAGCTGTTTAGAGCAAAAAGGTCACCCCTGATCCTCCTCTTCTCCAGGCTGAACAAGCCCAGCTCCCTCAGCTGCTCCTTGTAAGATTTGTCCTGGGTTACACGTACTTGGGTAGTGTAAGGCACAATGCAATTCTTTTTGCCTTCTGCATCTACAGCACAGGAAATAGGACTGCCCTACTCTATTGACTGGACAATAGAGTAGGGTAAAAAAAGTAAATGTCTTTACTTTTTACCCTGAGTTTTCCAAAGAAGACCCAAGAGAAACCATGGATGACTAGGTACCTACTGATACTTAATCTGTATTTCTATGGTTCCAATTATCATTACAACCTTAGAAAGGCTTTCATGTGCAGGGCTGGGCTGCAGTTACAGGGACAAAGACCACTGGTGGCAGTGGAGGTGTCAGACCTCCAGACTCTCCTCTTCCTCCCTATGGAGGTCTCCAAAGAAGTCACCCTGAATGAATAGCAACAGGAGAATGATGTTCAAAACTGAAATACAGCAAAATTCAGCCTTTGAAAATACAAAAGATTTTTTATTATTTTTTTTGAAATCTTCTTTAACTACATCATGCAAGCTTTGTAATTAGCTACGCAAGGCGTGAAGCCTTGAAGAAAACTATGGAAGAGATGTTAGGAGTTTCTGCATTTTAATGAGTTCCATGGTGTATTTTGGTGCTGAGTCTATGAAGCTCAGGTACTGAGAGGGGAATGATGCAACTGCTTGAGCAAGTAAAGTCAGAAGGAAAAGTTGAAGTGACTTGGAATATTAATGGGCCCCACTGAGGGCTGTTACTAACAAAGCCTCCCCAGGGACTCGTTAAGGTGGATAACTGGAGTCCATGATTGCAGACAGGCAAAGCACTGCACTGAGAAATGTCTCGGTTTTAGTGAAACAGAAGAGCCAAGGCCTGACCCCAGCCACTGGAAGGGGAGATCCTGCTCCCCCACATCTGGCTCAAGGCTCTTGCTGGGGTCTGTGGGCTGTGGTGGGCAGTAGGATGCCATGAGAAGAACAGTGGTGTGACACCTCTAAGGTGCTGCACAGGGTTGAAAGGAATCTATGAGGCCCCATCACAATGAATATAACATATCTCCTCCTAAGCTCTAGCTGAGGGGACAAAAACTTCAGGGCTGTTGGTGCCTTCCATTCTTGCCAGCACCCTCTGCCTTCTCCTCGGCAGGCTTTCTTATCCTGTCCCACACATCACCCTATTTTCTTGAAGTCTGCAGACACCCATCTCACTTCACCATCTTGCTCTCATGCCTTGCTTTCACCCATGTCTGGTGAGCCCTCACCAGCTGTTCCATGAAACACAAAGCCAGGGTCTGATCAGAGGGTGACGTATAGAACCATTGCATGACACCTTGAGGGACATTTCTTCCTCCTTGTGACCAGTGCCAGCCTTCCTGGAACATTTTGTGTCAGTTTTTTTTTTTTTGTTTTCTCCTGCTCTTTCCTACTACTAAAGGAAGCTCCATCAGGGTGGAAACCACTCCTGAGGTAGGCATCCCAGCCCAATATGTTCCTTGCAGCCTCTCAGCCAAGCAGACACAAGTCACCTCAGCAGCAGCTTCCAAGCCAGGGGCCTGCTGCTGGCCTTGCAGCTTCTTGTGGAGACACAGCCAAGCCTTGTGCCTGCTGCTGCCCACTCATGGACTCAAGCAGAAGGGACAGGACAACCTGTATGGGGGCCTTCTTTCTGTCTGGGTCCTCCTGGGTGTGTAGGCAGAGGGGATCCCCCAGTCAGCATGCCAAGCAGGTGCCTTCTGCTGGCCTAGCAGGGCCACTGCCAGATGTCAGCCCAAAAATGCAGATCCCAGGGAGAAGTCAAGGCTGACCTGCAACCTACAGAGAGACCCAAGTGACCTCCCAGTCCCTTTCCGTGACACGTTCCTGCTGCTGCCCTATCAAGTGCAGAGACAGAAGTGACCTCACAGTCCCTGCAACAGTCACATTCCTTCTGCTGGGGCAGGAGATCCTGAGGCAGAGCTGAGCTCATCAGAGGATTCCCACCATCTCCTTCTTTTGGCCCACAAGCTGGTCAGATCAGGGTGAGCAAGAGACTAAAGAAAAAGGGAAGCGGCTATAGGCTGTGTTTTGGCTTCAAGGTATACTTTGAGATCAGGCTTAAGAGTAGTGGATTCCTGCCAGGGTGTGGAGTAGTATTTAGGTTTGGGGATTAATGTCACTAGTTAAAATAGGGGAAGGGCTTTACATGACTCTTTTAAGTCACAGTTACAGCAGAATCAACATTGCCTGAATGTTCTAAACTCACAGAAATCATTCATTTCTGCTGGCCAAACTCCTCTTCCCTCCCCGAAATCTCACATCTCTCCTGGCCAGGCTTCTCCTGACTTCCCATATCAGACATCTTCATAGGGGCAGCTTTCTGATGGTTTTCATGATCTCAGAGTATCTGTCTCATATCTGTTGGGTACTCCTGTCTTGAGACTGACATGGCACCTAAGTCAGGATGGAAAATAAACCAAAGCTATAGGTGAACCCTGCACAATGTGTCCTGCAGCTCTTGTACCACCCCAAAATTTTGTTTCCTGCCTCCAACTTTTAGATATGGAATGGCTTCTGTGCACCCAGGCTATCTTTTTCCAAACCCTCATGCATGGTTCAATTTGCCCCAAGCATCTTGGAGGCAGTGGCCCTCTCTGTGTAGAAAACTGAAAGCAGTCCTAAAGGATGACTTCAGGCAAAAGCTGACACCTCTGACATGACAACCCCTATCCAAGACCTCTTTCACTATGGGGCCTACCAGGCACTTAGAAAGAGCTGATCTCAGAAACTACATGCACAGCAAGTGCCTTCTGCTGCCCTACCATGGACACTGGCAGATGTGAGCCTAAAGGCACAGATCCCAGCCAGGAGTCAAGGGTGACCTGTCAGCTACTTCAGAAAGAGCTCACCTCACAGGCCATTTAACTGCCATTTGCTTCCTGCTGGACTTAGTGTTTCTGAGGCACCACTGAGCTTATAATACCACACCTACAAAACACCCCCTTTTTGGGTCAGGACCTGCCCAGGTAGAAGTGATCTGGTTGTGATCCTCCAAGCTCATGACACACCTGCTAGGCTCCCAGCCTCTCTGACACACAGGAGCCAGTTCCGTGCCAGTCCTGGGAGGTGCTAAGGCAAGAGGGACCTTGCAGGCAATGTTCCAGCCCCATGCCTGTTGGCAGTCTCTCAGCTCCTTGTGCACAGTGAAGATCACTCTTACATCCAGAAGCCTGAAACTGGCCTAGCAGACACTCAGGTGAAGCACCCTCCAAGCCCCAGCCCCAATACCAGCACCAGCTGGAGGTGCTGCTCCGCAGAGCGAGGGGGCTGTGGTTCCTGGGGCACGGGGGCACTCTGCAGGGCCATGCTGGGCAGGCTGGGAGGCAGACCCAGCTCATGGGGTCACTGCCATTGCCCCAGGGCTGCAAGGAATCACTCGCCAGGCTCCTTTGGTGGGGCTTTTGTGTGCCGTGGGGCTGCACAGCTCTCCTCTGCCTGCTCACACGAGATTGAGCACTTGAGCTCTGGTCAGGCCACCTTGGAGGAGATCCCCCCTTAGGAGGGAAGTGCTGCAGTGGAGGCCAGCTGTGCCACTGCCGTGCCCACTGCTAGTCCCTGCCTGCAGTCCCAGCTCAGCCCCACAGCAGCACTGGCACCAAGCTGCAGGAGCAGCCGGGCCTGACGCCACCAGCAGGGCTCAGCAGGACAGGGCGGCTAGTGGCAAGAGAGCAGCTCTGCATGCCCCAAGTGCTGGTGCTCCTTGGCCGTGCTGCTGGGATAGGACTCTTTTCCTCTGCACCTCTGCACACGGGCACTGCCCCTGCACAGCCAGGCCTGGTCTCAGAGGAAGGCTTCTCTCTGTAGATGTCAGAGACTGATTTTTTAAAGTGTGATTTGTGCTGTTGGACTGTGGTTGTCAAGCATGTTGTGCTTTATCCTGGCAGAAAGCTCAGCACCACATAGCTCATCCTCGCCCCCAAAATAATCATGTGTTGAGATAAGGACTTTTTGATAGCAAAAGAAAGGAAGAGATGTTGCTGCTGCTCATGATGATGGTAATGTAGTTTAGTAAATCAAGCGATGCACAGTGCAATTGCTCACCACACACTGACCGATACCCAGCCTGTCCCCAAGCAGGGGTCCCCCTGAACCTGGCCAGCCTGCCTCAGGATCTCCTGTGTAGGTCCTTTGACCTTACTTTGTTTTATGTCAAAATCAGCAGTGGTGGGACTTCATTCAGGCCACAGACGTCCACCATTATCTTCCACTCCCCATTAGAATTTTGCACTGTCCATATGGGACTATTAAAGGATGAGAGAGCCTTGCTGATCACTCCTTGGCTCTCCAGTCAATGAACCAGGTAATGCAGGGGAATCAGGGAGTCTCTGTCGGTGCAATACTGCCTCAGGTGCACTGTTGTGGTAGCGATTGGCACCTGCTCTTCATTGGCCATCAGCACCTCCAGAGCAGAAGGGTCCTGTGAGAGAGTGGGCAAGGTAGACAACTGTTTAAAGGTAAACCTTTGCATTTTTGAAGTACCCTTTCCTGAAGGAGTCTATTCTAAGTGTGCACAGAGCTTCTGGTCCAGTGTCAAGGGGTTGCTTTTGCCACTTTTTCCCATTAGACTCACCTCAGCCTCCAATACAGTTAGCTACTGGGATTCTCCTGTCATTCCAGAAATGCAAATGGGTTTTGGCCCTTTTAGCACTACACTTTGCACTGGTGTCCACTAGAGCCTTGCATCTTCTGTGGGTCTGATGTGCCAGGCCATGGAATCCTCAAAGTCCAATACACCCAGTTGCCTCCTTCCTCCCCCCGGTTGGAGGTAGAACCCCTCTAGTCCCGCTCATAGTATTCATTACTCTGTTTGGAGGACTTCCCACTAGAAACAGGAGCAGCAATTTTCTCAGAAGAACCACTTTTTGTGAATGTTTTTCCTTGCGCTTCATGTATCCATGCCTCTAGGATGGAGGTAGATTTTCCATCCCATTTTCTCATGGCTTCTCCGTGATCACACAGTTAAAACCACAGAGCTGCACGTGGTATGTACCCACTATATCACCTTTCTTGAGTAGAGGGACACTTGCACCTGAGAGCTGAGGTATTGGTTCGTACAGGTGGGGAGGAAGATGTATTCTCTTGTAGTTCTTGGACCTACTCAGACAGTTTCTCCATAGACGAGACACAGGTTCGTAGGGAAGAAGAGAGACTTTCTTTGTAATGCCATAGCTGGCTAGCCAATTCATCCACCATGGGTTCCTCTTGGTCTTTCCTGGTCATTACTGCCAACGAATTGGCATATGATTATGGTGCGCTCTCTACAAACTTCTGTCACATGGGTCATGTGTACTTGACTTCATCTGGATCTTTGGACAGCTGTTAGTTTTCTAGGTTTCTACAAATCACCTTCAGCATGGGTAATTCCCTCAGGTACAGGATACCCCTCTGCATGGTGGTCCACTTGCCTGGTTGACATAGAAGATCTTCCTTCAAGGGATACCTTTCTTTCAGGCCTGAGAGGATTAAGTTCCTTGTGCCCTTTTCCAATGGCTTTCTCAATCACCCCTCACCTACAGGAGGATCCCAGCTGCTTGGCTTCCCTGCCCTCTAAATCCAGACTGTTAGCCCCCTTCTCTCAGCACTGGAGCAGCCAGCTGACAATGTGCTCACCGAGATGATGGCTAAAATATTTTCCTATGTCTCGTAGCTTACACTGGGATAGGGATCACATGGTTTCTGATGCTTATATGACCTCTTCTTCTTGGTCACCCTGCTTCCATGATGGACCAACTTAGCAGAAACCTGCCTCTTCTACTTCCTCCTCCTTTCTTGTCTGGGTGCCTGAGTTTCTTTCCTTTCTAAAGAAAAACTGACTTTTACACCCATTGTTTTCTCTTGCATAAAGAGGCAACCGATACTGGCACAGGCTGGTTCTCTGGCCCAGCCATGGGGCCCATTGCAGGTGCTGGAGTGGCTGCAGGGCCCATCACTGGAGTTGTTCTGGCTGCAGGGCCTTCTGGATGAGTTGAAGTGGCTGCAGTGCCTATCGCAGGTTTGGGAGTAGCTATAGGGCCTGTCACGAGTGTCAATTTAACTTTGGGCCCACCTCAGGAGCTGGAGTGCCTGCAGGGCCTGTTGCAGGGTTTGGAGTGGCTTTGGACAGGCCATATGCCTGTCCTGGAGGAGAAGGGAGATATGCAGGAGAAAGAGAGAGGGAAGAAGTGGTGAAAAGCATCCCCCACTGTCCATCCCAGTTCCACCCACCCTGCATAGGTTTACTCCCCAAGGAGAAAAGGCAAAGAGTTTAAAAGAGTGTAATTCTAAATAATTTCTAAGAGATGAAGAGATGGTTCCTGAGATATGGAGGCAGCAATTATTTTATCCTGTCATAAGTCAGCATTATCCAATACAGCAAAACAGTAACCTTAAACCAGCCCCCAGAACTGATAAAGAGCACGCAGTGGATGACAATTAGTAATGTGCTGTACAACACAATTCTGAAAACAAGCACCACAGACCCCAGATCAAAAATATCAATACTGTGATCAGCAACTGGTAAACTGATCTAATGCTTTTAACAATTTACTTTTAAAACGCTGTGGTCAGCTCTGTCATCTCAACCTTTGTGCTCCATGCTAGGCACCAAAAAGCCTTTCTGTGGTTTGACCCAGCAGGCAGCTCAGAACTGTACAGATATTCATCCAATGGACTGCAGGAGAGAAGAGGGAGAAAAAAAAAAAAAAAAGTAAAAGTTTATGAGTTGATATAAAAGCAGATTAATAGGACACAAAGGAAATAATGATAACAACAACAATAGCAATAAATTGTTATTATATATTTCATCATCATCATCATCATCATCATCATCATCATCATCATCATCATTATTATTTTTATTATTATTATTAGTAGTAGTAGTAGTAGTAGTAGTAGTATAGACACAGATATAATTATTATTATGGCCTGGCACATCAGACCCACAAAATGTATCAGGCTCTACTAGACACCAGTGCACAGTGTACCCTAATGCCATCAAGCTAGAAAGAGGTCCACCTGTATATCTGGAGTGACAGGGGGATCCCAAAAGTTAACTGTACTGGAGGCTGAAGTGAGTCTAACTGGGAAGGAATGGCCAAAGCACCCCATTGGGACTGGCCCGGAGGCTACGTGCGTCCTCGACATAGGCTGCTTTAGGAGAGGGAATTTCAAAGTTCCAAGGTGGGGCTTTGGCAGAGCTGTCTTGGAGAAAAAGGACATGAACCAGTTGTCTACCTTGCTTGGCCTTCCACAGAACCCTTCTGTTGGGGGTTTGCTGAGGGGTGAAGAACAGCAGGTGCCAATGGCTACCATGGTGGCGCACCTGAGGCAGCGTCGTGCTAACCGAGACTCCCTGATTGCCATCCATGAGCTGGGTCATCGACTGGAGAGCCAAGGTGTAGATGCAGAGCTTGGGAGCGTAGTTTAGTGATGGACTTGTCAGCACTAAGGTAAAGTTGCCTGACCTGGGTGACACATCCCAGAGTAGTGTCAGGCACAATGCAATTCTTTTTGTCTTCTGCATCTACAGCACAGGAAGTAGGATTTTTCCCTGCTCTATTGACTGGGCAGCTCTTTTCACTTTACTCAGTTTAGGTTTGTGTTGCTGGAGGGGGACAATTTCCCAAAAGAAGCCAAGCTCATGGGTACAGCTACAGCCACAGGAAGATTTTTTTTTTCACTTTTCACCCTGAGTTTTCCACAGAAGACCAAAGAGAGACCATGGATGTCCAGTTGTCTACTAAGATTCATTTAGAATTTCTCAGGATCAAACGGTCATTTCAAATTTATTTTATTTTATTTTATTTTATTTTATTTTATTTTATTTTATTTTATTTTATTTTATTTTATTTTATTTTATTTTATTTTATTTTATTTTATTTTATTTTATTTTATTTTATTTTATTTCAGTGTTTTTCTGTTCCTTGTGCAGGACCTCATGACCAGAACCACCAAATGCCCAATATCAGCTCAGTGAGCGATTTCCTCCTGCTGGCATTCGCAGACACACGCGAGCTGCAGCTCATGCTCTTCGCGCTCTTCCTGGGCATCTACCTGGCTGCCCTCCTGGGCAACGGCCTCATCCTCAGCGCCGTAGCCTGCCACCACCGCCTCCACACCCCCATGTACTTCTTCCTCCTCAACCTCGCCCTCCTCGACGTGGGCTACATCTCCACCACTCTGCCCAAAGCCATGGCCAATGCCCTCTGGGACACCAGGGCCATCTCCTATCAAGGCTGTGCTGCTCAAGTTCTCTTTTTTGTCTTCTTCTTTGGTTCAGAGTATTCAGTTCTAACTATCATGGCCTATGACCGCTACATTGCCATCTGCAAGCCCCTGCACTATGGGAGCCTCCTGAGCAGCAGAGCTTGTGCCCAGATGGCAGCAGCTGCCTGGGGCAGTGGCTTTCTCAATGCTGTCCTACACACGACCATTACATTTTCCCTTCCCCTCTGCCAACGCAATGCTGTGGACCAGTTCTGTGAAATCCCCCAGATCCTCAAGCTGTCCTGTTCAGATGCCTACCTCAGGGAAGTTGGGGCACTTGTGTTTAGTATTTTTTTGGCCTTTGGTTGTTTTGTCTTCATAGTGGTATCTTATGTGCTGGTATTCAGGGCAGTGCTGAGGATGCCCTCTGAGCAGGACCAGCACAAAGCGTTCTCCACATGCCTCCCGCACCTAGCCGTCATCTCCCTGATGGTCAGCACTGCCATGTTTGCCTACCTGAAGCCTCCCTCCACCTCGTCGCCGTCCCTGGACCTGGTGGTGTCACTTCTGTACTCAATAGTACCTCCGGCAGCGAACCCACTCATCTACAGTATGAGGAAATGGGAACTAAGGGATTCCATCAGGACTCTACTTGAATACACACATCTTCAGCAAATTCACCTATAATACTATGCCTAATATTAGAAATCCCAGTTTTTCTCAGAAATAAAATAATATCGTGTCTTCTGTTAATAAATGTCTGTGTTATTATTTTCTCTAAGTATTTCACTTTTGAATTAAATAATATTATTTTTAACCCCCTCTAGAATCAATTATTTTCCTATTGAAGATGACTCCCTGTGTAGATAAACCCAATAATAATTCCATTAGAAGTTCACTGGCCTCAGCTGCCATCTCTTCCCATCCCCTCTGGAGCTGGGGAAGAAGCCCCAGCATGCAGGAGGGGCTCAGGGCCAAGAGCCCAGCTGCCACATGCAGGAGCAGCCCTGGTGGCCCTCGGGGCTGCCCCTCACTGCCCACTGGGCTCTGCCTGTCTGCTGCCTTTGGGTCAGGGCTGCTGCTTCCCTGGAGCCATGACCATGACCAGCAGCAGGACGTGGCCTTTTCCCTGCTGCTCTCTTTTGGCTTCCTCATTGTTCTCTTGTGCTCTTACATTTGGATAACCTCTTAGATCTCATGTACCTTGGTGACAGTCCTGTTCTCTCTGCAGTGGCATCCCTGTGGCTGCAGGCAGCAGCAGGCACTGTGCAACCCTGGGTCACAGCTGCCTCCCTGCTAGCACCACAGTAACAAGAGGGGCTGTTCAGGGCAAACCCAGAAGCCTGGACACCTCTTCCAAATGTGCTATCAGGAACACAGCCAAGGGGTTGCTCCCTTCTCTTCTCTATTCTGGGTGTTCATCATAGAGTGAAGGACACAGGCTGAAAGTGGTTCCTGAGGAACCAGGGGCAGGACCAAGAGCTTCAGTTATGGCAGAACTTGCCTAAGGAGATGACAACTGATCTTAAATTTATCTGCATGGGACTGCACCCCCGGCAGTGGGGCAGATGGCAGATTGCAGCCTGGAGAGGAATCTGGAGCTTCCAGGAGATGTCAGGGGATCTGCAGGGACAATGTGCTCAGTGGGTAGTGATTAGAACCTCATAAAATGTGTGTCCATGCAAAGAAGGGTATGGTAAAGGAAAAGGTGAATCTGAGAAGTCCATGGGCTAAAGGAGGGCTCTGAAAGGCCACAAGAGATGGTGAAGAGCCAGCAGGCAAAGGCCCATAAGACTGCAGAGTATTTGCGGATATACATTTTGAAGTGCTGTGGGCCAGGTCTGGTACAGCACTAGCCTGCCCTTTGTGTCCTCAGAGACACCCCATGGCCCTGCCCAGCACTGCCCTGTGCTGCTGAGCCATCAGGGCAGATGGAAAGGGGCTCAGCAGCAGAGATCCCCATGGACGTAGGTCTGCTGCCCAGCCTGAGCAGCACGGGTACGGAGGAGATCCCCGGGGGTCCCAGGGCACCACAGCCCCTGGCTCTCACAGCAGCACCGCCAGCTTGGGGCCCTGCAGGGAGCACAGGGAGGGAAGCAGCAATGGCTGACCTGGCCAGCACACACTGCCCTGGGCAAGGCTCCCTGGGAGCAGGGATGGCCCTGGGGAAGAGCAGGGCAGCATTGCTGGGCCTGCACTGATGGGGAAAGGGCAAAGGGAAAGCTCTTTGTGCAGGCCCCTGCTCGGGGCAGGCTGCTCTGTGGCTGGGCCAGGCCTCTTGTGCTGGCCTGAGGAGCGGGGCTGGCCCTGTGGGGCACAGGCACCCTGTGCTGGGGATCTGCCAGGCAAGAGAGCAGGGCTCCTGCAGCTTCACGGACCTCCATCTCCTGGCACCACCGACACCTCCTTGCTCCATGCATCCAGCAGATAAATACCTATCATCCACCTGCTTTCTCTTCTTCTAGAGGAACTGGGTTCAGAATAAAAAAAACAAGTAAAACTCACAAATTGTGAGCCACAGAAGGCCCTGATGCTGTGCAAGAAATGCTCAAAAACAGCAGCCACAACTGTGGGTGACCATCACTGGTCACACAACCAAAACACTGTACCACAAGGGGCTGCTTTGCTGAGAGTAACTCTGTCCCAGCCAGAGCCAGTACAGGGCCACTGATGGACAAGAAGACTCCCTCTGAGCTCTGGAAGGAGCCAGGAAGGTGCTAATAAGCACCAGGACAATTGAGGAAGCCCAAAGGCCCTTCTGAAGGGTCACTGAGTGCCACCTGAGAGGCAGTGCTGGGCAGTGAGGAGGGCCAGGAGAAAGAATTGTGAGAAGGCTGTGAGAAACAAGGAAATTCACGGCTTTAGCAGATCCTTAAAGTCCTGCCTGAGTCCCCAAATGGAAAGGAGGGTATGTCTGTGGGTGGAGAAGTAGCCAACTCTTGGGACTGGGACAGGGTTGAAGGGTCCTGCGTGAATCTGGTCTGATGGAGAAGTGTCCACCTTGCATGTGTGCCTCAGCCTGGGAGCAGGGGCCTGCCCACGGTGCAGGATGGCTGGGCTGTGCTCAGCCATGCCCCAGGAGATGACCTTGCTCTCTTCCTCCCCACCACTCCCCACACGGGGCAGGCCCTCAGGAAACACCCCTGAGCCTGGAGATGCACCAACCTGCTGCGGTGAGGTGCCACTACTGCAGGAGGAGAGGGGAGGGTTGGAGAGACACATGGGGCCTGTGGGCAAGGGTGGTGTGGCCTGGGGAAGTGAGTGTCTGGGAAAAGTTACCCTGGAGACAAAGGAGCCATTCTGGAAAGAAAACTTGTAGGCAGGAACCGCATTTTTGTGGCAGTGCAGAGCTGCTGGGCACATTGTGCAGGGTGCTCTGATGGACTTTTGTGTCCTTTACCATCGTATATTAAGTGGTGCTTTTCTCTGAAATAGAGCAGCCAACAGAGGTGTGATGGATACTCTGAGATCATGAAAGCCATCAGAAAGCTGATCCCAATGGGATGTCTGATACGGGGAGGTCAGGAGAAGGCTGGATGGGAGAGATGTGAGATCTGGGGGAGGGAATAGGGGCTTGGACAGCAGAAATGAAGGATTTTGTAGATGTAAATTGGTTCAGGTTATGCTAATGCTGCTGTAACCTTGACCTAAAACAATCACATGCGGCCCTTCCCCACTTTCAATCAGTAACCTTAAGTCACAAATCTAAGTGCTGCTCCACACCCTGACGGGAATCCACTACTCCAATGTCTGAACTCAAAGATTCCCTTGAAGTCAAAACTCAGCCCATAGCCTCTTTCCCTTAACTTTCCTCTATTGCTCACCCTGATCCCTGTCCTTAACGCTAGCATTAAAAGTCTCTCTTTAACCCTGGACTTCTAGGCAGACCTGAACAAAATCGTAAATTGCAAAGCTTGCCAATAATTTAACCACAGGCTTGACACCCCAGGCAGCACACAAAAGTCTTCCACTAAAATTTTGCCTAAACTCTAACTCAGAAAGGTGAGCCTTGTTCCCTAATGCCATACATGAACACCTAACAGCCAAAGCCCCTGTTCCTGTGCATTAACCTCATCACCTTCAGCCCCTGTCCACAACCTTAACTTCAGGTGCTTGGCCCCTTGTTGCAGGAGAAGAACTGTGAGGCTGCTGTGCAGTTGCTTGGCATTCAAAGATGAATGTGAGGGGTCATGGGTCTGATCAGCTTATGGGCCACAAGTAGGAGATGGGTGGGAATCCTATGAACCCTACCTCAGGATCTCCTGTCTCTGCAGGAGGAATGTGACTGTGGCAGTGACTGTGAGGTCACTTCTGTCTCTGCACTTGATAGGGCAGCAGCAGGAACTTGTCATGCAAAGGGACTGTGAGGTCACTTGTGTCTGGAGGTGGCAGGTCAGCCTTGACTTCTCCCTGGGAGCTGCACTTTTGGGCTGACATCTGGCAGTGGCCCTGCTAGGCCAGCAGAAGGCACTGCTTGGCATGCTGACTGGGGGATCCTCTCTGCCTCCAAACCCAGGGGGACGCAGACAGAAAGAAGGCCCCAACATGGGTTGTCCTGTCCCTTCTGCTTGAGTCCATGAGTGGGCAGCAGCAGGCACAAGGCTTGGCTGTGTGTAGCCAAGAAGCTGCAAGGCAAGCAGCAGGCCCCTGGCTTGGAAGTTGCTGCTGAGGTGAGTTGTGTCTGGTTGGCTGAGAGGCCGCAAGGAGCCTGTTGGGATGCCTACTTCAGGAGTGGTTTCCTCCCTGATGGAGTTTACTTTGGTAGTAGGAAAGAGCAGGAAAGAAAAAACTTCCACAAAGTGCACCATGGATGGTTGGCACTGGCTACAAGGAAGAAGAAATATCCAGGGGAACAACTGGTCTTGCTGCTAGAGTCTGAGGCAAAGAAGGCATTAAGTACCTCAGCCTTTACCTTATCTCGAGATCATTAACAGATTTCCCCCATGTCCAATGAAGGATGATGATTCTCCTTATTCCTCTTTTATTTAAAGTATTTCTATAAGCCGTGTTTATTGTCTTTGACAGTAATAGACAGATGGATCTCCAGCTGGGCTTTGGCCTTTCAACTTTGACCTGCACAGCCCCATAACATTCAGGACACAGCTCCAGACAAACTGACAGCATGCATGAGAATGAAGAACAGAAAAAGTAGAATCTGGCAGCCTTCCACACACTGTTTTTCTGTGACTCTGTGATACAGTTCCATTCAACTGGTTACTCCTGTATTATCCAAACGTTCATAATGCTCGTAATGCTACTATCTTGTCAGAGATAGCACAGTCACACAAAGGTTGAAGCATCTGCCTGCAGATATGAACGGCTGACAGAAAGGAGCATCAGTGTGGGGGAATGTTGAGAAACTGCATGATTTTGCCTAAAGTAACTTCTTGATGTTTACAAAGAGAAGGACCAAGTCCTGCACCAGAGGAAGAGTAACCCCATGCATTAGGGCAGACTGGGACCCTGCTGAGTGTGCAGTGGCGAGGTGGAGGAGGGTTTGGGCACCATGAGGGATGCCATACGAACAGTGGTGCCTGTTCACGAGGAACCAGGTCAGCTTCCTACAGAGCTGCCTTACGAGGAGCATGGCCACCAAGAAGATCTGAGTTCCCAGACTCAGCTCAGATCCCCTGAGACACCACACAAACAGTGAAAACAACTAGCCAGTAAAGAGGTGCAGGTCTGGGAGTCACTAGGACATCCTCATGTGGAGAGGAGCAATGAGAATGGCAAGACTCAAAGTCCCAACAGGACTGAGGTCTTTGTGTCCATGGCTATGGCTGTTGTCACTGTCACTGAGGCCTATGAGGACACAGCTTGTTCTTAATGCACCAGGGCCTCATTGCCTCCTCGCCCACACCATGAAGCAGGCAGGGGTCATACCATTCTCCTGTACTTGGCCATGCACATCCCCATGTCCTACTGCCCCACAAAGAGCCCTGAGCAACCTGTCAATGGAAAGATCTCCCTTCCTTGAGTTGTGAGTCAAGGCCAGGCCCTTGTGATTGGTGACAAACATCCGGTTTGTCCACACATTAGTGTCACCTTCACACAGCTTTTGTCTCCTTGTCCTCACTGCCTCCACTGTTCTGCTCTAATGAGCTCCAAGGGAGGCTGTGTCAGTGCTGGCCCTCAGGAGGAAACTGCAGGAAACTTGCCTCTGACTTGGACTTCTGGAGAGATGTCTTCAATTGTCTCGGAGTGCCTGAGGTTTGTGGGCTCATCAGCAAAGCCCCCAGAGGGGTGATTGCAGTGCCTTGGGCTGGTGCTGTGCTGCTGAGCTGGGCCGGGCTCCTGGGACAGAGAGAGCCCGTGGCAAGAGGGCCGTGGTGCAGAGAGACAGCTGTGCCCAGGAGCAGCTCCTCTGCACAGTGCAGCAAGGCTGGGGGCTATGACCGCAGCTGGCATGGGGAGAGGAGAGAAGGAGAGAGGGCTTGGATCCTGTGGTTCCACAAGTTTCACATACACCCAAATCTCAAGCCTGTGCCACACTGCTGCTGGCCTAGGCCTTTTACTTCAGATGGAGGCCTTTTCCTGCAGCATATACCACATTCATCATGGCACAAAAATACTGTTTCTACACCAACGTTCTGGAGCCTCCTTCATGTTAGGCCACATTTCAGTGTCCTTCGTGCTGCTTGCAGGGTTTTGTCTCATGGATGAACTGGATCACAGAATCCCAGAATCATCTAGGCTGGAAGAGACCTCCAAGATCACCTAGTCCAACCTCTGACCTACCACTAACAAGTCCTCCACTAAACCATATCACAAAGGATCACTGAGTATTCTGAAGCCCAATACCATGCTACTCTTGTTGTGATGATGATGATGATGATGATGATGATGATGATTAATATTATTACTGTTATTATTACTTAGCCTCTGAAGCACAGAATCGGAGAATCATACAACGGTTGAGTTGGAAAGCACCTCGACGATCATCTAGTTCCAACCCCCCACAGGCAGGGACACCACCCCCTAGATCAGGTTGCTCAGGGCCTCATCTAACGTGGCCTTGAACACCCCCAGGGATGGAATATCCACAGCCTCAGCCACAGCATTCCACTCCCTGGAAGGCAAGTCATCAAGCCCCATAGACTTGTACTTCTTGAGCTTCTTCAGGTGGCATCAAATCTTCTCTTCACTTACAACAGGTGGGAATTTGCACCCCCAGCCTCTACCTATGGGTTCAGAGAATGAAAGACTTGGGAAGCCTGACTGGCAGGGAAGACTGAGGCAAAGAAGTTGTTGAGTCCCTCAGGCTTCTCCATGTCTGTCATTACCAGTTCACCCTTCTCATCCATCAGAGGGGGTACAATCTCCTTGGCCTTTCTTTTCTGAGCAAAGTACCTATAGGATCTCTTCCTGTTATGCTTTTCATCCCCCGATAAGCTGAGTTCCATCCATGCCTTGGCTTTCCTTATCCCATCCCTGCACATCCAAAACTGAAACATGTGAGAGGGCCTGGGAAAAGTAACCCTGGATCCACAGAAGCCATTTGGGAAACAAACCTTGAAGGTAGGAAGTGTGATTTTGCGTAGGTGCAGAGCTGAAGGGCACATTGTGCAGCATGCGCCTACAGACCTTTGTGTCCTTTTCCCTCCTGACTACAATGCCACTTCCTTCTCAGGAATGGAGCAGCCAACAGAGGTGAGACAGATACACTGAGATGGTAAATGTCATCAGAAAGCTGATCCCAGTAAGATATGGGAAGGTCAGGAGCAGCCTGAACAATAGAGATGTGAGATTTTGGGGTGGGAAGAGGAGCATGACAGCAGAAATTAATGATTTCATAGAGGTAAGAGCATTCATGCAATGCTGGTAGAGCAGTAAAACTGACTTAAAACAGTCACATATGGCCCTTACCTTACTTGAGCCAGTAATTTTAATGCTAAATAAACCTAAATGCTACTACAACAAACTGAAAGGAATCAATTTTCTCTCTTGATAACCATAATCCTTTCACTTAAAAAATACATTAAAATGCCTTATTTAACCCTAGATTCCTTCGTAGACAAAAAACACTTGTAAACCACAGAGCTTGTCCATACCTTAACCACAGACCTGACACAACAAACAGAACACGAAACAATCCCACTAAAACTTTGCATAATCTCTAAACCAGAAAGTGAAAAAGAGATACCGAAGGGGCTAGAGAAAGCTCATCTCTACCTCAGGATCTCATGGCCCAGCAGCAGGAATGTGACTGTGGCAGGGACTGTGAGGTCAATTCTGTCTCTGCACTTGATAGGGCAGCAGCAGGAATGTGTCACGGAAAGGGACTGTGAGGTCACTTGTGTCTGGAGGTGGCAGGTCAGCCTTGACTTCTCCCTGGGATCTGCACTTTTGGGCTGACATCTGGCAGTGGCCCTGAAAGGCCAGCAGAAGGCACCTGCTTGGCATGCTGACTGGGGGATCCCCTCTGCCTCCAGACCCAGGAGGACCCAGGCAGAAAGAAGACCCCAAGATGGGTTGTCCTGTCCCTTCTGCTTGAGTCCATGACTGCACAGCAGGAGGCACAAGGCTTGGCTGTGTCTCCACAAGAAGCTGCAAGGCCAGTAGCAGGCCCCTGGCTTGGAAGCTGCTGCTGAGGTGACTTGTGTCTGGTTGGCTGAGAGGCCGCAAGGAGCCTGCTGGGTTGGGATGCCTACTTCAGGAGTGGTTTCCACCCTGATGGAGCTTTCTTTGGTTGTAGGAAAGAGCAGGAGAGAAAAAACTGCCACAAAGTGTGCAATGGAAGGTTGGCACTGGCCATGAGGAGGAAGAAATGTCCAGGGGAACAACTGGTCTTGCTGCTAGTAACAGAGGCAAAGAATGCATTAAGTGTCTCATCCCTTGTCACCAGGTTTTTCCCATAAATTCCAATAAGTCATTATGATTCTCCCTAATCCTTCTTCATTTAAAATATTTTTATTTATTTTTTTATTTATTTTATTGTCTTTGACAGTAATAGATGGATTGAGCTCCAGCTGGGCTTTGGCCCTTCTAATTTTGACCTGCACAGCCCCATAACATTCAGGACACGATTCCAGAGAAACTGACAGCATGCATGAGAAGAAAGCGCAGCAAATGTGGAACCTGACAGCCTTCCGTCCCCTACCCTTCGGTGATTGTGCTGCAATTCCATTCAACAGGTTTCTCCTGAATTATCCAATTTTCCCAGGAACTCTTGCTGTGCTGATGTCTGGTCAGAGATAGCACAGTCACGTGAAGGTTGAACCATCTGCCTGCTGACATTAACAGCTGATAGAATGTAGCATCACTGTGGGTGAACCTTGAGAAACTGCAGGATTTTGACTTCAGAAAACTCTTGACTTTCACATGGAGAAGAGCCCAGTCCTTTACCAGAGGAAGAGGAACCCCACACATCTGGGCACCCTGGGACCCTGCTGAGTGAGTAGTGGCCAGGAGGAGGAGGCCCTGGGCACCATGAGGGATGCCATAGGAGCAGTGGTGGCTCCTCACGAGGGACCAGGCCAGCTTCCTACAGAGCTGCCTTATGAGGAGCATGGCCACCAAGAAGATCTGAGTTATCACACGGCTCAAATCTGCTGTGACAGTAAGAGATAAGGGTATGCAGCCAAAAAGGAAAGATGTGGAGGTCTCGGAGTCCCTAGGAGAGCCATGTAGAGGCAGGGTAGAGGGCTCTGACAAGGCTGAAAGTCCCAAGAGGACCAGGACTTTGTGTCCATGGCTATGACTGTTGTCTCTGTCACTGAGACCTAGGAGGAGACAGCTGATCGTTAAAGCTCCAGGGCCTCATTGCCTCCTCACACACACCCATGAACCAGGCAGGGGTTGTACCATTCTCCTGCACTTGGCCATGCACATCCCCCTCTCCTACTGCACTACAAAGAGGCCTGAGCAACCTGTCAAGGGAAAGGATCTCACTTCCCACAGTATGGGTGTCAAGGCCTAGCCCTTGTGCTTGGAAACACACATCCATTTTGTCTACACATCACTGTCACCTTCACATTGCCTTTGTCTCCTTGTCCTCAATGCCTCCAGTGTTCTGCTCTAATGACCTCCAAGGGAGGCTGTGTCAGTACTGGCCCTCAGGGGGACACTGCAGGAAACTTGCCTCTGACTTGGACTTCTGGAGAGATGTCTTCAATTGTCTCTGAGTGCCTGAGGTTTGTGGGCTCATCAGCAAAGCCCCCAGAGGGGTGATTGCAGTGCCTTGGGCTGGTGCTGTGCTGTTGAGCTGGGGCGGGCTCGTGGGACAGAGAAAACTCATTTCAGAAAGTCCCATGAAGCAGAGACACAGCTGTGCCCAGGAGCAGCTCCTCTGCACAGCGCAGTAGGAAAGAGACACAGAGGCAGACACAGGGAGAAGAAAAGGAGAGAGGGCTCGGAGGCACTTGGCAGTGGGAGGATGCTGAGAGCTGCCTGCAGGAGAAACCTGCACAGCCCTTGACAAGGTAAGGGTCTGGCTGCAGGGCCATGCAGCTGCAGGTCCTGGAAGGGTCTCCTGCTGGGTGTTGTTTCGGGGAGGGTAGTGGGCAATGCAGTAGGCTTTGAGAGTCCTGCTGGGTTGCAGTGTGAGTTGAGGAAGTCTGGCAGAAGCCCCTTGGATTTCCATAGCATGGCTGCTCCTGGTAAACCAAGAGCAGAGTGATCAAGCCTTCCCCAGACACTGCTGGGGATGCACACCAACTTTCAGATAACCATCTGAAGTCTATGGGGCATCCTCCTGTGCTCTAGACTGTTCTCCAGCAGGATGCAGCTCTCTTGTGGAATCCTTCTTTTATCCAGTTACCTCAAGGAGAGGACACTTCCATGCTAGGGCCATGTCCGTGCTGCTGGGTGACTGTCAGTGGGCAGCTGGATTGAGGTCTCTGCACCCCTGGGAAAAGAGGGAAGGGCTGAGATCCTGATCAGACACCAGGAGAAAAGGTGAGGATTCTGACCAGCTTCACTTGGACTGCGGCTTCTGTGCTCTCAACTGGCTCTACTTTCTTCTCAGAGAAACCCCTAAGCTTGTTTGTTGTCCTAAGGATTAGAAAGGAAAAGAAAGCAAATCCTACCTTGCTCTACACTGTGGTGGATGAGATTTTGCAAAATGACTGCAAAGCTCAGTGATACCACACGTCGACTGAACTTGACTTTCCCTCATGTTCGTGCTTCCCTCTTGCTGCACTCCCTGAACAACTCCTCTGGAGCTCACAGCTGCCCCTGCTCCCAGTGCCGCTCTCAGCCAACACCAGCCACAGCTCAAGCAGGACATATGCAGAAAGGTTCTCCTGCACAGAGAGAGACTCGGGCTGGGGGGAATTCTATGAGATGCAATAGGTTTCCCTGAGAGAAATCTGTGTGCTCAGAGTGCTCAGAGAAGTCTGTTCCAACATTTTTCTTCCTTCTCTTCAATAGACGACAGTGTCCAAAGGAAGGAAATGCCCAACAGCAGCTCTGTGAGCGATTTCCTCCTGCTGCCATTCGCAGACACACGCGAGCTGCAGCTCCTGCACTTCGCGCTCTTCCTGGGCATCTACCTGGCTGCCCTCCTGGGCAACGGCCTCATCCTCAGCGCCGTAGCCTGCCACCACTGCCTCCACACCCCCATGTACTTCTTCCTGCTCAACCTCGCCCTCCTCGACCTGGGCTGCATCTCCACCACTCTGCCCAAAGCCATGGCCAATGCCCTCTGGGACAACAGGGCCATCTCCTATCAAGGCTGTGCTGCACAGGTCTTTTTCTTTCTCTTCTTCATATCAGCAGAATATTATAACCTTACTATCATGGCCTACGACCGCTACGTTGCCATCTGCAAGCCCCTGCACTACGGGAGCCTGCTGGGCAGCAGAGCTTGTGCCCAGATGGCAGCAGCTGCCTGGGGCAGTGGCTTTCTCATTGCTATCCTGCACATGGCCAACACATTTTCCCTGCCCCTCTGCCAAAGCAATGAGCTTAATCAGTTTTTCTGTGAACTTCCTCAAATCCTCCAGCTGTCCTGTTCAAAGTTGTTCCTCAGGGAGTTTGGGCTTATTTTCCTTAGTGTCTGTCTAGCATTCGGTTGTTTTGTTTTCATTGTGCTATCCTATGTGCAGATTTTTAGGGTGGTGCTGAGGATGCCCTCTTCTCAGGGCCAGCACAAAGCCTTTTCCAAGTGCCTCCCTCACCTGGCTGTGGTCTCTCTGTTTATCAGCACTGCCATGTTTGCCTACCTGAAACCCCCCTCCATCTCCTCCCAATCCCTGGACCTCGTGGTTGCAGTTCTATACTCTGTGGTTCCTGCAGGCATGAACCCCCTCATCTATAGCATGAGGAACCAGGAGCTCAAGAATGCCTTGCAGAAACTCTTTGGATACATAGTTCTTCATCTTAATAATGGACTAATGTCCTAACCGGACTCAAAGTTTTTTCTTATTCAAACAGTCTTTTCTTATTATTTTCCTTTATACCATTTTCTGAAACTTGTTTTTATCATATATTAATGATATTCTAAGTTTCCTATCTGTTAATTATTTCTTTTTATTTTTGTCCAAAAGCTTTGCCATGTAACTATAGAACTTGTCTTTCTGTGTAGATAAAGAAAATAAAGAATCCAGGATAAATTAACTACTTTCAGCTGCTGTCTCTTCACAACTCTGGAGCTGGGGGAGCAGTGCCAGCACGCAGGAGGGGCTCAGGACCAAAAGCCCAGCTGACACATGCAGGAGCAGCCCCGGTGTCCCTCGGGGCTGCCCCTCACTGCCCGCTGGGCTCTGCCTCTCTGCTGCCCTCGGGTCGGGGCTGCTGCTTCCCTGGCCATGGCCAGCAGCAGGATCAGAGTCCCAAAGTGACCAGTGAAAGACCAAGGGCTGGTCTGGGAGCTCCCTTCCTGGTTCCACATTGCCCAGCAAACAGTAACTGGCCTTTGACTGTCCTGGGACTGTCCCACTGGTGCTGGGTCTGATGGCAAATGGCATCCTGGAGAGGAATGTGGAGCTGCTCTTTGGCTGGGCCAGGCCTCTTGTGCTGGCCTGGGGAGTGGGGCTGGCCCTGTGGGGCACAGGCACTCTGTGCTGGGGATCTCCCAGGAATTAGATGAGGTCCTGAAGCTTCATGGACCTCCATCTCCTGTGCAGTGACTGGTGGAAACCAAAGCAACCCAAGCCTGATGGAGTCCTGATGTTGTGCCAGTATTGCTCAGCAATGGACAAAACACTGGTGTGATACCAATGCTGTACATGTATGACCAATGCTCGAAATGACCATTTCAGATGGATGACCATTTCTCAAGAGCCCCCGACTTGTCTTTGATGGGGTTTGTTGTGCTGGGCTGGGCTGCTGTTACAGGGACAGAGACTACTACTGGCAGTAGAGGTGCCCTGGCAAGTCCACCTGGCTCAATCTGTAGCCCCAAGGGTCTCCTTCAGGTCCTCTCTGACAGCGGCCAGTCCAGGGAAGTTCCTCAGATGCAGCCGAGTATCTAGAGGTGGAACTGGTTGCTTATGGTCAGACAGCAAAGCTTTGCCCCAAATCCTGTGCATTCCTTCAGTATTTAAGAAATAGAGCACCTAATTGTCATCACTTGAAGGGATTTGGGTGAATCCTTTCCACAAAGCGTCCCACATTAAGTTGAATTTCTGTTGTCACAAAATGAGAATTTCCAGGATGTATATTCGCTGCAGAAAAAGAAATACCGTTCTTCCCCTGCACTTGCACTACTCTGTTGATTCTGATGTGCATTTAAGGCCATAATCTTCCACTGGTCCTGATTAAACTGACAGTGTTGGAAGTTCCCTTTCCAGCTCTCTGTCTGGACCTATGCACTTCCCATTGGTCTCCAGATTTGCCCACTGCAAACCTTTGATCATTCTGATCCCTCTAACCTACCCAGTTAGTCTCTGACCATCAGGGAGTTCAAATTTGACCATGTTTAACAAGTTTATCTAATCATGTCCTTAGGCAGCTCCTCAACTCTTTTTCTATTTAGCATTTCCAATCTAGCTGTATAAAATATTTTATCTTGAAATAAAATAAAATAAAATAAACAAACAAACAAACAAACAAAATAAATCTAATTTCTTGTCCATCTAATTTCTACTTCTTCCTTTGGGAATGTGAAGTTGCCTAGAGGCAGCCTGGACTGGGCACACAGCTGAGGAGTTTGTTCTATTTTTCAGCAAATTGTAACATGGTTTACAGTTGTTTGTTTCAATAAAATAAAATAAAATAAAATAAAATAAAATAAAATAAAATAAAACAAAACAAAACAAAACAAAATAACAACAATAGTAATAATAATAATAACAATAATAATAAAAAATTATGTGCCTCCGTGCAGCCTAAGGTGGGAACTGGTGCAATGGACATTTATGTCCAACTGTTGATTTCAGTGGAGAATCTGTGTGTTGGGTCTGCCTGAGCTGGAGTCACCTTTTCCCTGCAGCAGCCCACACAGTGCTGTGCTCTGCACTCGTAGCTGGAACAGCACTGATATCACTCCAGTGTTGCGTCTATTGCTGCATAGTGCTGGCACAGCATCAGGACTCCTTCTGAGCCCCCAAGAGCCAGCAGTGGGGGTGGGCAAGTGATGGGGAGGGGACATTGCTGGGGCAGCTGACCTAAACCAACCAAGGGATATTCCATAACACCTGAGGTCACACTCAGCAATAAAAGCGGGACTCTCGTGGGGGAGGGGGCTGTTCCTCTTGAACAACCACTACGCGTTTTGAGGCCCTGTTTCCCAGAACATGGCCGAACACCGCTCGCTGATGGGAAGTAGAGAATAATTTTTTCTCTCTCTGTGCTTCCACGCAGACTGATTGTTTCTTTTGTCTCTGTTTTTCCTCCCCATTCCTTTTCCCTTTAATTAAACCTTTCTCATCTCTAAACTCGAGTTCTCTGTGTTGTATTTTCTCCCCCTTCCTCTTTGAGGAGAGGGGGAGTGAGAGAGTGGTTGTGGTGGAGCTCGGCTGCCCACCTGAGTAAAACCACCACACATGGCCAGCAGAAATTAATGATTTCATAGAGGTAAGAGCATTCATGCAATGCCAATGCTGCAGTAACACTGACTTAAAACAGTAATGTATGTCCCTTACCTTACTGGAAACAGTGATTTTAATCCCTAAACCTAAATGCTACTACAACACTCTGAAAGGAATCAATTTTCGCTCTTGATAACCGTAATCCCTTCCCTTAAAACTAACATTAAAATGCTCTATTTAACCCTAAACTCCTTGGCAGATGTAAAACACCCGTAAACCACAGAGCTTGTCCATACCTCCACCACAGACGTGAGAGAAAAAGCAGAACACCAAACAATCCCACTAAAACTTTGCATAATCTCTAACCCAGAAAGTAAAAAGAGATACCAAGGGGGCTAGAGAAAGCTCAGCTCTGCCTCAGGATCTTCTGCCCCAGCAGGAGGAATGTGACCATGGCAGTGACTGTGAGGTCACTTCTGTCTCTGCACTTGATAGGGCAGTAGCAGGAACATGTCACAGAAAGGGACTGTGAGGTCACTTGTGTCTGGAGGTGGCAGGTGACAGTCCTGTGTCTTGACATAGACCTGGGATCTGGACTTTTGGGCTGACATCTGGCAGTGGCCCTGCTAGGCCAGCACAAGGCACCTGCTTGGCATGCTGACTGGGGGATCCCCTCTGCCTCCAGACCCAGGAGGACCCAGGCAGAAAGAAGACCCCCAGATGGGTTGTCCTGTCCCTTCTGCTTGAGTCCATGAGTGGGCAGCAGGAGGCACAAGGCTTGGCTGTGTCTAGCCAAGAAGCTGCAAGGCCAGCAGCAGGCCCATGGCTTGGAAGATGCTGGTGAGTGTCTGTGATGTGACCTTAGCTTCGTTTTTCAAGGAACAGCTGGTGAGGGTTGATGAGACGTTGGTGATATGATGGAAATGCTGGGATGAGAGCAAGGTGGTGAACAGAGGTGGGTGTCTGCAGACTTCCGGGAAACAGGATAAATTGTGGGACAGCATATTAAAACATGTAGAGGAGAAGGCAGAGTGCTGGCAAGAAAGGAAGGACCCAACAGCCCTGTCACTTTGGCTAGAGCTTATGAGTAAACTAGATATAGTCATTGCAATGCAGCCTCTTTGCTTCCTTGCAACCCTGTGCAGAGGCAGGGTGGTGTCATACCAGTGTTCTTCTCATGGCATCACACTGCCCACCACATTCCTCAGACCTCCAGGAAAAGTCCTGAGCCAGACAGGGGGGTGCAGGATCTCCCCTCACAGTGGCTGGGGTCAGGCTTTAGACCTTTTGCTTCACCAAAACCAACCAAGACTTTTCTCAGCACAGTGCTTTGCCTGTCTGTAATCATGGCCTCCAATTATCTGCCCTAACACATCCCTGGGGAGGCTTTGTTAGTAACAGCCCTCAGTGGGACCATTAATACTCCAAGTCACTTCAGCTTTTCCTTTTGAGTTTGCTTTTTCGCTCTGTTGCATCATTCTCCTCTCAGTATCCAAGTTTCATTGACTCAGCACCAAAATACACCATGGAACTCATTAAAACACAGAAACTCCTAAGGAGCCATATCTCTCCAACCGTTTTCTTCAAGTCTTCAAGATTTGATCAGCTAATTGGAGAGCTTTCATGTTGTAGTTAATGGGGAAGATTTCAAAGAGCATCTAATAAAAATCTTTCTTCATTTTAAAGGCTGAATTTTGTTGTGTTTCAGTTTAGAGCATCATTCTTATGTTTGTATTGGTCTAGGGTTTCTCCTTTGAAGCCCTGTTTAGGTGGGAAGAGCAGGATTTTTCCTATTTCAAAACAAACATCAGGAAATAATGCTGCAATTTTCAAAAAAAAACAAAGGTCATGTTCCTTATTTTGTTGCCTCCAGTGATGTTTACCTTCCCAAAAGGATGACTGTACATGATGTATTTTCCACTGATTAATAGGAAATTTCAAATAATTGTGTTAATATTAATCCATATCATACATATTCAATGATAAACTATGAGGTTCTTGCTAAGGAAACCATTAGACAGACTGCTGAGAGATGGGCGAGCTCGAAGAGTAAGGGGAGGGCAAACCAGGAGAACCATGGGAAGTGCATGGGTCCAGACAGGCAGGTGGAAATGGGACGTTCAACAGGGTCTGTGTAATCAAGATGGGTGTTGTCCCTGGAAGATGAGGGAGCACACCATGATAGACAAAGCGATGAGAATGCAAGTAAAGGAGATTATCTGTATTTCTTCTTCTGAGATGAGTATAAATCATGGAAATTATAATTTCTTCCTGATTGGAATTACAGTTCACTTGAGACATTTTACAGAAGGAATTGAATCATTTGAGCTGATGAGCGGTTGCTTTATTAGTTAAGAACTAAAGAAATAACTGAGTACTCAGGCAGAGCACTGCTGTCTGACCAGGGAAAACCTCCTGTGGTCCTGTTGTGTTTGAGGCACTTGCCTGGACTGGCAGATGTCAGAAAAGACCTGCAGGAGGCCGCAGCCCTTTGGGAAAATCAGGTGGAGCCAGGTGGAGTTCCCAGGGCACCTCCACTGCCAGCAGTGGTCTTTGTCCCTGTAACTGCAGCCCAGTCCAGCACAGGAAACCCCTTCAAAAACAAACCTCTTCTTCAGTGGGGTCCTGAGATTGACCTAGATTTGAAATGGCCATTGGAAACCTGAGATACTCTCCCTTATTCCTACTAGACACTGGAACATCCGTTTACCTTCCTGGGTCATCTTTAGCAAACTCAAGCTGAAAAACTCAAGTATAGCATGCTTCAGATGGCTGAGGCAGAACCCATCCGCTTGCCCTGCTTTGGAAATGGCCCCTGTCCAAGTAAGGTTTGAAAGTAAAAAGTGTGGAATGACCCTGCAGGTCAATGTGCAGAGTAAGGGAAAGTCACACATATTGTGCTGGAGTAGCAGAAGGCAAAAAGCATTGCATTGTGCCTCAGAATAATCAAGGAGACCATGTTCTGTTCATCAGTGTGATAAAGCAGAGTGAAGAACATTGAGTTATGTCCTAACATGAAGAAGGATGTACATCACTGGTGAAGGAACTGTCATTTGTGCCATCACCAACGTGAATTACAGAAGCACCACCACATCTAATGGTAACCTGTCCGCTCCAGCTTGCTACACAGGGCAGGGGAGAGGGAGCCGACAGCCAAGGGACATATTTGTGTCTGGAAGGTGGGGCCCAGCAGAGACAAGGAGTCAAGGCCGTGCGGTGGGGGAGACAAGGCACCATACTCCACACGGGGAAGACACCACATGGGGGAGACAGTGCTCCAACCTCTGTCAGCAAAGGGGGACAGCAATCTCAGCTGCACCTTCTGCATGACCGCAGTGCTTCCTGATGGGGGCCATGTCCTACGGTCAGCCCTGGGCTGTATGCCACCCCTGTGCTCTGAAAGGCTTGAGAAGTGGAAGGTCTGACTCCAGAAGGCAGCTGTACCTGAACCAGGGGAATTTCTCTCATGTGCAGTAATTCTTTCTCCTCCCAGCTACTGTTCTGTGGCCCCAGTGTCATAGACACCTTCTGTGGTTTTCCCCCATTGCTGGAGCTGTCCTGCAGTGCCACAGTGATACTCATGGTCTTTCCTTTCATAATCTACATCTTCCTTCCTTCTTTCCTTCCTTCCTTCCTTTGGATCATCTTCCTCTTCTCTTTCCTGCAGTTTTCATGTGTGTGCATCCTCTGTTGACAAGCCCAAGGCCTTATCCACCTGCTCTTCTGTCCTCATGAGTGTTACTGTTTTCTATGACACCGTTGTAACTGTCTGTGTAAAGCCCATAAAGGCTGTGCTCAGAGGTTTTAACCAAGCCCTTTCTCATACCTTCATCATCCCCCTGTCAGTCCTAGGGTTGCTTATAGGTAGTATGGGAAGGGTGAGAGATGTGCTGGTGGAGCTGCAGACGTCATCATAAGACTTATCTCAAAGACCTTGGAAAGGACAGATTGATCAAAGAGGTTCCTCGGGACGTGGAAAAGGCAGATGTCGAAAGCATCTTGTACTTCAAGGCTGAGCAGAAGGATGATTAAGCCTAATCATGAATTAGAATGCCAGCGTTAGCCCTAGCCCTCACCCAAGAACTAAACAAAACTCTGACCCACAAGGCTTGCCCTTTTCCTACACCTTGAGCAGGCATCTTGAGCAGAATTGCTCCCTCAAAGCCCTTCCATTACATTAGCTGTAGAAGTTGACTTCTAATCCCTAAATGTTAAATTGACCACCTAGCCCTCCACCACACACACAGCACATCTCATCTTCAAACCCACTCCTATCCCTAACTTCAGCTGTTTGTCCCCTTGGGGCAGGGCAGGGATTGTGATGTCCTTGAGCAAAGAATCACTCTCCATCTTTTTTATAAGCCCCCTTTAAAGGGGGGCTTACACTGAAAGGCTGTGATGAGGTCACCCTGGAGCCTTCTATTCTGCAGGCTGAACAGCCCCAGTGCTCTCAGCCTTTCTTCATAGGAGAGGTTCTCCAGCCACTTGATCATCTTCTTTGCCCCCCAGCCTCCATCTATGGGTTCAGGGAAATGAAAAACTTGGGAAGCCTCACTGGCAGGGAAGATTGAGGCAAATATGTTGTTGAGGCCCTCAGGCTTCTCCATGTCTGTCATTACCAGTTCACCCTTCTCATCCATCAGAGCGGGTACACTCTCCTTGGCTTTTCTTTTCTGAGCTATGCATCTATAGAATCTCTTCCTGTTATTCTTTGCATCCCTTGCTAAGCTCAGGTCTATCCGCGCATTGCTTTCCTTATCCCTTCTCTACACATCCAAAAATGAAGCATTCATAAGGGCCTGGAAAAAGAACTCGAGATCCATGGAAGCTATTCTAGAAACAAAACTAGTAGGTAGGATGCGCAATTTTGTAGAGAGGCAGAGCTGATGGGCATACTGGGCAGGATGCTCCTTTAGGCCCTTTTCCCTCCTGACTACAATGCCACTTCTCTCTGAAGAACAGAATAGCCCACAGACGTGAGACATATACTGCCTATGTCATGGATGTCATCAGAAAGCTGATCCCAGTAAGATATGGGGAGGTCAGGAGCAACCTGGACACGAGAGATGTGAGATTTTCAGGTGGCAAGAGGAGCATGGCCAGCAGAAATTAATGATTTCGTAGAGGTAAGAGGCATCATGAAATGCGGATTGTGCAGCAACACTGACTTGTAGAGTCATGTATGGCCCTTACACTATTTTAACCAGTAGTCTTAATCCTTAAATCTAAATGCTCCTCCAACACTCTGACAGGAATCCATTTCTCTAAAGCTTGAACACAAGGTATTTCTTGAAGCAAAACTCACCCCATAGCCCCTTTCTATTACTTTTACTCTCTTACTCACCCTAAACCCTACCCTTAATAATAGTATTAAAATACTCTATTTAACCCTAGGCTTCTAGGCAGACCTAAAAATGACCTAAACTACAGATCCTGCCCATACCCTAAACACAGAAGAACACCAAACCTTCCCAATAAACATTTGTTTACTCTCTAACCCAGAAAGATGCGCCTTATTCCCTTGGGAACTAGAAAGCAGTCAGCTACACCTGAGGATCTCATGGCCCAGCAGGAGGAATGTGACTGTGGCAGTGACTGTGAGGTCACTTCTGTCTCTGCACTTGATAGGGTAGCAGCAGGAATGTGTCACAGAAAGGGACTGGGAGGTCACTTGTGTCTGGAGGTGGCAGGTCAGCCTTGCCTTCTCCCTGGGAGCTGCACTTTTGGGCTGACAGCTGGCAGTGGCCCTGCTAGGCCAGCACAAGGCACCTGCTTGGCATGCTGACTGGGGGATCCCCTCTGCCTCCAGACCCAGGAGGACCCAGACAGAAAGGAGGCCCCCATATGGGTTGTCCTGTCCCTTCTGCTTGAGTCCATGACTACACAGCAGCAGGCACAAGGCTTGGCTGTGTCTAGCCAAGAAGCTGCAAGGCCAGCAGCAGGCCCCTGGCTTGGAAGCTGCTGCTGAGGTGACTTGTGTGTGGTTGGCTGAGAGGCCACAAGGAGCCTGCTGGGTTGGGATGCCTACTTCAGGAGTGGTTTCCACCCTGATGGAGCCTGCTTTTGTAGTAGGAAAGAGCAGGAGGAAAAAAAAAAAAAAAAAAAGAAAAAGACACAAACCACCCTAAAAGGTGGGCTCTGGCCATGAGGAGGAAGAAATGACCAGGGAAACAACTGGTCTTGCTACTACAGACTGAGGCAAAGAAGGCATTTAGTACCTCAGCCTTTACTTCATCTCTGCTCTTCCCCAGGGCCATCCCTGCTCCCAGAGAGCCTTGCCCAGGGCAGTGTGTCTGTGCTAGCCTGGCTGGCCATTGCTGCTTCCCTCCCTGTGCTCCCTCAGGGCCCCAAGCTGGCGGTGCTGCTGTGAGAGCCAGGGGCTGTGGTGCCCTGGGATCCCCGGGGGTCTCCCCCCCTGCCCATGCTGCTCAGGGTGGGCACCAGACCTACGTCCATGGGGATCTCTGCTGCTGAGCCCCTTTCCACCTGCCCTGATGGCTCAGCAGCACAGGGCAGTGCTGGGCAGGACCATGGGGTGTTTCTGAGGGCACAAAGGGCAGGCGAGTGCTGCACCAGACCTGGCCCAGGAGCCTATAAGGAGGGTCTCTACTGTTGCTTTGCAGTCTTACGGGCCTTCACCTGCTGGCTCTCCACCACGTCTTCTGGCATTGCAGAGCCCTCCTTTAGCTCGTCGAATCCTCAGATTCCCCTTTTCCTTTACCAGACCCGTCTTTGGATACTCATACATTTTATGAGGTTCTAAGCACTACCCAGTGAGCACCATGTCCCTGCAGATCTCCTGACATCTCCAGGCTGGCATTGGCCATCTCACTGACTGCAGTGGGCAGTGTTGTCTATTTGGGCATGTGCTGCCACAAAAGGAGTTCTTGGCCCAGCCCTTGGTTCCTCAGGGACCACCCTGGGACTTTCAGCCTCTGTCCCTCACTCCATGACAAACCCCAGAAAACAGAAGAGCAGGGAGCAACCTCTTGGCTCCATTCCTGATAGCACATTTGGAAGAGGTGTCCAGGGTCCTGGGTTTGCCCTGAGAAAGACCCTCTTGTTACTGTGGTGCTAGCAGGTAGGCCAGTTGTTACCCAGGTCTGCACAGTGCCTGCTGCTGCCTGCAGGGACAGACACTGCAAAGACAACAGGACTGTCATCAATGCATATGAGACCTCGAGACTAAGACAGATACAAGAGCACAAGAAAGCAATGAGGAACCAAAAAGAAAGAAGCAGTGAAAAGGCCACTTCCTGCTGCTGGCCATGGCCATGGCTCCAGGGAAGCAGCAGCTCCGACCCAAAGGCAGCAGAGAGGCAGAGCCCAGCGGGCAGTGAGGGGCAGCCCCGAGGGCCACTGGGGCTGCTCCTGCATGTGGCAGCTGGGCTCTTGATCCTGAGCCCCTCCTGCATGCTGGGGCTGCTCCCCCAGCACCAGAGGAGATGGGAAGAGACAGCAGCTCAGACCAATGAATTTCTGATGGCTTTCTTATTAGGTTTATCTACACAGGAAGCCAACTTCTACAGAAAAATAATTGACTTGTAGGAGGCTAGGAATAATATTTAATCAAAAGTGAAATAATGAGAGCAAATAATAATACACACATTTATTAATAGAAGACATCATATTATTTTCTTTCTCAGAATAGCTGGGATTTCTAATATTAGGCATAGCATTATAGGTGAATTTGATGACGATGTGTGTATTCAAGTAGAGTCCTGATGGAATCCCTTAGTTCCCGGTTCCTCAAGCTGTAGATGAGGGGGTTAAATACTGGAGGAACCACAGTGTACAGAAGTGTGACCACCAGGTCCAGGGACGGGGAGGAAATGGAGGGGGGCTTCAGGTAGGCAAAGATGGAAGTGCTGATCATCAGGGAGGTGACAATCAGGTGAGGGAGGCACGTGGAAAAGGCTTTGTGCCGGCCCTGCTCAGAGGGCATCCTCAGTACTGCCCTGAAGATCTGCACATAGGACGCCACAATGAAAATAAAACAAACAAATGCTAACGAAATGCTAAATAGAATTGCCCAAACTTCTCTGAGATAGGAATCTGAGCAGGAGAGCTTGAGGATCTGGGGGATTTCACAGAAGAACTGGTCCACAACATTGCCTTGGCAGAGGGGCAGGGAAAATGTGTTGGCCGTGTGCAGGACAGCATTGAGAAAGCCACTGCCCCAGGCAGCTGCTGCCATCTGGGCACAAGCTCTGCTGCCCACGAGGCTCCTGTAGTTCAGAGGCTTGCAGATGGCAACGTAGCGGTCATAGGCCATGATGGTGAGAAGGGAAAACTCTGCATCAAAAAAAAAGACTAAAAAAAGTACTTGGGCAGCACACCCTTGATAGGAAATGGCCCTGGTGTCCCAGAGAGAATTGGCCATGGCTTTGAGTAGAGTGGTGGAGATGGATCCCAGGTCGAGGAGGGCGAGGTTGAGGAGGAAGAAGTACATGGGTGTGTGGAGGCGATGGTGGCAGGCTACGGCGCTGAGGATGAGGCCGTTGCCCAGGAGGGCAGCCAGGTAGATGCCCAGGAAGAGCGCGAAGTGCAGGAGCTGCAGCTCGCGCGTGTCTGCGAATGCCAGCAGGAGGAACTCGCTCACAGAGCTGATGTTGGGCATTCTCTGACTTTGCACTTGCTTCTCTGTTGAAGAGGAGAAGGCAGAGCAATGTTAGAACAGAGCTGATTGAGGAGCAAAACTGCAACTATTTTCCTCACTTTATTTTATCCTAGTTGCCCGTATAACACATAGGAGAGGTATTGAATGGTGGAACTCCCTGATATTACTTCCACACTCCAGGTGATATCCTGTGGGTGCCAAGAGGCAAAGGACTTGTCCTCTGGGGAAGATTGAGCAGAGCAGCTCTTCCCAACAGTCCTGCTCTCTGCTGCCCTGGGCTACCCCTCTATAAGCTACAGGACCATCCCTCTCAGGTACTGCCCTGAGAAGAAACAGGAGACAGCTGAGAGCAGAGAAGCCCCACTCCAAGTGCAGCTGAACAGCATCTTGACTTTTCTCCAGGGGACTGATCAGGATCTCAGCTCTTCCCTCCTAGACAGGGCTGCAGAGGCCTCATTTCTGCTGCCCACAGACAGCCATCTAGTAGCATGGACATGATGTTAGTATGGAGGTGTCTTTTCCTTGTGGCACCTCGATAACACAAGGATGCCACGAGAGAGCTGCATCCTGCGGAAGAGCAGCCTGCAGCCCAGGATGATGCCCCACAGACAGAGATGGATATCTGAAAGCTGGAGTGTCCCATATCCCAGCTGCACCCCCTACAGGGTCTGGAGGAGGCTTGGCCACTCCTCTCTTATCTGACTAGGTGTAGCTAGGTTATGACACTCCAAGGGGCTTCTGCCAGACTTCCTCACCTCACAGTGCAACCCAGCAGGACTCTCAAAGCCTCCTGCATTGCCCACTGCCCTCCCAGAAACAAGACCCAGTAGGGGACACTTTCAGGACCTGCAGCTGCATGGCCCTGCAGCCAGACACTTACCTTGTCAAGGGCTGTGCAGGTTTCTCCTGCAGGCAGCTCTCAGCATCCTCCCACTGCCAACTGCCTCCAAGCCTTCTCTCCTTCTCTGCTCTCCCCGTGCCAGCTTCAGTCAGAGCCCCAGCCCTGCTGTGCTGTGCAGAGGAGCTGCTCCTGGGCACAGCTGTCTCTGTGCTTCGTGGGACTATCTCAAATGTGTTTTCTCTGTCCCACGAGCCTGGCCCAGCTCAGCAGCACAGCACCAGCCTAAGGCATTGGAATTACCCCTCTGGGGCTCTTCTGATGAGCCCACGAACCTCAGGCACTCAGAGACAATTGAAGACAGCTCTCCAGAAGTCCAAGTCAGAGGCAAGTTTCCTGCAGTGTCCTCCTGAGGGCCAGCACTGACACAGCCTCCCTTGGAGCTCGTTAGAGAAGAACACTGGAGGCATTGAGGACAAGGAGACAAAGGCAATGTGAAGGTGACACTGATGTGTAGGAAAACTGGATTTGTGTCACCAAGCACAAGGGCCAGGCCTTGACCCATGTCCCCTGGGAAGGGAGATCCTTAGCAGTCACACCTTGCTCCGGACTCTTTGTGGGGCAGTAGGAGATGGGGATGTTCATTGCCAAGTGCAGGAGAATGGTGCAACCCCTGCCTGGTTCATGGGAGGGGATGAGGAAGCAATGAGGCCCTGGTGCTTTAACGATCAGCTGTCTCCTCATAGGCCTCAGTGGCAGAGACAACAGCCATAGCCATGGACACAAAGACCTGGTCCTGTTGGGAATTTAAGCCTTATCACAGCCCTCTACCCTGTCTAAACATGGCTTTCCTAGGGACTCCAAGACCTCCACATCTTTCTTTTTTGACTGCAGACCCTTATCTCTGTGGGGTCACAGCAGATCTGAGCTGAGCATGATAACTCAGATCTTCTTGGTGGTCATGCTCCTCGTCAGGCAGCTCTGTAGGAAGCTGGCCTGGTTCCTCGTGAGCAGGCACCACTGCTCTATGGCATCCCTCGTTGTACCCAGGGCCTCCTCCTCCTGGGCACTACTCACTCAGCAGGGTCCCAGGGTGCCCTGATGTGTGGGGTTTCTCTCCCCCTGGTACATGAGTGGGCTCTTCTCCATGTTAAAGTCAAGAGTTTTCTGAAGTGAAAATCCTGCAGATTCTCAAGGTTCACCCACAGTGATGCTCCATTCTATCACCTGTTAATATCAGCAGGCAGACAGTTCAACCTTAGTGTAATTGTGCTATCTCTGACCAGACAGCAGCAGCAGCAAGAGTTGCAGGGAAATTTGGATAATTCAGGAGTAACTGACTAAATGGAATTGCAGCACAGTCACTCAAGGGCAGGGGATGGAAGGCTGTCAGGTTCCACATTTGCTGTGCTTTCTTCTCATGCATGCTGTCAGTTTGTCTGACAATGTTATGGGACTGTACAGGTCAAAATTGGACGGTCCAAAGCCTATCTGGAGCTCAATCCATCTATTAATGTCAAAAAAATTAAAAAATATAAAATAAAATAAGACAGAAATGGTATAAATAGTTTAAATGAAGGAGGATTAGGGACAATCATAATGCTTTACTGGATTTTGGGGGGAAAACTCAGTGACAAGGGATGAGGTAAAGGCTGAGACACTTAATGCCTTCTTTGCCTGTGCTATTAGCAGCAAGACCAGCTTTTTCTCCTGGATATTTCTTCCTCCTCATAGCCAGTGCCAACCTTCCAATGCAAACTTTGTAGCATTTTTTTCTCTCCTGCTCATTCATAATAACAAAAGAATCTCCATCAACGTGGAAACCCTTTCTAAAGTAAGCATCCCAACCCAGCAGGCTCCTTGCGGCCTCTCAGCCAACCAGACACAAGTCACCTCAGCAGCAGCTTCCAAGCCAGGGGCCTGCTGCTGGCCTTGCAGCTTCTTGGCTACACACAGCCAAGCCTTGTGCCTCCTGCTGCCCACTCATGGACTCAAGCAGAAGGGACAGGACAACCCATCTGGGGGCCTTCTTTCTGCCTGGGTCCTCCTGGGTGTGTAGGCAGAGGGGATCCCCCAGTCAGCATGCCAAGCAGGTGCCTTCTGCTGGCCTAGCAGGGCCACTGCCAGATGTCAGCCCAAAAGTGCAGCTCCCAGGGAGAAGTCAAGGCTGACCTGCAGAATTTCCAGACAGAAATGACCTCCAATCCCTTTCTGTGACAGGTTCCTGCTGCTGCCCTATCAAGTGCAGAGACAGAAGTGACCTCACAGTCCCTGCCACAGTCACATTGCTCCTGCTGGGGCAGGAGATCCTGAGGCAGAGCTGAGCCCTTCAGAGCACTCCCATCCATCTCCTCTTTGTGGCCCACAAGCCGATCAGACCCATGACCCCTCACATCCATCTTTGCATGCCATGTGACTGCAGAGTAACCTCACAGTTCTTGGCCTGCACTAAGGGCCAGACCCAGTATGGTACCTAAAGGTAAGGGTTAGGAGAGGGGCTGAAGGTGAGGAAGTCAATGCACAGGAACAGGGGAATCAGCTGTTAGGTGCTCATGCATCAGGGAACTAGGGCTCACCTTTCTGGGTTTGAATTTAAAGAAAGATTTTTTGGGAGGGATTGGTGTTCTGCTTTGCGTATCAGGTCTGTGGTTAAAGTGCGGACAAGCTTAGTGATTTAGGGTTTGTTTAGTTTTTCCAATAATTCTACACCTAAATAGAGCATTTAAATCTAGCATTAAGGGTAGGGATCAAGGTAAGCAAGAGAGTAAGGGTAAGGGAAAGAGGCTATGGACTGAGTTTTGGCTTCAGTGCATACTTAGATGTCAGGCATAGGAGTAGTTGATTCCTGTTTGGGTGTGGAGTAACATTTAAATGTAGGAATTAAGTTTGCTCTTTGAAGCTGGGGAATAGCCTCATATAAGTGTTTTAAGTCACAGTTACAGCAGCTTCCGCATAGCCTGAACCCTCTTACCTTTTACAAAATCTTTAGTTTCTGCTGGATAATCTCTATTCCCTCCTCCAAATCTAACATTTCTCCTGACCAGGGCTTCTCCTGACCTCACTATATCAGTCATAATCTTAGGAGCATCTTTCTAGTGGCTTTCATGATCTCAGAGTATCCATCACACCTCTGTTGGCTACTCTATTCCTGAGAAAAGTGGCACTTAATACATTATGGAAATAATGTATTCTTCCCATGCAGTAGTGGCACCTCACCGCAGCAGGTTGGTGCATCTCCAGGCTCAGGGGTGTTTCCTGAGGGCCTGCCCCGTGTGGGGAGTGTTGGGGAGGAAGAGAGCAAGGTCATCTCCTGGGGCATGGCTGAGCACAGCCCAGACATCCCGCACCGTGGGCAGGCCCCTGCTCCCAGGCTGAGGCGCACATGCAAGGTGGACACTTCTCCATCAGACGAGATTCACGCAGGACCCTTCAACCCTGCCCCAGTCCCAAGATTTGGCTACTTCTCCACCCACAGACATACCCTGCTTTCCATTTGGGGACTCAGGCAGGACTTTAAGGATCTGCTAAAGCCATGGATTTCCTTTTTTCTCAGAGCCTTCTCACAAGTCTTTCTCCTGGCCCTCCTCACCGCCCAGAATTGCCTCTCCGGTGGCACTCAGTGACCCTTCAGAAGGGCCTTTGGGCTTCCTCAATTGTCCTGGTGCTTATTAGCACTTTCCTGGATCCTTCCAGAGCTCAGAGGAAGTCTTCTTGTCCATCAGGGGCCCTGTACTGGCTGTTGGTGGGATGGAGTTACTGTCTGCAAAGCAGCCCCTTGTGGTACAGTGTTTTGGTTGTGTGACCAGTGATGGTCACCCACAGTTGAGGTTGCTGTTTTTGAGCAGTTCTTGCACAGCATCAGGGCCTTCTGTGGCTCACAATTTGTGAGTTTTACTTGGTTTTGCTATTCTGTCCCCAGTTCCTCTAGAAGAAGAGAAAGCAGGTGGCCAATAGGTGTTTATCTGCTGGATGCATGGAGCAAGGAGGTGTCCATGGTGCCAGGAGATGGAAGTCCGTGAAGCTGCAGGAGCCCTGCTCTCTTGCCTGGCAGATCCCCAGCACAGGGTGCCTGTGCCCCGCAGGGCCAGCCCCGCTCCTCAGGCCAGCACAAGAGGCCTGGCCCAGCCACAGAGCAGCCTGCCCCGAGCAGGGGCCTGCACAAAGAGCTTTCCCTTTGCCCTTTCCCCATCAGTGCAGGCCCAGCAATGCTGCCCTGCTCTTCCCCAGGGCCATCCCTGCTCCCAGAGAGCCTTACCCAGGGCAGTGTGTCTGTGCTGGCCAGGTCAGCCATTGCTGCTTCCTTCTCCATGATCCCTGCAGGGCCCCAAGCTGGCGGTGCTGCTGTGAGAGCCAGGGGCTGTGGTGCCCTGGGACCCCCGCGGGTCTCCTCTTTTCCTGTGCTGCTCAGGCTGGGCAGGAGACCTATGTCCATGGGGATCTCTGCTGCTGAGCCCCTTTCCATGTGCCCTGATGGCTCAGCAGCACAGGGCAGTGCTGGGCAGGGCCATGGGGTGTCTCTAAGGGCACAAAGAACAGGTTAGTGCTGCACCAGACCTCACCCACAGCACTTCAAAATGCATATCCTCAATTACTCTGCAGTCCTATGGGCCTTTGCCTGCTGGCTCTTCACCACCTCTTGTGGCATTGCACAGCCCTCCTTTAGCCCATTGAATCCTCAGATACCCCTTTTCCTTTAACAGACCCTTCTTTGCATGGTCACACATTTTATGAGGTTATAATCATTACCCACTGAGCACCCTGTCCCTGCAGATCCCCTGACATCTCCTGGAAGCTCCAGATTCCTCTCCAGGCTGCAATCTGTCATCTGCCCCGCTGCAGGGGGTGCAGTCCCATGCAGATAAATTTAAGATCAGTTGTCATCTCCTTAGGCAAGTTCTGCCATAATGGAAGCTCTTAGTGCTGCCCTTCGTTCCTCAGGGACCACCCTGGGACTTTCAGCCTCTGTCCTTCACTCCATGACAAACCCCCAGAATACAGAAGAGCAGGGAGCAACCCCTTGGCTCCATTCCTGATAGCACATTTGGAAGAGGTGTCCAGGCTTCTGGGTTTGCCGTGAGCAGCCCCATTTGTTACTGTGGTGCTAGTAGGGAGGCCAGCTGTGACCCAGGCCTGCACAGTGCCTGCTGCTGCTTGCTACCACAGGGATGCCACTGCACAGACAACAGGACTGTCACCATGGTGCATGAGATCTAAGGGCTTATCCAAAAATAAGAGCACAAGAGAACAATGTGGAAGCCAAAAGAGAGCAGCAGTGACAAGGCCACGTCCTGCTGCTGGCCATGGTCGTGGCTCCAGGAAAGCAGCAGCCCCGACCTGAAGGCAGCAGAGAGGCAGAGCCCAGCGGGCAGTGAGGGGCAGCCCCAGTGGCCTTCGGGGCTGCTCCTGAATGTGGCAGCTGGGCTCTTGGTCCTGAGCCCCTCCTGTGTTCTGGGGCTGCTCCCCCAGCTCCAGAGGAGATGGGAAGAGATGGCAGCTCAGACCAATGAATTTCTGATGGCTTTCTTATTAGGTTTATCTACACAGGAAGCCATCTTCTACAGGAAAACAATTGACTTGTAGGGGTCTAGGAATAATATTTAATCAAATGTGAAGTATTGAGAGAAAATAATAAAACTGACATTTAATAATAGAAGACATCATATTATTTTCTTTCTCAGAAAGGCTGGGATTTCTAATATTAGGCATAGTATTATAGGTGCATTTGGTGAGTCCTGATGGAATCCCTTAGTTCCCGGTTCCTCAAGCTATAGATAAGGGGGTTCGCTACTGGAGGAACCACTGAGTACAGAACTGTGACCACCAGGTCCAGGGATGGGGAGGAGATGGAAGAGGGCTTCAAGTAGGCAAATATGGCAGTGCTGATCATCAGGGAGGTGACAGCCAGGTGAGGGAGGCACATGGAAAAGGCTTTGTGCCGGCCCTGAGAAGAGGGCATCCTCAGCACCACCCTGAAGATCTGAACATAGGAAACCGCAATGAAAACAAAACAACCAAATGCTAACAAAATGCTAAACAGAATTGCCCAGACCTCTCTGAGATAGGAATCTGAGCAGGAGAGCTTGAGGATGTGGGGGATTTCACAGAAGAACTGGTCCACAGCATTGCCTTGGCAGAGGGGCAGGGAAAATGTAGTGGCCGTGTGCAGGACAGCATGGAGAAAGCCACTGCCCCAGGCAGCTGCTGCCATCTGGGCACAAGCTCTGCTGCCCACGAGGCTCCCGTAGTGCAGGGGCTTGCAGATGGCAACGTAGCGGTCGTAGGCCATGACAGTGAGAAGGGAAAACTCTGCATCAAAAAAAAAGACTAAAAAAAGTACTTGTGCAGCACATCCTTGATAGGAGATGGCCCTGGTGTCCCAGAGGGCATTGGCCATGGCTTTGGGCAGAGTGGTGGAGATGCAGCCCACGTCGAGGAGGGCGAGGTTGAGGAGGAAGAAGTACATGGGTGTGTGGAGGCGATGGTGGCAGGCTACGGCGCTGAGGATGAGGCCGTTGCCCAGGAGGGCAGCCAGGTAGATGCCCAGGAAGAGCGTGAAGTGCAGGAGCTGCAGCTCACGCGTGTCTGCGAATGTCAGCAGGAGGAACTCGCTCACAGAGCTGATGTTGGGCATTCTCTGACTTTGTACTTGCTTGTCTGTTGAAGAGAAGGCAGAGCAATGTTAGAACAGACTTCTCTGAGGAAAATAGGAAATAAAACAGAAGGGTGGATAACTCAAAGTCAGACAAATGTCAGATCAATGAGCTTTGCAGTATCATTGCAAATAACTGAGCTGATTGGAAGGCAGACCTGCAAGTATTTCCCTCACTTTATTTTATCCCAGTTGCCCTATCCTAGTTGAGGTATTGGAGTTTTGAACTCCCTGACATTACTTGCACACTCCTGGTTAAATCCAGTGGGTGCCAGGAGGCAAAGGGTCTGTCCCTAGGTGAAGACTGAGCAGAGCAGCTCTGCCCATCAGTCCTGCTCTCAGCTGCCCCGTGTCACCCTTCTGTGAGCTGCAGGATGATCCCACTCAGGTGTTTCCCTGAGAAGAAACTGCGGAGCAGAGAAGCTCCAGTCCCAGTGCAGATGGACAGAATCCTCACCTTGTCTGCAGGGGACTGATCAGGATTTCAGCTCTTCCCTCCCAGACAGGTGCAAAGGTCTCACTCCAGCTGCCCACAGACAGTCATCCAACAGCATGGACATAGTCTTAGCATGGAGGTTTCTTCTTCTTGGGGCGCCTGGGTGACACAAGGATGCCACAAGAGAGCTGCATCTTGCGGGAGAGCAGCCTGCAGCCCAGGAGGATGCCCCACAGACAGAGCTGGATAGCTGAAAGCTGGAGTGTCCCATATCCCAGCTGCACCCCCGGCAGGGTCTGGGGGAGGTTTGGCCACTCTGCTCATTGCTGTCCAGGGGCACTTGGCATAGGGCACTGCAAGGGGCTTCTGCCAGGCTTCCTCACCTCGCACTGCAACCCAGCAGGACTCACAAAGCCTACTGCATTGCCCACTGCCCTCTCAGAAACAAGACCCAGCAGGAGACCCTTCCAGGACCTGCAGCTGCATGGTCCTGCAGCCAGGCACTTACCTTGTCAAGGGCTGTGCAGGTTTCTCCTGCAGGCAGCTCTCAGCATCCTCCCACTCCCAGCTGCCTCCAAGCCCTCTCTCCTTCTCTCCTCTCCCCATGACAGATGCAGTCAGAACCCCCAGCCCTGCTGCGCTGTGCAGAGGAGCTGCTCCTAAGCACAGCTATATCTCTGCTTCATGGGACTTTCTGAAATGTGTTTTCTCTGTCCCACGAGCCCAGCCCAGCTCAGTAACAGAGGCCCAGCCCAAGGAATTGGAATCACCAATTAAATGAGCCCACAAGGAGTCAATTAGGCTCTGGTGCTTTAATGATTAGCTGTCTCCTCAAAAGCTTTAGTGGCAGAGACAATAGCCATAGCCATGGACACAAATATCTCATAAGGCAGCTCTGTAGGAAGCTGGCCTGGTTCCCTGTGAGAAGGCACCACTGCTCATATGGTTTCTTCATGGTGGAAACCCCTCCTGAAGTAGGCATCCAAAATCAGCAGGATCCTTGCGGCCTGGCAGCCAACCCAACACAAATCACTTCAGCAGCAGCTTCCAAGCCAGGGGCCTGCTGCTGGCCTTGCAGCTTCTTGGCTACCACACAGCCAAGCCTTGTGCCTCCTGCTGTCCAGTCATGGACTCAAGCAGAAGGGACAGGACAACCCATGTTGGGGCCTTCTTTCTGCCTGGGTCCTCCTGGCTCTGGAGGCAGAGGGGATCCCCCAGTCAGCATGCCAAGCAGGTGCCTTGTGCTGGCCTAGCAGGGCCACTGCCAGATGTCAGCCCAAAAGTGCAGATCCCAGGTCTATGTCAAGGGTGACCTGCCACCTCCAGACACAAGTGACCTCACAGTCCCCTTCTGTTCCTGCTGCTGCCCTATCAAGTGCAGAGACAGAAGTGACCTCACGGTCACTGCCACAGTCACATTCTTCCTGCTGGGGCCATGAGATCCTGAGGCAGAGCTCATCTCTCTGTCGTCCTCTATGGACTGAGGCTTACCTTTCTGGTTTAGAGAGTAAACAAAGTTTTAGTTGAAAGGTTTGGTGTTCTGTTTGTAGTGTCAGGTCTCTGGTTAGGGTATGGGCAAGCACTATGGATTAGGGTTTTGTTTAGGTCCGGCAAGAAGTCTAGGGATAAATAGAGCATTTTAATGGTAGTGTTAAGGGCATGGATTAGGGTAAGCAAAAGAGTAAATGTAAGGGACAGGGGCTCTGCGCTGAGTTTTTCTTCAGGTGATCTTTTGAGTTCTGCTTTACAATAGTGGATTCTTGTCAGGATGTTGGACTAATGTTTAAGTTGAGGGATTATTGTTATTTTTTACAGGCCTTACAAGACTGAAGTCAGTTTTAACAGCAGCATCAACATTACATGAACCCTCTTACCTCTACAAAGGTAAGCTTCTGAGCTCCTCTTCCCTTCCTCTTTCCTCCCCCAAATCTCACATCACTCCTGACCTTCCCATATCAGTCATCTAACTGGGATCAGTTTACTGATGGTTGTCATTACATCAGAGGGTCTCGGGTCTGTGGGGTAGGGAGCGATGCCTGTGATATCATGTGAAGGACAATGGTATGACACCTTCCACTTTTTGCACAGGGTTGAAAGGAGAATTCATGGTCCCAATGCCATGAGGATAACACGTCTCCTCACAACCCATGGCCAAGGGGACAAAGGCGTCACTGCTGCTAAAACCTTCCATTCTTGTGAGAACCCTGTCTTCTCCTCTGCATGCTTTCCTATGAAGACCCACACTTCCCTGAAGGCTGCAGACAGCCACTTCTCTTCCTCACCTTGCTCTCACTCTGGTATTCCCATGATTTCACTGCTGCCTCTCCACTCTCGCCAGCTGATCCTTCAAACACAAGGGCATGGGCTGATCCAAACTCCCTCTGGGTGACCTCTGGAGCCACAGCACAAGTGCCAGTGCCTCACCTTCAAGTTAAGAATTTCATCTGACTATCGAATCTAAACCTACCCTCTTTAATTTAAAACCATTCCCCTTGTCCTATGATAGAGTCATAGAAATCATAAAAACACAGATTTGGAAAGAATCTACAAGACCATTTAGTCCAACCTTCCTATCACTAATACTACCCACTAAGCTACTGAGCCATATCTCCTCCTTGGGGAGGTCCCAATTGAATGGCAGGTAGCAAACATGATGCCCATCTACAAGAAGGGCCAGAGGGCAGACCCAGGGAACTATAGGCCTGTCAGTTTGACCTCAGTGCAAGGGAAGCTCATGGATTATCTTGTGTGCCATCACGTGGCACTTACAGGGTAAGCAGGCGATAAGGCCCAGTCAGCATGGGTTTATGAAAGACAGGTCCTGCTTGACGAACCTGATCTCCTTCTTTGACAAAATGACGCGCTTGGTGGATGAGGGGAAGGCTGTGGATATGGTCTACCTTGACTTCAGCAAGGCTTTTGACACTGTTTCCCAAAGCATTCTCCTCAAGAAACTGGCTGCTTGTGATTCGACTGTCGTACGCTTCGTTGGGTTAAAAACTGGCTGGATAGCCGGGCCCAAAGAGTCGTGGTGAATGGAGTCAAGTCCAGTTGGAGGCCAGTCACTAGTGGCGTCCCCCAGGGCTCGGTGCTGGGGCCGGTCCTCTTTAATATCTTTATCGATGATCTGGACGAGGGCATCAAGTGCACCCTCAGTAAGTTCGCAGATGACACCAAGCTAGGTGCCTGTGTTGATCTGCTTGATGGCAGGAAGCCTCTGCAGAGGGATCTGGATAGGCTGCACCGATGGGCTGAGGTCAACTGCATGAAGTTCAACAAGGCCAAGTGCCGGGTCCTGCACCTGGGGCGCAATAACCCCAAGCAGAGCTACAGGCTGGGAGAGGAATGGTTGCAGAGCTTCCAGGCAGAGAAGGACCTGGGAGTGATGGTGGATAGTCGGCTGCATATGAGCCAGCAGTGTGCTCAGGTGGCCAAGAAGGCCAACGGCATCCTGGCTTGTATCAGGAACAGTGTGACCAGCAGGGCTAGGGAGGTGATCGTCCCCCTGTACTCAGCTCTGGTGAGGCCGCACCTTGAGTACTGTGTTCAGGTTTGGGCCCCTCACTACAAGAAGGACATCGAGGTGCTCGAACAAGTCCAGAGAAGGGTGACAAAGCTGGTGAGGGGCCTGGAGAACAAGTCCTGTGAGGAGCGGCTGAGGGAGCTGGGCTTGTTCAGCCTGGAGAAAAGGAGGCTCAGGGGCGACCTTATCGCTCTTTGTAAGTACCTTAAAGGAGGCTGTAGAGAGGTAGGGGTTGGTTTATTCTCCCACGTGCCTGGTGACAGGATGAGGGGGAATGGACTAATGTTGTGCCAGGGGAGTTTTAGGTTAGATGTTAGGAAGAACTTCTCTACCGAAATGGTTGTTAGACATTGGAACAGGCTGCCCAGGGAAGTGGTGGAGTCACCATCCCTGGAGGTCTTTAAAAGACATTTAGATATAGAGCTTAGGGATATGGTTTAGTGGGGGACTGTTAGTGTTATGTCAGAGGTTGGACTCGATGATCCTGAGGTCTCTTCCAACCTAGAAATTCTGTGATTCTGTGTGATTCTGTGGTGAGACGCGGGACATCCGGGGTCGAGTTGCTACAGGAGATCGGAGGCATCAGTGGACAACGGCAGATGACCGCCACGTTGTGGCGAGTTGGCACATAATAGAAGGGTGGAGATCATGACCCTGCGGCTCGTCCAACAACCACAGAGGAAGCAGCTATCCAGCTTCTCTCTAGTATTCTCTCTAAGACAGGTGTATCTTGCAATGTAAAAAAGATCAAATCCTTGGTGTACTGGGCTCAGAAGGAGGGTTTTCTGAAGGAAAGCCCTCTAATGTTTAGCCCAGCTGAGTAGCAGCACATAGGAGATCGCTTATGGGGTAAAGCCATCTCAAGTGGACAGCTAGATAACAATGTAAGTGGGACATGGCACACGGTGATTAATGTGCTGTGCAGTATGAAAACCAAACAACAGATCGCTATGGCGGCAGTGCAAGCTTTGTCTGTGCCATCTGGGACTGACAGAATGCTGAGTACAAAGCCTGAGACCTCAGGAACGCGGCTGGCATGATCTTTTTCATCAGTTCCTGCACCCGCGCCGATTCAGGGTATGACCTCTTCAATAAAGGAATCAGCATCAGAAATAACTAAGGGACTATCAGAGCAGAGTGCTGATGGGGATTGGGGCTGCCCTCCCCACCCCCCGTGCCAGAAAATCTTGATAAAGCTGTTCTGCCAGTATCTGTGCTGCTGCCAGGCAGCAATAAATTGACTTGGGATGCTTTGCCAATGAGACGTACAGCAGTAGCTTGCAAAAATAGACCTTTACTGGAGGAATTCTTCCAAGAACTGCTAGAGAAATTGGAGAACTTAAAAATTATGGATTTGGAAGAGCTTTCTCTCTCGTCTGCCCCACCACAGCTGACTCCCTCATTATCCGGCGCTACAACACCGTTGGCACCAAGGAGGGACAGGTGCTCCGACGTCATACGTGATGCCATCATAGAAGGGCATTGGCATGCTACATCCTTGGCCTGCCCTATTATTATAGATCCTGTACAAGGCACCGGCTTGTGGCAGCTGCATGACTACAAGCTTTTACAACAAGCTCGAAAAATGGTTATGGATTACAGTTTACAATTCCAGGCAGCTCGACAGATAATTCAATGGATTTTCCAGGCAGAACTAATGTGTCCACTTGACTGTCGAAACTTGGCGCGCTTATTGTTAACTCCTTCCCCATTGCTATTTTTTGAAAGGGAATGGTTGTGGTTAGCACATAGGGAAGTGGGGCAACTGCATCAACTCTCTGTATGGCATTACTGCAGAGATGTTAAAGGGAACAGGTCCTTATCTCAATACCCAGATTCAGTTGCAGTTCCCTGTGATTATTCAACAAACAGCTGCGCAGCTCGCACTGAGGGCTCTTCTTAGTCTCCCAGGGGAAAAGAAAGCACCTCCATTCACATCTGTAGAACAGGCCCCTGGGGAACCATATGCTAAATTTATTGGTCAGTCCAGGCAACCAGATGTGGTGGCACATGACTGTCAGAGATTTGCTTTTACAGTACCCTCCATTAACAAACAGGCCCCGGCAAAGCGCTATGAATGGCTAGTGCTTTTACAGGGGATGAGGAATTCCCCTACTTTATGTCAATTATATGTGGCCTGGGCACTACAACCAATTCGGACACCGTGGTGTGACGTAATTATTTACCATTATATGGATAACATTCGGTTTGGTAGGCCAGAATGCTTCCAGGATTCAGATTTAAAGTTTATTCGGGATACTTTGGAAGCAAAAGGGTTGAAGATAGCCCCAGAGAAGGTTCAACAGAAACAGTCAAGGCTATACTTGGGATGGAGAATATCAGACTCTACTATTCGTCCCCAGAAAGGTGATATAACTATGGTGTTACAGAATTTGATAAATGTACAAATGTTCCTGGATAACATTCAGTGGGGTTGCCACATTGTATGGATTACTAATGACAACTTAGCGATATTACTTAGCAGTGCAGGAGTGCAGAGCTGCAGATTACACAACCAAATGTCCACCAGCAGGCTCTTCCACAAATAGCTTCTAAAGTTGTAGCTGGCCCTGCTTTCAGACGTATAGCAGACGTTGCACTCTCCTTCCTAATTAGCAATCATGTATCTCATCTATTTGCAGTGATTGGTCAGTGGCAAAAAGAAAAGGGGGAGAGTAAGGGGCAACAAAGACAGAAACGGTATCAGGAGGATGTCACTGACACTAACGGCACAGGTGATAGGAGTAGTATAAGAGACATTGCTAGGCAGGGTTTAGGGGCTTATGGCACGCAGACAAGGGGTAACAACTACAGTGTTTGGAACAATTGTACAGCTTTGGCCTTACCTCCTGATGTTTTTCTGATTTGCGGGGATAGGGCCTGGCAAGGTATCCCTGCAAATGCTATCGGAGGTCCATGTTACTTAGATAAACTCATTATATTTCCTCCTAGCTTGTCGCAGTTGTGTGAGATCACCAGACATAAATGGGCATTGCTCACACCGGATTGCAATGATAATGTTGAACTGCTTGGTGTTGCATCTAGAGCAGCATTGAGAGACAGCTGTGCCCAGGAGCAGCTCCTCTGCACAGCGCAGCAGGGCTGGGGGCTCTGACCGCAGCTGGCACACAGAGAGGAAAGAAGGAGAGAGGGCTTGGAGGCACTGAGGAGTGCAACAACAGAGGGCAGCATGTGGCACGACACTTCTGCAGGCTCCTGATACCGTGAGGCTGTGGCAGCAGGGCACTGCAGGTGGGGTTGCCAGAGGGGTCTTCTACAGCTGGCACATCCAATGACAGATAGCATCTGTCAGGTTGGGTTTCTCTGTTTCTGCAGTGCTTTAGATAATGGCATTATGAGGGGCAATTCAGGAGGAACATCAAGGCTTGGCTTATGTGAAGGGGAAGACTTTTTCTGCAGTCTGTGCTTGCAGACTGCTGCAGTGGACAGGAGGCAGGTTTCATTTTCAGGATTGTACAGGAGACTGAGACTCCTGGAGCATCGCATTGAGAAATCAGTAACTCAGTGATCAAATTTGTAAAGTACCTTCCCAAACATCATCTCATGGACCACACCAGCATCATCATAATGTGGTCCTCTCAAGTTTTATCCTAGCTGATCTTTAGGAGCTACAAAAGCTCTGATATCCCCTGTCTTTGGGAGGTGTCTGCAGGCCAAAGCAGAGCAAACAGCATTTGCAATGAGCAGGAGCTGCGTCCTCTGCAGGCAGAGCTGCAGCACAGGAGGGTCTGCTGAGTGTCCGTCTGTCCCTCCCTGGCCTTGCCTCCCCTGGCAGCAGCACACTGGCATTCCTCCTGGCTTCTCCAGCTGGCCGTGCTGCTGCTGGTCTTGTTCCCAGACTGGCTGGGGATGGGGGTTTGGATGCCCATGGAGTGAGCACTCGGTGTGCTTGGAGGAAGGGGAGTACAGGGACTGGTTTAGGGGTCTGGAGATGTGCACTTTTAGCCTGAATTCCTCTGCTCTCAACAGTGTCCAGGTTCTTCTCAGGTCAACCTCTGAGTAGAATTTTCCTGCAGCTCACACAAGGTGGCTGAGACCAGCACTGATGGACGGATTGTCTGTCCTCACTAAAGGACACTCTGCACTGTAGGGACAGTCTCTTTTTCTCTGTGCAGACACAAAGTTTCCCTTCAAGTGCAGGGGGAATTCCCAGGATTTCACAGAATCACAGAATTTCTAGGTTGGAAGAGACCTCAAGATCATCGAGTCCAAACTCTGACCTAACGCTAACAGTCCCCACTAAACCGTATCCCTAAGCTCTACATCTAAACGTCTTTTGAAGGTTTCCAGGGATGGTGACTCCACCACTTCCCTGGGCAGCCTGTTCCAATGCCTCACAACCCTTTCGGTAAAGAAGTTCTTCCTAACATCTAACCTAAAACTCCCCTGGTGCAACTTAAGCCCATTCCCCCTCGTCCTGTCACCAGGCACGTGGGAGAACAGACCAACCCCCACCTCGCTACAGCCTCCCTTGAGGTACCTATAGAGAGCGATAAGGTCGCCCCTGAGCCTCTTCTTCTCCAGGCTGAACAAGCCCAGCTCCCTCAGCCGCTCCTCACAGGACTTGTTCTCCAGGCCCCTCACCAGCTTTGTTGCCCTTCTCTGCACCCGCTCAAGCACCTCGATGTCCTTCTTGTAGCGAGGGGCCCAAAACTGAACACAGTACTCGAGGTGCGGCCTCACCAGAGCTGAGTACAGGGGGACGATCACCTCCCTAGCCCTGCTGGTCACACTGTTCCTGATACAAGCCAGGATGCCGTTGGCCTTCTTGGCCACCTGAGCACACTGCTGGCTCATATGCAGCCGACTATCCACCATCACTCCCAGGTCCTTCTCTGCCTGGCAGCTCTCCAACCACTCATCTCCCAGCCTGTAGCTCTGCTTGGGGTTATTGCGCCCCAGGTGCAGGACCCGGCACTTGGCCTTGTTGAACTTCATGCAGTTGACCTCAGCCCATCGGTGCAGCCTATCCAGATCCTCCTGCAGAGCTTTCCTACCCTCAAGCAGATCGACACACGCACCTAACTTGGTGTCACCTGCAAACTTACTGAGGGTGCACTCGATGCCCTCGTCCAGATCATTGATGAAGATATTAAAGAGGACCGGCCCCAGCACCGAGCCCTGGGGGACGCCACTAGTGACTGGCCTCCAACTGGACTTGGCTCCATTCACCACGACTCTTTGGGCCCGGCTATCCAGCCAGTTTCTAACCCAACGAAGCGTGTGCCAGTCCAAGCCAAGAGCAGCCAGTTTCTTGAGGAGAATGCTGTGGGAGACGGTGTCAAAAGCCTTGCTGAAGTCAAGGTAGACCATATCCACAGCCTTTCCCTCGTCCACCCAGCACGTCACTTTGTCATAGAAGGAGATCAGGTTTGTCAAGCAAGATCTGCCTTTCATAAACCCATGCTGACTGGGCCTGATCACCTGCTTGCCCTGCAAGTGCCGCATGATGACTCTCAGGAGGATCTGCTCCATGAGCTTCCCTGGTACTGAGGTCAAACTGACAGGCCTGTAGTTTCCCGGGTCTGCCCTCCGGCCCTTCTTGTAGATGGGCGTCACGTTTGCTAGCCACCAGTCAACTGGGACCTCCCCCAATAGCCAGGACTGCTGATAAATGATGGACAGTGGCTTGGCCAGCTCCTCTGCCAGTTCTCTCAGTACCCTTGCGTGGATCCCATCCGGCCCCATCGACTTGTGCACATCCAAGTGCCGTAGCAGGTCACCAACCAGTTCTTCATGGATAGTGAGGGCCACATCCTGCTCCCCATCCCCTTCCACCAGCTCAGGGTACTGGGTATCCAGAGAACATCCGGTATTGCCTCTAAAGACTGAGGCAAAGAAGGCATTGAGCACCTCCGCCTTTTCCTCATCTCTTGTAACTAAGTTTCCCCCCGCATCCAGTAAAGGATGGAGATTCTCCTTAGTCCTCCTTTTTGTGTTGATGTGTTTATAGAAACGTTTTTTGTTATCTTTAACGGCAGTAGCCAGATTGAGCTCCAGATGAGCTTTGGCCTTCCTAATTTTGTCCCTGCACAGCCTCGCTACATCCTTAAAGTCCTCCCTAGTGGCCTGCCCACTTTTCCAAAGCTTATAAACCCTCTTTTTCCTCCTAAGATCAAGCCACAATTCTCTGTTGAGCCAGGCCGGTCTTCTTCCCCGCCAGCTCGCCTTTGGGCACGTGGGGACAGACCGTTCCTGCGCCATTAAGATTTCCCTCTTGAAGAGCGCCCAGCCTTCCTGGACCCCTCTGCCCTTCAGAACCGCCTCCCAAGGGACTCCACCAACCAGTGTCCTGAGCAGCTCAAAGTCAGCCCTCCGGAAGTCCAATACAGCGGTTTTACTGGTCGCCTTCCTGGCCTCGCCAAGAATAGTGAACTCCACCATTTCGTGGTCACTCTGCCCAAGACAGCTCCCGACAATCACATCCTCCACCAGTCCTTCTCTGTTTGTGAAGAGAAGGTCTAGCGGGGCACCACCCCTGGTAGGTTCACTAACCAGCTGGGTCAGGAAGCTATCTTCCACGCTCTCCGGAAACCTCCTAGACTGCTTTCTCTGGGCTGTGTTGTGCTTCCATGATATGTCAGGGAAGTTGAAGTCCCCCACGAGTACAAGAGCTGATGATTTCGCAACTTCTGTCAGCTGCCTGTAGAATTCCTCATCCGTCTCCTCATCCTGGTTCGGCGGTCTATAGCAGACCCCGACCAGGACACTAGCCTTGTTGTCCCTGCCGATCCTAACCCAAAGGGACTCGACCTTGTCATTCCCAACCTCGAGTTCTACAACCTCGAAAGACTCTCTAATATAGAGAGCCACACCACCACCCCTTCTATGCTGCCTGTCCCTTCTATAGAGCTTATAGCCAGGCATTGCAGCACTCCAGTCATGACACTGGTCCCACCACGTCTCCGTGATGGCAACCAAGTCGTAGCCTGCCTGCCGCACGATGGCTTCCAGCTCCTCCTGTTTGTTACCCATGCTGCGTGCATTGGTGTAGATGCACTTCAGCTGGGCCATTGCCTTATCCTCCGGCCTTGCCATTGTTCCCCCTGGCACAGCCCCAACAATGCTAGCCTCAGCCCCATCCCCCTTCCTACCTAGTTTAAAGCCCTCTCAATGAGCCCTGCCAGCTCCTGGCCCAGGATCCTTTTTCCCCTAAAAGATAGGGACCCGTCTGCGGCCATCAGGCCAGGTGCTGAGTAAAGTGCCCCATGATCGAAAAACCCAAGATTTCTGCGTTGGCACCAGCCCCTGAGCCACGTGTTTAACAGGTGGGCTTTCCGTGCCCTCTCTGTACCCCTCCCTGCCACCGTAGGGATGGATGAAAACACCACCTGTACTCCCGCTCCATCCACTAACCGACCCAGCCCCCTAAAGTCTCGTTTGATAGCCTTCAGGCTTCTCTCTTCAATGTTGTCACTGCCCGCCTGGACTATCAAAAGAGGATAATAATCAGAGGAGCGTAACAAGTTGGGAAGCTTCCTGGCAACGTCCCTGACCCTGGCCACAGGGAGGCAGCAGACTTCCCTACGGGTAGGGTCAGGCCGACAAATAGGGCCCTCTGTTCCCCTAAGAATAGAGTCTCCAACAACAATAACCCTCCTGTCTTTCTTGACGGAGGCAGTCCTGAGGCATGGAGTCGACCTCCTCGCCCTAGGCATCCTCCTGGGAACACTTGCTACCTCTTCCTCAGCTACTGGTCTGTCGAGCTCCAGGGCCTCAAACCCGTTTTGTAAGGGCACCTGGGAAGGCGGGGCTGGAAGGGGAGGGCATCGCCTGCGATGTTGAGCAGGGACCTGTTTCCATTCCTCCTGAACTCCCAAATTCCCTCCCTCTGCCCGATGGCTACAGGGCAGGGGGTCCACCCCCATTTGAGGTGTCTCACCTCGGTACCTCCCCTTGAGGCCCTGCAGGGAATTACTCCACAAGTCTATCTCTCGGTCACACTCCCTGATGGCTCTCAACCTGTCCACCTCCTCCTTGAGCTCCGCCACCATGCGGACCAGGTCATCCACCTGCTCGCACCTCACGCACGCAGTTTCTCTGCCTCCCACCGATGGCAGCAACAGGCTCAGACACTCCTTGCATCCAGTGACCTGAACTGCTGCATTTTTAACGGGTAGTCGGTCTGCGTGTGTACTGACTTCCTGGAGAGCGCACCGTGCCTGGTGGAGACCATTATCACCTAGCTAACGGCTGTCGTTAAGGAGGTGTTCGTATGGGTGGTGGGAGCGCTCTGCCCTTCCTGCGCAAACTGCCGCGCTAACTGCTGTGCTAACTGCTGCGCCACTCCCTTCTGACGCGCCACGCCCTGTTTGCCCGCCCTGTTCACCGCGCTCCTGGTCGCTCGCGCTCCCTAGGGGCAGCTTTTGAACAGCTGGGGAGGGGGCGCTGCTGGCTCCGCCTTCGCCTCGTCAGCCTCCCTCACGAGGGCTGCCGGGTCCTGGTGGCTCCCTCAAGTAGGCTCGATGCCGGAAAAATTAGCCTTGCCTGGCCTGATCCTCCACTCCGCTGCAGAACACGTCTGCCCCGGAGCCGATCGCCTCGGCAAATGTCTCTCCTCAGAGATTTTAACCAAGATTTTTGGTTAGTCCAGCTGGCATCCTGTTACAAGTGGTGTCCCCCACGGGTCGGTACTGCGACCTATCTTGTTTAATGTCTTTATTGATGACCTAGATGAGGGGATTGAGTGTACCCTCATTAAGTCTGCAGATGACACCAAGTTGGGAGGTAGTGACGATCCACATGACAGAAGGGTGGCCTTTCAGAGGGATCTGGATAGGCTGGATTGCTGGGTTGAGGTGAATGGGATGAGGTTCAACAAGGCCAAGTGCAGGGTCCTGCACTTTGGCCACAATAACTCCATGCAACACTATAGGATTGGGGCAGAGTGGCTAGAAGACTGTGAAGAGGAAAAGGACCTGGGAGTGTTGATGGATGTTCAACTGAACATGATCCAGCCGTGTGCCCAGGTGGCCAAATAGGCCAAGGGCATCCTGGCCTGTATTAGAAATAGTGCAGCCAGCAGGAGCAGGGAGGTGATCATCCCCCTGTACTCGGCTCTGGTGAGGCCACACCTCGAGCACTGTGTTCAGTTTTGGGCCACTCATTACAAGAATGACATTGAGGCACTGGAACATGTCCAGAGAAGGGCAACCAAACTGTTGAGGGGACTGGAGCACAGGTCTTATGAGAAGCGGCTGAGGGAACTGAGATTATTTACTTTGGCGAAGAGGAGGATCAGGGGAGACCTCATTGCACTCTACAACTCCCTGAAGAGAGGTTGTGATGAGGTGGGGGTCAGCCTCTTCTCTCAGATAACTAATGATAGGACTCGAGGAAAAGGCCACAAGTCGTGCCTGGGGATGTTTAGATTAGATATCACAAAAAACTTTTCTAGTCGGGAACTGGAATGGTCTGCTCAGGGAGGTGGTGGACTCACTGACCATCACAGTGTTCAAGAAGCACCAGGACAAGATGCTAGGAGATATGGCTTAGTAGCTTAGTGGGTACTCTTAGTGATAGGAAGGTTGGACTAAATGATCCTGTATGTCCTTTCCAAATTTGTGTTTTTATGATTTCTATGACTCTATCATAGGACAAGGGAAATGGTTTTAATCTTAAAGAGGGTAGATTTAGATTCGATAGTCAGATGAAATTCTTGACTTGGAGGTGAGGCACTGGCACTTGTGCAGTGGGTCGAGTGGTCACCCAGAGGGAGTTTGGATCAGCCCATGCCCCTGTGTTTGAAGGAACAGCTGGCGAGAGTGGAGAAGCAGCAGTGAAATCATGGGAACAGCAGAGTGAGAGCAAGGTGGGGAAGAGAAGTGTCTGTCTGCAGCCTTCAGGGAAGTGTGGGACAGCACAGGAAAGCGTACAGAGGAGTAGGCAGAGGGCTCTGACAAGAATGGAAGGCTGCAGCAGCACTGACATCTTTGTCCCCTTAGCTGTGGGTTGTGAGGAGATGTGTTATACTCATGGCATTGGGACCATGTATTCTCCTTTATCCCTGTGCAAACACTGGAAAGTGTCATATCATTGTCCTTCACATGATATCAAGGACATCGTGCCCTACCCCACAGACCCCAGACCCTCTGATATAATGACAACCATCAGTAAACTGATCCCAGTTAGATGACTGATATGCGGAGGTCAGGAGTAGCTTGGCCAGGAGAGATGTCAGATTTGGGGGAAGGAAGAGGAAGGGAAGAGGAGCTCGGAAGCTTACCTTTGTAGAGGTAAGAGGGTTCATGTAATGTTGATGCTGCTGTAACACTGACTTCAGTCTTCCAAGGCCTGTAAACAATAACAATAATCTCTCAACCTAAACATTAGTGCAACATCCTGACAGGAATCCACTATTGTAAAGCAGAACTCAAAATATCACCTCAAGAAAAACTCAGCGCATAGCCCCTTCCCCTTGCGTTTACTCTCTTGCTCACCCTAATCCTTGCCCTTAACACTAACATTAAATGCTCTATTTATCCCTAGACTTCTTGCCAGACCTAAACAAAACCCTAAACCATAATGCTTGCCCATACCCTAACCAGAGACCTGACACCACAAACAGAACACCAAACCTTGCAACTAAAACTTTGTTTACTCTCTAAACCAGAAAGGTGAGCCCCAGTCCATAGAGGACAAGAGAGAGGTGAGCTCTGCCTCAGGATCTCCTGCCCCAGCAGGAGCAATGTGACTGTGGCAGGGACTCTGAGGTCACTTCTGTCTCTGCACTTGATAGGGCAGCAGCAGGAATGTGTCACGCAAAGGGACTGGGAGGTCACTTGTTTCTGGAGGTGGCAGGTCAGCCTTGCCTTCTCCCTGGGAGCTGCACTTCTGGGCTGACATCTGGCAGTGGCCCTGCTAGGCCAGCAGAAGGCACCTGCTTGGCATGCTGACTGGGGGATCCCCTCTGCCTCCAGAGCCAGGAGGATCCAGACAGAAAGAAGGCCCCCAGATGGGTTGTCCTGTCCCTTCTGCTTGAGTCCATGACCGGGCAGCAGGAATCATAGAATCATAGAATATCCTGAGTTGGAAGGGACCCTTAAGGATCATCAAGTCCAACTCTTGACACCGCACAGGTCTACCCAAAAGTTCAGACCATGTGCCTAAGTTCACAGTCCAATCTCTTCTTAAATTCAGACAGGCTCGGTGCAGTGACCACTTCCCTGGGGAGCCTGTTCCAGTGTGCGACCACCCTCTCTGTGAAGAACCCCCTCCTGACGTCCAGCCTAAATTTCCCCTGCCTCAGCTTAACCCCGTTCCCGCGGGTCCTGTCACTAGTGTTAATGGAGAAAAGGTCTCCTGCCTCTTGACACCCCCTTACGAGGAAGTTGTAGACTGTGATGAGGTCTCCCTTCAGCCTCCTCTTCTCCAGGCTGAACAGGCCCAGTGACCTCAGCCGTTCCTCGTACGTCTTCTCCTCCAGGCCTTTCACCATCTTCATAGCCCTCCTCTGGACACTCTCCAACAGTTTCATGTCCTTTTTATACTGTGGTGCCCAGAACTGCACACAGTACTCGAGGTGAGGCCGCACCAGAACAGAGTAGAGCGGGACAATCACCTCCCTTGACCTACTAGCGATGCCGTGCTTGATGCACCCCAGGACACGATTGGCCCTCCTGGCTGCCAGGGCACACTGCTGGCTCATATTCAACTTGCTGTCTACCACGACCCCCAGATCCCTCTCTTCTAGGCTGCTCTCCAGCGTCTCATCGCCCAGTCTGTACGTGCAGCCAGGGTTTCCCCGTCCCAGGTGCAGGACCCGGCACTTGCTCTTATTGAACTTCATGCGGTTGGTGATCGCCCAGCTCTCCAACCTGTCCAGATCCCTCTGCAAGGCCTTTACGCCCTCATTTGAGTCCACAACTCCTCCAAGTTTGGTGTCATCAGCAAACTTGCTCAAAATACCCTCTATTCCTACATCCAGATCGTTTATAAAAATATTGAAAAGTACCGGCCCTAAAATGGAGCCTTGAGGGACCCCACTGGTGACCGCCCGCCAGCCTGACACAGCCCCATTTACCATAACCCTTTGGTTATGGTAATATGTGAAATGTGAAATGACTCGTCAGGTCAATGCACACAGAAAGGTAAACTCACAGGTATTGTGCTGGAGTGTGAGAAGGCAAAAAGCATTGTGTTGTGCCTCAGACTAATCAAGGAGACCTAATGCAGTTCATCTCTGAGATAAAGCAAACACTCTAAGAATTGTTAAGGAGATTGAATCGTGGCCTAACATGAAGAAGGATGTACATGACTGGTGAAGGAACTGTCTTTCTATTCCATCACCAAACTGGATTAGACAAACACCACAACATCTAAAGGTCATATGTCCCATGACTCTGTCATCCCACGGGGCAGGGGAAGGGAGATGACAGTGAAGGAAGGTATTTGGGTAGGGAAGGTGGGGCCCAGCAGAGACAAGGAGTCAAGGCAGTGGGGTGGGGGAGGCCAGCAGAAGCAGCCCAAGGGGTGGTGCTGCTTGTGAGGACACGTTTGTGGCAGCAGCCGCAGTGGGCAGCAGCTGTGCGCAGGCCAGGGGAGGCCAGGAAGAACATGCCAAGAGTGTTCCTGCCAACAGAGCCAAGGCCGGGTCCGAGCCCAAGGGCAGAGGCAGGCCCAGGGCAGGGGGCTGCAAGGGCCATGCTGAGCTCCCTGCCCCTGCAGCAGCTGCCCTGGCCCTCAGCAGATGTGCTGGCCGGCTGCACGGGGAGGTGCTGGTGTGCATCAGAGAGCAGCAAGGCAGGCACTGGAGAGGGCCGGGGCCAGGCGGGTGGCAGAGCCCCATGCAGGGGCTGGTTCGGGGTCCCGTCTGCTGCAGCCAGCGCACGCAGCGTGGCAGGAGGAGGGCAGGCAGGGCTTGTGGCCACCTTGCTGGGGAAGAGCCCTGATATGGAGGACAAAGCTCTTCCTGCTTGGAAGGACAAGGTGCTCTTGCTTTGCCCCACGATTTGTGTCTTCACCCTCTCCCTGTGCACCACAGAGCAGAGCCGGGCCCTGGGCCCTTCCTGACATCCCTGCAGGCCCTGGTGATATCAGTTCAGAAGGACATTTGGTTCTCTCCCTATTAGAATAATAAAACCAAATTTGAAATACGTTGCTATGTTTAATTAGATGGAAGACTAGAAACCTTTTATGTCTGATGCTACCTTAGTCACTAACACCTTATCTGTAAGGCCGTACAGAATTGTAACCCAGGATGGAGGAGACGGATAAGATAATCTAGGGCTGGAGTATGTGCCTGTAAAAATAAGTGAGGAACTTGTGATATACAAGCAGTGCTATAGGCTGGGAGATAAGTGGTTGGAAAGCTGCCTGGCAGAGGAGGACCTGGGAGTATTGGTTGATGGTCAGCTGAATATGATCCAGCAGTGTGCCCAGGTGGCCAAGAAGGCCAATGGCATCCTGGCTTGTATCAGAAGCAGTGTGGCCAGCAGGGCTAGGGAGGTGATTGTCCTCCTGTACTCAGCTCTGGTGAGGCCACACCTCAAGTACTGTGTTCAGTTTTGGGCCCCTCAATACAGGAAAGACATCGAAAGACATCTCTACAAGAAGGACATGGAGATGCTTGAGCGAGTCCGGAGAAGGGCGACGAAGCTGGTGAGGGGTCTGGAGAACATGTCCTACGAGGAGCGGCTGAGGGAGCTGGGCTTGTTCAGCCTGGAGAAGAGGAGGCTCAGGGGCGACCTTATCGCTCTCTACAGATACCTTAAAGGAGGCTGTAGCGAGGTGGGGGTTGGTCTCCTCCCACGTGCCCAATGACTGGATGAGGTGGGAATGGGCTAAAGTTGTGCCAGGCGAGGTTTAGTTTGGATGTTAGGAAGAACTTCTCTTCCGAAAGGGTTGTTAGGCATTGGAATGGGCTGCCCGGGGAAGTGGTGGAGTCACCATCCCCGGACGGCTGCAAGGAATCACTCGCCAGGCTCCTTTGCTGGGGCTGCTGTGTGCCCTGGGGCTGCAGAGCTCTCCTCTGCCTGCTCACACCAGACTGAGCACTTGAGCTCTTGTCAGTCCACCTCAGGCACAACATGGTGCTCAGCGGTAAATATTGGGGCCATCTTTCCAAGTTAAGGTTACAGTTTCTCAGAGACTGGCAGTACAGTGGTCTGCTTGTGGGAATTGAAAAGTTACTAAATATTCCTCATGTTTGGGGTTGGAATATCTTTTTCTTTCATTTTTCTTTTCCTTTCCCTTACTTATGTGTCTGTCTCTCTGAGTTTTTATGGTTTTGTTTTGTTTTGTTTTGTTTTGTTTTCCCCTTCTCCCTCTAGATGTATTTCCTCCTCTCCCTCTAGAGGAGGAGGAAGCAGGCAGCTCATACATGTGTGGTGTCTGCTTGGGGTGAGCAAGGAGGAGTCTGGCTATGGTGCCAGGAAATGGAGGTCTGTGAAGCTGCAGGAGCCCTGCTCTCCTGCCTGGCAGATCCCCAGCACACAGTGCCTGTGCCCCGCAGGGCCAGCCCCAGTCCCCAGGCCAGCACAAGAGGCCTGGCCCAGCCACAGAGCAGCCTGCCCCGAGCAGGGGCCTGCACAAAGAGCTTTCTCCTTCTCATTTCTGCTTTTATACAGGCCCAGCAATGCTGCCCTGCTCTTCCCCAGGGCCATCCCTGCTCCCAGAGAGCCTTGCCCAGGGCACTGTGTCCGTGCTGGCCAGGTCAGCCATTGCTGCTTCCTGCCCTGTGCTCCCCACAGAGCCCCAAGCTGGCGGTGCTGCTGTGAGAGCCAGGGGCTGTGGTGCCCTGGGATCCCCGGGGGTCTCCCTCCCTGCCCATGCTGCTCAGGGTGGGTTGGAGACCTATGTCCATGGGGATCTCTTCTGCTGAGCCCCTTTCCATCTGCCCTGATGGCTCAGCTGCACAGGGCAGTGCTGGGCAGGGCCATGGGGTGTCTCTGAGGGCACAAAGGGCAGGCGAGTGCTGCACCAGACCTGGTCCATGAGGCCTCAAGAAGGTTATCCTCAATTATTCTACACTCTTAGAGGTCTCTGTCCGCTGGCTCTTCAGCACCACTCCTGGCATGGCAGAGCTGTCCTTACCCCATGGACTCCTCAGATTCCCTTTTTTCTTTACGAAACTCTTCTTTGGATGGCCATTAATTTTATGGGATTCTAATCCCTACCAACTCAGCGTTGCATGTTCTCCCTGCAGATCCCCTGACATCTCCTGGCAGCTCCAGATTCCTCTCCAGGCTGACAGTGGCCATGAGCCCCACTGCAGGGGGGCAGTGCCATGCAGATGAGTCCAAGACCAGTTGTTGTCAGGTGCTGCCATAAAGCTCTTGGTCAGGCCCTTGGTCCCTCTCAGGCTGCCCTTGGACTTTAAGTCTATGTCCTTCACTCCACAAAGTCCCAAATAGAACCCCATTTGTTGCTGTGGTGCTAGCCGGGAGGCAGCTGTGACTCAGGGCTGCACAGTGCCTGCTGCTGCCTGCAGGGACAGGGATGCCACTGTAGAGACAACAGGACTGTCACCAAGGTACATGAGATATCAGGGCTTACCCAGAAAAACAAAAAAAGAAGCACAATGTGGAAGCAAAAAGAGAGCAGCAGTGACAAGGCCATGTCCTGCTGCTGGCCATGGCCATGGCTCCAGGGAAGCAGCAGCCCCGACCCAAAGGCAGCAGAGAGGCAGAGCCCAGCAGGCAGTGAGGGGCAGCCCCAAGAACCACCAGGGCTGCTCCTGCATGTGTCAGCTGGGCTCTTGGTCCTGAGCCCCTCCTGTGTGCTGGGGCTGCTCCCCCAGCTCCTGAGGAGATGGCAAGAGAGATGGCAGCTGAGACCAATCAGGTTCTAACAGCTTCTCAATTGTCTTTATCTAGAAGGCAGGCATGGTTCTACAGGTACATGAGATATTTTTGTGAAAAAAAAAATAAAAATAATTAAAAGATTTGAAAATAAAGATACCATTATAAAATGAAAATCTAATAATGCAGTATAATATATTACAAAAGAAGTATAGCAAAAGAATATTCTAACAATTTTTTAGAAAAACAGTGAGTCCTGGCTGGATTGGGGGCTTCAATATTACTGACAAAGGAACATATATCCAAAGAGTTTCCACAAGGCATCCTTGAGCTGCTGGTTCCTCATGCTGTAGATGAGGGGGTTCAGTGCTGGAGGCAACACTGAGTACAATAATGACACCACCAGGTCCAAGGATGGCGAAGAGATGGAGAAGGGCTTCAAGTAGACAAATACGGCAGTACTGACAAAGAGGGAGACCACGGCCAGGTGAGGGAGGCACGTGGAAAAGGCTTTGTGCCGGCCCTGAGAAGAGGGCATCCTAAGCACCACCCTGAAGATCTGCACATAGGACACCACAATGAAAAGAAAACAACCAAATGTTAAAGAAAAACTAAAGAGAAGTACCCCGACTTCCCTGAGGTAGTAGTCTGAGCAGGAGAGCTTGAGGATGTGGGGGATTTCACAGAAGAACTGGTCCACAGCGTTGCCTTGGCAGAGGGGCAGGGAAAATGTGTTGGCCGTGTGCAGGACAGCATTGAGAAAGCCACTGCCCCAGGCAGCTGCTGCCATCTGGGCACAAGCTCTGCTGCCCACGAGGCTCCCATAGTGCAGGGGCTTGCAGATGGCAACGTAGCGGTCATAGGCCATGATGGTGAGAAGGGAATATTCTGCTCCAAACAATAAGACAAAAAAGAAGACCTGTGCAGCACATCCTTGATAGGAGATGGCCCTGGTGTCCCAGAGGGCATTGGCCATGGCTTTGGGCAGAGTGGTGGAGATGCAGCCCACGTCGAGGAGGACGAGGTTGAGGAGGAAGAAGTACATGGGGGTGTGGAGGCGGTGGTCACAGGCTACGGCGCTGAGGATGAGGCCGTTGCCCAGGAGGGCAGCCAGGTAGATGCCCAGGAAGAGCGCGAAGTGCAGGAGCTGCAGCTCGCGCGTGTCTGCGAATGCCAGCAGGAGGAACTCACTCACAGAGCTGATGTTGGGCATTCTCTGACATTGTAAACCTTTTTCTGTTAAAGAGGAAATTGCAGAAAAATGTTAAAACAAATTTCTCTGAGGAAAACCTATTGTGTGTCGTAGAGCACCCCCAAACAGAGCCTCTCTCTTTGCAGGAGAACCTTTCTGCATCTGTCTTGCTTGAGCCGTGGCTGGTGCTGGCTGAGAGGGGCACTGGGAACAGGGGCTGCTGTGGCTCCACAGGAGTTCTTCCTGCTGTGCAGCTGGAGGGAGGCAGAAACACGGGGGAAAATTACATTCCGTCCACTGGTCAGATCCATGAGATCTGCAGTGTTGTTGCAAAAAACTCATCTTAATACAGAGGCAGAGCTTCAGGGATTTTGTTTCCTTTGTTTTGTTCCTATTATCCCAGTAACACTTAGGAGAGGTATTGGATGGTTGAGCTCCCTGACATTTCCTGTGCACTCCCAGAGAAACCCTGTGGGTGCCAGGAGCCAAAGGGGCTGTCCCTTGGTGAAGACTGAGCAGAGCAGCTCTGTCGATCAGACCAGTTCTCAGCAGTCAATTGTCACCCCTCTGAGCTGCAAGACAATTGCTCTCAGGTGTTTCCCTGAGTGAAAAATGTAGATGACTGCTAATCAAGGAGGGCCAAATCAAGCCAGAGTTTGAGAGCTTCTCCTCATATGGGCTCTGCCTGTACTGCTGGCCATGCCTGCCCCACAGCCCATGGGCTGCAGGGGGAGAGGAGGCCAGGGAGGGGCTGCTCCAGGGGAAGGCGTCTGCACTGCAGGGCATGGCCATGAGGTGCCCGAATCCCCCCTGCCACGGCGTTTCTGGCAACAGCTCCTTCTGGCCGCCTGCCCCTCTCTCTGCTGCCTGCAGCTGTCCCTGCCAGGAGCTGCTGCTCTGTGCCCACCTCTTCTTTCCCCCTGCCCGTGCTCACAGACCCCATCCCACGCGGCTGTGCTCAGCATTGCCCTGCAGCACCCTGCCACCAACAGGGTCCTGCCAAGGGGCACCTCCATGGCTGCAGGAGCTACGGGGCAGCTGTCAGAGAGCCCGGCATGGCAAGCCAGGGCAGGGTGTTCTGGGCTGACCGGGGGCACCTGCCTTAGGGCACTGCAAGGTGCTTCTGCCAGAATTCCTCCCCTCACACTTCAACTCAACAGGACTCTCAAAGCCTACTGCATTGCCCACTGCCCTCCCAGAAACAAGACCCAGCAGGAGGAGACCCTTCCAGGACCTGCAGCTGCATGGCCCTGCAGACAGACACTTACCTTGTCAAGGGCTGTGCAGGTTTCTCCTGCATGCAGCTCCCAGCATCCTCCCACTGCCAAGTGCCTCCAAGCCCTCTCTCCTTCTCTCCTCTGTGTGTGCCAGCTGCGGTCAGAGCCCCCAGCCCTGATGCGCTGTGCAGAGGAGCTGCTCCTGGGCACAGCTGTCTCTCTGCACCACGGCCCTCTTGCCATGAGCTCTCTCTGTCCCACGAGCCTGGCCCAGCTCAGCAGCACAGCACCAGCCCAAGGCACTGCAATCACCCCTCTGGGGGCTTTGCTGATGAGCCCATGAACCTCAGGCACTCAGAGACAATTGAAGACATCTCTCCAGAAGTCCGAGTCAGAGGCAAGTTTCCTGCAGTGTCCCCCTGAGGGCCAGCACTGACACAGCCTCCCTTGGAGCTCGTTAGAGCAGAACCCTGGAGGCAGTGAGGACAAGGAGACAAAGGCAATGTGAAGGTGACACTGATGTGTAGGAAAACTGGATATGTGTCAGCAAGCACAAGGGCCAGGCCTTGACCCCCGTCTCCTGGGAAGGGAGATCCTTTCCATTCACACCTTGCTCAGGGCTCTTTGTGGGGCAGTAGGAGATGTGGAGAAGTCTATGTCAAGGTTTCATAGATCAACATTCTTCTCCCTCCTTTCTTTTCTGGGCAGTAGTTCTTTTGCATTCAAATGAACCTGGTTTTCACACCCATTGTTTTCTCCTGCAATTAGAGGCAACAGATGCTGGCACAGGTTGGTGCTCTGGCCTAGCAAGAGCAGACCTGGGGGTCTGGTCTAGTCCCCAGACTAGACCTGGGCCTGTCACAGGGTCTGGAGTGGCTGCAGGACATGTCAGAGGTGTTGGAGTAGCTGCAGGGCCTATGACAGCGGTTGGAGTGGCACTCACTGAGGCTCAGTAAGCACAGACCAAGTCCCAGCACATCCCAGTGACTTGTGTCCCTTTTTGAATTGCCAAGGTGATAACACATGCTGTTGAGGTTGTGATGAGGCAGGGGTCAGCCTCTTCTCTCAGATAACTAATGGTAGGACTCGAGGAAATGGCCACAAGTTGTACCTGGGAAGATTTAGATTAGATATTACGAAAAATTAGATTATATATCATGAAAAACTTTTTCTCTCAAAGATTAGTCAGGTACTCTGGCACAGGTACTCTGATATAATGAAAGCCATCAGAAAGCTGATCCCGATTAGATGACTGTTATGGGGAGGTCAGGAGTAGCCTGGCCAGGAGACATGTCAGATTAGGGGGAGGGAAGAAGAAGTGAAGAAGAGGTTGAAAGCTTATCTTTGTAGATGTAAGAGGGTAAGAGGTAATGTTGATGCTGCTGTAACACTGACTTCAGTCTTGTATGGCCCTTACACAATTTTCAAGAATAATATTAATCCCTCAACCAAAACATTAGTCGACCACCTTGACAGGAATCCACTATTGTAATGCAGAACTCAAAGTATCACCTGAAGAAAAACTCAGTGCAGATCGCCATTCCCTTACCTTTCTCTTGCTCACCCTAATCTCTGCCCTTAACACTAACATTAAAATGCTCTATTTAACCCCAGACTTCTTGCCATACCTAAAAAAAAAAAACCTTAAACCATAATGCTTGCCCACACCCTAACCAGAGACCTGACACCACAAGCAGAACACCAAATCCTCCAACTAAAACTTTGGTTAATCTCTAATGCAGAAAAGTAAAATTTAGTCCCTAGGGGACTAGACAGAGGTGAGCTATGCCTCATCATCTCCTGCCCCAGCAGCAGGAATTTGACTGTGGCAGGGACTGTGAGGTCACTTCTGTCTCTGCACTTGATAGGGCAGCAGCAGGAACGTGTCACGCAAAGGAACTGTGAGGTCACTTCCGTCTGTAGGTGGCAGGTCAGCCTTGCCTTCTCCCTGGGAGCTGCACTTTTGGGCTGACATCTGGCAGTGGCCCTGCTAGGCCAGCACAAGGCACCTGCTTGGCATGCTGACTGGGGGATCCCCTCTGCCTCCAGACCAAGGAGGACCCAGGCAGAAAGAAGGCCCCAACATGGGTTGTCCTGTCCCTTCTGCTTGAGTCCATGACTGGGCAGCAGGAGGCACAAGGCTTGGCTATGTCTAGCCAAGAAGCTGCAAGGCCAGCGGCAAGCCCATGGCTTGGAAGCTGCTGCTGAGTTGACTTGTGTCTGCTTGGCCGACTGGATGCAAGAAGGCTGACGGGTTGGGATGCCTACTTCAGGAGTGGTTTCCTACCAGATAGAGCTTTCTGTGCTAGTAGAAAAGAACAGGAGAGAAAAAACTGCCACAAAGTGTTCCATGGAAGGTTGGCACTGGACACAAGGAGGGAGAAATGTCCCTCAGAGGGTGACTCTGTGGTCACCCTCTGATCAGACCCTGGCTTTGTGTTTCAAGGAACCACTGGTGAGGGCTGACGAGACATCGGTGAAAGCAAGGCATGAAAGCAAGATGGTGAACAGAGATGGATGTCTCAAGACTTCAAGAAAATAGGGCAATGTGTGGGACAGCAATGAAAAGCTTGCAAAGAAGAAGGCAAAGGGTGCTGGTAAAAAGCGAAGGCCCTAACAGCCGTGAAGGTTTTGTCCCCTTGGCTAGAGCTTAGGAGGAGAGATGTTATATTCATTGTAATGGGGCCTCATAGATTCCTTTCAACTGTGTGCAGCAGCTCAGAGGTTTCACACCACTGTTGTTCTCACAGCATCACACTGCCCACCACATCCTACAGACCCGAGCAAGAGCCTTGAGACAGATGTAGGGGTGCAGGATCTCCTCTCCCACTTTCAGGGGTCAGGCCTTGGCTCTTCTGCATCACCAAAACCAACCAAGACTTCTCTCAGCACAGTACTTTGCCTGTCTGTAATCATGGCCTCCAATTATCTACCCTAACTAGTCCCTGGGGAGGCTTTGTTAGTAACAGCCCTCATTGGGGCCCATTAATACTCCAAGTCACTCCAGCTTTTCCTTCTGACTTTACTTTCTCTAGCAGTTGCATCGTTCTCCTCTCAGTACCTGAGCTTCATAGACTCAGCACCACAATACACCATGGAACTCTTTAAAATGCAGAAATTCCTAACATCTCCTCCATAGTTTTCTTCAAGCTTTCACGCCTTGTGCAGCTAATTGCAGAGTTTGCATGACGTAGTTAAGGGAAAAGATTTTACAAAGCACATAATAAATATATTTTCTTGTTTCAAAGGCTGAATGTTGTTGCATTTCAGTTTGGAGCATCATTCTCCTATTGCTATTCATCCAGGATGACTTCTTTGGAGAACTCCATTGGGAGGAAAAGCAGAGTCTGGAGGTCTGACACCTCCACTGCCAGCAGTGGTCTTTGTCCCTGTAACTGCAGCCCAGCCTAGCACATGAAAACCTTTCTAAGACAAGTCAGGGTTTTTTTGGGAAACAATTAAATTAATAAATAAAAAAAAAAATAAAGTAAAATAAAATAAATAAAATTTGAAATGACCATTGGGATCTGAGAAATTGTAAATGAATCTTAGTAGACAACTGGACATCCATAGTCTCTATTGGGTCTTCAGTGGAATACTCAGGAAGAAAATTAAAGCAAATATATGTCCATTGGCTGTAGCTGTACCCATGAGCTTGGCCGCTTTTGGGAAATTGTCCCCTTCCAGCCACACAAACCTAAACTGAGTAATGTGAAAAGACCTGCCCAGTCAATAGAGTAGGGCAAAATCCTACTTCTATGTCGATGTGCTATAGATGCAGAAGGCAAAAAGAATTGTACTGTGCCTGACACTACTCTGGGATGTGTAACCCAGGTCAGGCAACTTTACCTTAGTGCTGACAAGGCCATCACTAAACCACGCTCCCAAGCTCTACATCTACACTTGGGCTCTAAGGTAATAACATAGATATTATAATATAATAACATATAACATAACATAGAGGTAATAACATTCATGCAATGACGGTAGTGCAGTAACACTGACTTTAAACAGTCATGTATATCCCTTCCCTTACTTGAAACAGTAATTTTAATGCTAAATAAACCTAAATGCTACTACAACAAACTGAAAGACATCAATTTTCTCTCTTGATAACCGCAATCCTTTCACTTAACACATACTTAAAATGCCTTATTTAACCCTAGACTACTTGACAGACGTAAAACACCCGTTAACCACAGAGCTTGTCCATACCTTAACCACAGACCTGACAGCACAAGCAGAACACCAAACAATCCCACTAAAACTTTGCTTAATCTCTAACCCAGAAAGTGAAAAAGAGATACCGAGGGGGGAAGAGAAAGCTCAGCTCTACCTCAGGATCTCACGGCCCAGCAGGAGGAATGTGACTGTGGCAGTGACTGTGAGGTCACTTCTGTCTCTGCACTTGATAGGGCAGCAGCAAGAATGTGTCACAGAAAGAGACTGTGAGGTCACTCCTCTCTGATGAGGATGACAGGTCATCCTTGCCTTCTCCCTGGGATCTGGACTTTTGGGCTGACATCTGGCAGTGGCCCTGCTAGGCCAGCAGAAGGCACCTGCTTGGCATGCTGACTGGGGGATCCCCTCTGCCTCCAGAGCCAGGAGGACCCAGACAGAAAGAAAGCCCCAAGATGGGTGTGGTGGTTTTACCGTGCTGGGCAGCTAAACCCCACAACCGCTCTCTCACTCCCTCTCCTTTAGATGAGGAGGGGGAGAAGTAAAGCAAAGAACAACTCACGGGTTGAGATAAGGATAATTTAATTAAAGGGAAATAATTATAATAATTAATTAAAGACTACCATGAACTAAACAATTTAACTAAGGGGAAATAAAAGGGAAAGGGGAAAAAGGGAGGAAAACAAACAAACAAAATAAATGAAAGCTGTATGGAAGTGCAGAGGAAAGAAATTGCTCTCTACTTCCCACAAATGAGCCATGATTGACCACGTCCTTGAAGCAAGGCCTCAACGCACGCAGCCGGTGTTCGAGAGGAGGACTGACGTTTTCCCAACGAGAGCCCACCCCTCCCCTCTTCTTCCTGTTTCCACCTTTCATTGCTGAGTGGGACATCACATGGTATGGAATATCCCTTTGATTGGTTTAGGTCAGCTGCCCTAGTGATGTTTCTCTCCTCACTTTTTTGCCCACCCCCTAGGAGGGTTAGAGAAAGGCCCAATGCTGTGCCACTGCTGCTCAGCAGTAGACACAACACTGGTGTGATAACACTGCTGTTCCAGCTACAAGTACAGAGTACGGCACTGTATGGGCTGCTGCCGGGAAAGTTAACATTCCAGCCAGACCCAGTACATGCTGGCAGCAGATGTGTCAGACCTCTAGACTCTACTTTTCCTCCCGATGAAGGTTTCCAAAGAAGACACCATAGAAAAATAGCAGAAGAAGAAAGATGCTCAAAACTGAAATGTAGCAAAATTCAGGATTTATAAACAGAAAATATTTTCATATGTTCCTTTTTGAAATCTTCTTCCTTAAGTACATCATGCAAGCTCTGCAATTAGCTGCACAAGCCGTGAAGACTTTCTAAAACTATGGAAGAGATGTTAGGAGTTTCTGCATTTTAATGAGGTCCATGATGTATTTCGGCACTGATGCTATGGAGCTCAGGTACTATTGAAGAGAGTGATGTAACCGCTTGAGCAAGTAAAGTCAGGAGGAAAAGTTGAAGCGACTTGGAGTATGAATGGGCCCAACTGAGAGCTGTTACTAAGAAAGCCTCCTCAGGGATATGTTAGGGTAGATAATTAGAGGCCATGATTGCAGACTGGCAAAGTCCTGTGCTGTCCTGGTTTCAGAGAAAACTCTTGGTTGATTTTAGTGAAGCAGAAGAGCCAAGGCCTGACCCCAGCCACTGGGAGAGGAGATCCTGCATCCCCATGTCTGGCTCAAGGCTGTTCCTGGGATCTGTGGGATGGAGTGGGCACTGGGATGCCATGAGAAGAACAGTGGTATGACACCTCTGAGCTGCTGCTCAGAGTTGAAAGAAATCAATTAAGGCCCATCAGAATTAATATAACATATCTCCCAACAAACTCTAGCCAAGGGGACAAAAACCTCAGGGCTCTTGGGGCCTTCCCTTTTTACCAGCACCATCTGCCTTCTCCTCTGCAGGCTTTCCTATGCTGTCCCACACTTTGCCCTATTTCCTTCAAGTCTACAGACACCCATCTCTGTCCACAACCTTGCTCTCATCCTTTGTTTCACCCATGTCTCGCCAACTCTCACCAGGTACTCCTTGAAAGACAAAGCCCAGGTCTGATCAGACACAAGCCACCTCAGCAGCATCTTCCAAGCCAGGGGCCTGCTGCTGGCCTTGCAGCTTCTTGGCTAGACACAGCCAAGCCTTGTGCCTGCTGCTGCCCACTCATGGACTCAAGCAGAAGGGACAGGACAACCCATCTGGGGGCCTTCTTTCTGCCTGGGTCGTCCTGGGTGTGTAGGCAGAGGGGATCCCCCAGTCAGCATGCCAAGCAGGTGCCTTGTGCTGGCCTAGCAGGGCCACTGCCACATGTCAGCCCAAAAGTGCAGCTCCCAGGAAGAAGTCAAGGGTGACCTGCCACCTCCAGACAGAAATGACCTCCCAGTCCCTTTCCGTGACAGGTTCCTGCTGCTGCCCTATCAAGTGCAGAGACAGAATTAACCTCACAGTCACTGCCACAGTCACATTGCTCCTGCTGGGGCAGGAGATGCTGAGGCAGAGCTGAGCCCTTCAGAGCACTCCCATCCATCTCCTCCTTGTGGCCCACAAGCCGATCAGACCCATGACCCCTCACATCCATCTTTGCATGCCATGTGACTGCATTGCACCCTCACAGTTCTTGGCCTGCACTAAGGGCCAGACCCAGTACGGTACCTAAAGGTGAGCGTTAGGAGAGGGGCTGAAGGTGAGGAAGTGAATGCACAGGAACAGGGGAATCAGCTGTTAGGTGCTCATGCATCAGGGGACTAGGGCTCACCTTTCTGGGTTTGAATTTAAAGAAAGATTTTTTGGGAGGGATTGGTGTTCTGCTTTGCGTATCAGGTCTGTGGTTAAAGTGCGGACAAGCTTAGTGATTTAGGGTTTGTTTAGTTTTTCCAGTAATTCTAGGCCTAAATAGAGCATTTAAATCTAGCGTTAAGCGTAGGGATCAAGGTAAGCAAGAGAGTAAGGGTAAGGGAAAGAGGCGATGGACTGAGTTTTGGCTTCAGTGCACAATTAGATGTCAGGCATAGGAGTAGTTGATTCCTGTTTGGGTGTGGAGTAACATTTAAATGTAGGAATTATGTTTGCTCTTTGAAGCTGGGGAATAGCCTCATATAAGTGTTTTAAGTCACGGTTACAGCAGCTTCCGCATAGCCTGAACCAACTTACCTTTTACAAAATCTTTAGTTTCTGCTGGATAGTCCTATTCTCTCTTCCAAATCTCACATTTCTCCTGACCAGGGCTTCTCCTGACCTCGCTATATCAGTCATATTCTTAGGGACATCTTTCTGGTGGCTTTCATGATCTCAGAGTATCTGTCACAGCTCTGTTGGCTACTCTATTCCTGAGAAACGTGGCACTTAATACATGATGGAAAAGGACACAAAAGTCCATCAGAACACCCTGAACATGTGCCCAGCAGTTTGGCACCATCACAAAAGTGCGCTTCCTGCCTACAACTTTTCTTTCCAGAATGGCTCCTATGGCTCCAGGGTAACTTTTCCCAGGATAAGTTACCCAGGATAAGGGTAACTTTTCCACTGTCCTGGTTTCAGTTAGAACAGAATTAATTTTCTTCCTAGTAGCTGGTGGAATGCTGTGTTTTGGCTTAGGATGAGAAGAGTGCTGATAACACCCCGATGTTTTAATTGTTGCAGAGCAGTGCTTATACCAAGCCAAGGACATCTCAGCCTTTTGCTCTGTCCTGCCAACAGGCAGGCTGGGGGTGCAGTAAGAGCTGGGAGGGGACAGACCCAGGACAGGTGACCCAAACTAGCCAAAGGGGTATTCCATACCATCTGACGTCATGCTAAACAATATATAGGGGTGGCTAGCCGGGGGGAGGGGGCCGGACTGCTCGGGGTTAAGCTGGGCATCGGTCAGCGGGTGGTGAGCAATTGCATTGTGCATCACTTGTTTGTACACATTATTATTACTTTCCTATTATCACCATTGTAACATTATTGTTATAATTGTTATTATTATTTTGTTATTATTATTTTCCTGTCTTATTAAACTGTCTTTATCTCAACTCACGGGCTTCACTTTCCATTTCTCTCCCCCGTCCCAGAGAGGGAGGGGGGAGGGTGAGCGAACGGCTGCGTGGTGTTTAGCTGCCAGCCGGGTTAAACCACGACAGTCTTTTTGGCGCCCAACGTGGGGCTCGAAAGGTTGAGATAACGGCAGATCTGACCACAGTGTGTTAAACTAAAATTGGTGTAAGTATTAGACCTGCTTAATAGTCACTTGTCATAATGCTGATTGCTTTAATCTCAACTCTGCTGTGCCTGTTTTCCAAATTGAGTATTATAGTACATTATTTTCCGTATTTGCTCTCTGTCATGATTCTGGCTATGCCTTCCTCCTTCACCACCCTCTTACCCTCTGAGCTTGCTACAATAGCTCTCCAAGATATTGAATATCCTTGGGATACTCAGACCAGCGGGACTCGAGCTATGTCTCCACCAACTAACAAAAAAGAAACACAGACTTTCTTAGGGGTTGTGGGGTTTTGGAGAATGCACATCCCAAATTACAGTCTGATTGTAAACCCGCTCTACCAAGTAACCCGTAAGAAGAATGAGTTTGAATGGGGCCCTGAACAACGACAAGCCTTTGAACAAATCAAGCAGGAAATAGTCCATGCAGTAGCCCTTGGGCCAGTTCGAACAGGACCAGATGTAAAGAATGTGCTCTACACTGCAGCCGGGGAGAACGGCCCCACCTGGAGCCTCTGGCAGAAAGAACCTGGGGAAACTCGAGGTCGGCCCCTGGGGTTTTGGAGTCGGGGATACAGAGGATCTGAGGCCCGCTATACTCCAACTGAAAAGGAGATATTGGCAGCATATGAAGGAGTTCGATCTGCTTCGGAGGTGGTCGGTACTGAAGCGCAGCTCCTCCTAGCACCCCGATTGCCAGTACTAGGCTGGATGTTCAAGGGAAGGGTCCCTTCTACGCATCATGCAACTGATGCTACGTGGAGCAAGTGGGTTGCACTGATTACTCAGCGGGCTCGAATAGGAAACCCCAGTCGCCCAGGAATATTGGAAGTGATTATGGACGATGGCTGAAATATAAATATGGAGAGGCCTGGCAGATTGATTACATCACACTCCCTCAAACTCGCAATGGCAAGCGCCACGTACTTACAATGGTGGAAGCAACCACCGGATGGCTGGAAACATATCCTGTGCCTCATGCCACCGCCCGGAACACTATCCTGGGCCTTGAAAAGCAAGTCCTATGGCGACATGGTACCCCAGAAAGAATAGAGTCAGACAATGGAACTCATTTCCGAAACAACCTTATAGACACTTGGGCCAAAGAACATGGTATTGAGTGGGTGTATCACATCCCCTATCATGCACCAGCCTCCGGGAAAGCTGAACGATACAACGGACTGGTAAAGACTACATTAAAAGCAATGGGCGCTGGAACATTCAAAAATTGGGATACGCATTTGGCAAAGGCCACCTGGTTAGTCAATACTAGGGGATCTGCCAACCGAGCTGGACCTGCCCAATCAAACCTGTTACGTACTGTAGATGGGGATAAAGTTCCTGTAGTGCATGTAAGAAATATGCTGGGTAAAACAGTCTGGGCTACTCCTGCCTCAGGAAAAGGCAAACCCATTCGTGGAATTGTTTTCGCTCAGGGACCTGGATACACTTGGTGGGTGATGCAAAAGAACGGAGAGGTCCGGTGTGTACCTCAAGGAGATTTAATACTGGGTGAGAATAGCCCATGAACTGAATTGTACCATGTTAATTACTATATAATACTGTATGTTATCACTACTATGACTACTGTAGGTGACTAATTAGAATGTATGGAAAAGAGTGTAACCTGAGCATGACATAAATGGTATGGAATAAGGGGTGGATAGATGTCCTGGTTTCAGTTAGAACAGAATTAATTTTCTTCCTAGTAGCTGGTGGAATGCTGTGTTTTGGCTTAGGATGAGAAGAGTGCTGATAACACCCCGATGTTTTAATTGTTGCAGAGCAGTGCTTATACCAAGCCAAGGACATCTCAGCCTTTTGCTCTGTCCTGCCAACAGGCAGGCTGGGGGTGCAGTAAGAGCTGGGAGGGGACAGACCCAGGACAGGTGACCCAAACTAGCCAAAGGGGTATTCCATACCTTCTGACGTCATGCTAAACAATATATAGGGGTGGCTAGCCGGGGGGAGGGGGCCGGACTGCTCGGGGTTAAGCTGGGCATTGGTCAGCGGGTGGTGAGCAATTGCATTGTGCATCACTTGTTTGTACATATTATTATTACTTTCCTATTATCACCATTGTAACATTATTGTTATTATTGTTATTATTATTTTGTTATTATTATTTTCCTGTCTTATTAAACTGTCTTTATCTCAACTCACGGGCTTCACTTTCCATTTCTCTCCCCCGTCCCAGAGAGGGAGGGGGGAGGGTGAGCGAACGGCTGCGTGGTATTTAGCTGCCAGCCGGGTTAAACCACGACATCCACTCACTTCCCCAGGCCACACCACTCTTGCCTGCAGGCTCCACGTGTCTCTCCAACCCTCCCCTCTCCTCCTGCAGTAGTGGCACCTCACCGCAGCAGGTTGGTGCATCTCCAGGCTCAGGGGTGTTTCCTGAGGGCCTGCCCCATGTGGGGAGTGGTGGGGAGGAAGAGAGCAAGGTCATCTCCTGGGGCATGGCTGAGCACAGCCCAGACATCCTCCACCACGGGCAGGTCCCTGCCCCCAGGCTGAGGCACACATGCAAGGTACACATTTCTCCATCATCCCAGCTTCACGCAGGGACCTTCAGCCCTGTCCCAGTCCCAAGATTTGGCTACTTCTCCACCCACAGACATACCCTGCTTTCCATCTGGGTACTCAGGCAGGACTTTAAGGATCTGCTAAAGCCATGGATTTCCTTGTTTCTCACAGCCTTCTCACAAGTCTTTCTCCTGGCCCTCCCCACTGCCCAGCACTGCCTCGCAGGTGGCACTCAGTGACCCTTCAGAAGGGCCTTTGGGCTTCCTCAATTGTCCTGGTGCTTATTACCACTTTCCTGGCTCCTTCCCGAGCTTAGAGGGAGTCTTCTTGTCCATCAGGGGCCCTCTACTGGCTGTTGGTGGGACAGAGTTACTCTCTGCAAAGCAGCCCCTTGTGGTACTGTGTTTTGGTTGTGTGACCAGTGATGGTCACCCACAGTTGTGGTTGCTGTTTTTGAGCAGTTCTTGCACAGCATCAGGGCCTTCTCTGGCTCAAAATTTCTGAGTTTTACTTGGTTTTGCTATTCTGTCCCCAGTTCCTCTAGAAGAAGAGAAAGCAGGTGGCCAATAGGTGTTTATCTGCTGGATGCATGGAGCAAGGAGGTGTCCATGGTGCCAGGAGATGGAGGTTCGTGAAGCTGCAGGAGCCCTGCTCTCTTGCCTGGCAGATCCCCAGCACAGGGTGCCTGTGCCCCGTAGGGCCAGCCCCGCTCCCCAGGCCAGCACAAGAGGCCTGGCCCAGCCACAGAGCAGCCTGCCCCGAGCAGGGGCCTGCACAATGAGCTTTCCCTTTGCCCTTTCCCCATCAGTGCAGGCCCAGCAATGCTGCCCTGCTCTTCCCCAGGGCCATCCCTGCTCCCAGGGAGCCTTACCCAGGGCAGTGTGTCTGTGTTGGCCTGGCTGGCCATTGTTGCTTCCCTCCCTGTGCTCCCTGCAGGGCCCCAAGCTGGCGGTGCTGCTGTGAGAGCCAGGGGCTGTGGTGCCCTGGGACCCCCACGGGTCTCCTCTTTTCCTGTGCTGCTCAGGCTGGGCAGGAGACCTATGTCCATGGGGATCTCTGCTGCTGAGCCCCTTTCCATCTGCCCTGATGGCTCAGCAGCACAGGGCAGTGCTGGGCAGGGCCATGGGGTGTCTCTAAGGGCACAAAGGACAGGTGAGTGCTGCACCAGACCTCACCCACAGCACTTCAAAATGCATATCCTCAATTACTCTGCAGTCTTATGGGCCTTTGCCTGCTGGCTCTTCACCACCTCTGCTGGCATTGCACAGACCTCCTTTAGCCCATGGACTCCTCAGATTCACCTTTTCCTTTACCAGACCCTTCTTTGGATGGTCACACATTTTATGAGGTTCTAATCACTACCCACTGAGCACCCTGTCCCTGCAGATCCCCTGACATCTCCTGGAAGCTCCAGATTCCTCTACAGGCTGAAATCTTCTGCCTGCCCCACTGCAGAGGGTGCAGTCCCATGCAGTTATATTTAAGATCAGTTATCATCTCCTTAGGCAAGTTCTTCCATAATTGAAGCTCTTAGTCCTGCCCTTGGTTGCTCAGGAACCACTCATGGACTTTCACACTGTGTTCCTCACTCCATGACTAACCTCCAGAATAGAGAAGAGCAGGGAGCAATCCCTTGGCTCTATTCCTGATAGCACATTTGGAAGAGGTGTCCAGGGTTCTGGGTTTGCCCTGAGCAAGACCATCCTGTTACTGTGGTGCTAGCAGGGAGGCAGCTGTGACCCAGGGCTGCACAGTGCCTGCTGCTGCCTGCAGCAACAGGGATGCCACTGCAGAGGGGACAGGATTGTCACCAAGTGCATGAGATCTAAGGGCTTATCCAAATGTAAGAGCACAAGAGAACAATGAGGAAGCCAAAAGAGAGCAGCAGCAAAAAGGCCACATCCTGCTGCTGGCCATGGCCGTGGCTCCAGGAAAGCAGCAGCCCCGACCCGATGGCAGCAGACAGGCAGAGCCCAGCGGGCAGTGAGGGGCCGCCCCGAGGGCCACCAGGGCTGCACCTGCATGTGGCAGCTGGGCTCTTGGCCCCGAGCCCCTCCTGCATGCTGGGGCTGCTCCCTCAGTTCCAAAGAAGATTGGAAGAGAGGGATACTGAGACCATTAAATTTATGCTGTCTTCTTTATTGTCTATACCTACAGAGGAAGCCTAGTTCAATAGGCTGATTAGAAAACGTAGTCAAAGTAAATAAATTACTAAATAAATTAAACCAATATCAAAAGTTATGAAAATAATAAAAACAAAAAATATATGAAAATCTCTCATGTCAGTCACATATAATAGAATGGTAGCGTTTAGAGGATTATTATTATTATTACAATATGATAATAATACTAAGTACAAAAAACGATATGATAAAAATCACAATAATGTTAACAACACTGATGCTTAAGAAGCACATATAGAAACAGTTTCCTCACTGCATTCTTGAGCTCCTGGTTCCTCATGCTGTAGATGAGGGGGTTCACTGCTGGAGGTAGCACTGAGTACAAAAGTGACACCACCAAGTCCAGAGATGGGGAAGAGATGGAAGCGGGCTTCAGGTAGGCAAACATGGCAGTGCTGACCATCAGGGAGACCACAGCCAGGTGAGGGAGGCACGTGGAAAAGGCTTTGTGCCGGCCCTGCTCAGAGGGCATCCTCAGCACTGCCCTGAAGATCTGCACATAGGACAGCACAATGAAAACAAAACAAACAATGCTGAAAGAAAAACTAATCACAAGTGCCCCAACTTCCCTGAGGTAGGCATGTGAGCAGGAGAGCTTGAGGATCTGGGGGATTTCACAGAAGAACTGGTCCACAGCATTTCCATGGCAGAGGGGCAGGGAAAATGTAGTGGCCGTGTGCAGGGCTGAATAGAGAAAGCCACTGCCCCAGGCAGCTGCTGCCATCTGGGCACAAGCTCTGCTGCCCACGAGGCTCCCATAGTGCAGGGGCTTGCAGATGGCAATGTAGCGGTCGTAGGCCATGAAGGTGAGAAGATAAAATTCTGATACAATCAAGAAGACAAACAGAAAGACCTGTGCAGCACATCCTTGATAGGAGATGGCCCTGGTGTCCCAGAGGGCATTGGCCATGGCTTTGGGCAGAGTGGTGGAGATGCAGCCCAGGTCGAGGAGGGCGAGGTTGAGGAGGAAGAAGTACATGGGGGTGTGGAGGCGGTGGTGGCAGGCTACGGCGCTGAGGATGAGGCCGTTGCCCAGGAGGGCAGCCAGGTAGATGCCCAGGAAGAGCGCGAAGAGCAGGAGCTGCAGCTCACGCGTGTGTGCGAATGCCAGCAGGAGGAACTCACTCACAGAGCTGCTGTTCATCATTCTCTGACCTAAAAAATCGCTGTCTATTGAAGAGAAGGCAGAGCAAAGTTAGAAAAGACTACTTAAACTAAAACCTATTACAAGCTTAAGAGCACCCCCAGACCAAGTCCCTCTTTTTGCAGCAGAACCTCAAAAACTCTGAAAGCCTACTGCATTGCTCACTGCCCTCCCAGAAACAAGACCCAGCAAGAGGAGACCCTTCCAGGACCTGCAGCTGCATGGCCCTGCAGCCAGACACTTACCTTGTCAAGCGCTGTGCACATTTCTCCTGCAGGCAGCTCCCAGCATCCTCCCACTGCCAACTGCCTCCAAGCCCTCTCTCCTTCTCTCCTCTCTGTGTCTGCCTCTGTGTCTCTTTCCTGCTGCGCTGTGCAGAGGAGCTGCTCCTGGGCACAGCTGTCTCTCTGCACCACGGCCCTCTTGCCACGAGCTCTCTCTGTCCCATGAGCCTGGCCCAGCTCAGCAGCACAGCACCAGCCCAAGGCACTGCAATCACCCCTCTGGGGGCTTTGCTGATGAGCCCACGAACCTCAGGCACTCAGAGACAATTGAAGACATCTCTCCAGAAGTCCAAGTCAGAGGCAAGTTTCCTGCAGTGTTCCCCTGAGGGCCAGCACTGACACAGGCTCCCTTGGAGCTCGTTAGAGCAGAACCCTGGAGGCAGTGAGGACAAGGAGACAAAGGCAATGTGAAGGTGACACTGATGTGTAGGAAAACTGGATGTGTGTCACCAAGCACAAGGGCGCAGACAATAATGAATGATTTAAAATTTTAAAAGACAGAAAATGAAGATAAAATAGTAATAATAACAATAACTATAATAATATTAATAATAATATGTACAAGGCAATTGATGCACCATGCAATTGTTGAGAAGCCCCTCACCGATGTTCAACCTGTCTCTGAGCATTGGTCCCACTGACCCTGGCCAGCCGGCATCAGGATCTCTTGTGCATGTCCCTTGACCTTAATTTCTTTTCGTGCAAAATCAGCTCTCAGAGGAAGTTTCAGTATTTTCTTCCCTTTCTCTAATACTCCCTCTGCTGTGTCACCCCACCCAGTGATGCCATCGATGTAGTGCAGGTGCTCAGGAGCTTCCTCCTCTTCCAGGGCAGTCTGAATCATGCTGCTGGCATGGCAGCACTCAGCATTGCGGGACTTCATTCAGGCCACGATAGGCCTCTGTTAGTGCACTCGGTTGGTGCTATACTGACTCAGGTGCACGGTTGTGGTAGGGATTGTCACCAGCTGTCCTTCAGCCCTCATCAACCCCACAACAGAAGGGTCCTGTGAGAGACCAAGGCAAGGCAGACAACAGTATAATGTCCTCTGTCTCCAAGGCAGCTATGCCAAAAGCCCACCGATACCCTTTTGGGTCCCTGAAATATCTATCCTCTCCTGAAGCAGTCTCTTTCAAGGATGCACAGAGTCTCTCGGCCAGTGCCAATAATGTTTTTGCCACTCCTTCCCACTTAGACACACTTCAGCCTCCAGTACAGTTCAGTGTTGGGATCCCCCTGTCACTGCAGACATACAAATGGGTTCGACCTTCTTAGCTTGATGGCATTAGGGTTCACTGTGCAGTGGTGCCCACTAGCTCCTGATACTTCAGTGGGACTGATGCGCAAAGCCATCGAATCCCCACAGTCCAATAAACCCGACTGTCCCCTTCCTCCCCCTGGCTGGAGGCACAGCCCCTCTAGTCCTGCTCATAGTATTCAGTACTGTGTCTGGAGGGCAGCCTGCTGGAAATTGGAGCAGCAGTTCTCTAAGAACCCCTTTTAGTGATTGTTTTTCCTTGCCACTCACACACCGGTGCCTCTAGATTTTCCATCCCACTTTCTCATGTGCTCTCCATGGTCACACAGGTAAAACCACAGGGTGGCACATAGTGTGTGCCCACCATATCTGCCTTCCTGCCCTCTAATTCCAGGGAGGGGCCCTATTTCTCCCAGCGCCAGAGCAGCATAGGGATAGGGATCGCGTGATTACTGATGCTCTTATGACTTCTTTCTCTTCGTCCTCCTACTCACATGACGGCCCAGCTTTTCTGAAGCCTGCCTCGTCTTCTGACTAACTGACTTTCACATCCATTGTTTTTTCTTGCATAGAGGAGCAACTGATACAGACAGAGCTTGGTTTTCTGGCTCAGACACAGGGCCCAGAAAAAGAGCTGGAGTTGCTGCAGGGCATTTTGCAGATGCTGTAGTAGCTGCAGGGTATGTCAGAGAGGTTGGAGTGACTGCAGAGCTTTTCACAGAGGCTGGATTGGCATTGATTGTGGCTCTGTAAGCACAGGCCAAGACCCAGCACACTGCCATGGAATGTGTCTCTTTGGAAATGCCAGGGTGATAACACCTCCTTTTCAAGCATTTAACCATTTTTTTTGTTTAGGATTCTGCATTTGCTCGGGGTGAAGTTCCAAAGTTCTGGAGGTGCTGACTGCTGTATGTGCCTGCCCAGATCCTCCCTCACTCCCTGCCACTCCAAACTCTCCTGCCACCAGACAGAAATCTGAATGGTATTCTTAAGTAGTCCTGAAACACATTCAGGAGACATAACAATAGGAGCGTGCTGGTTTGACCATCCCAAGGATATTCAAAACTTTGAAGAGCCAGTGTAAATAGCCTGGAGGAGAAGGTTGAGGTGAAAGTGAAAGGGAGAGTGAACAAGTGGGGAAAAGTGACCTCCCCTGTGTCCCCCATGGCTTTGTTTCCTGAGGAGAAATGGTCCAGAGTGTAGTTCTTAATAGTTTCTGAGAGATGGCTTCCAAGGTATCATGGTAATGGCAGTGCTGTGTACAAGTACCAGATTAGTCTCAAGACCAGGAATTTTATCCTATCATAAGCCAGTGTTACACAACACATCAAAAGAATAAACTTGACGCAACCATCAGAAAAGATAAACAGCATGACAGGGGAGACATACAGTAAGTAATGTGCTATGTAACACAATTCTGAAATTTAGCACAACAGATCTGAGCTTAAAAGAAAAAGAGAGAAAGAGAGAAAGAGAGAAAGAAAGAGAGAAAGAGAGAGGAAGGAAGGAAGGAAGGAAGGAAGGAAGGAAGGAAGGAAGGAAGGAAGGAAGGAAGGAAGGAAGGAAGGAAGGAAAGATCAGCATTATGATCAGCAACTATTAAAATTAACTAATGCTTATAATAGCTTTCTTTTAACATGCTGTGGCCAGATCTGTCATTGGCTCAAAATTTGTGCTCCATGTTGGGCACCAAAAGAGTGGTTAAACCCAGCAGGCAGCTCAGCACCACACAGCCAATCCCTCACACACACACTCCGCTACACCCCGAGCAGATGCAGGAGAGAATGAGGAGGGGAAAAAAGATAAAATACATAAATAAATCCTGGATTGAGATATAGTTTAATAGGAAAGAAAGGGAAGACAAATAATATGAGCAATGATGATGACGATCATGATGGTGATTGCGTGTCCCACAGTAGTGGTACCCCCTACCCTGGCCAGCCACCCCACATTGATTGTTCAGCATGATGTTGTGTGGTCTGGAACATCCCTTTGGCCACTTGGGGTCAGCTGTCCTGCTTCTGCCCCCACCAGCTTTGCAGGCACCCCCAGCCCTCCAATGCTGGCCAATAACTAAGCCATCAGTGTATAATCAGCATTCTTTTCATGCTGAATCCAAAAAACAGCATCATAAAAGCCCCTAGGAGGAAAATTAACTCTATCCTAGTGTCCTGGTTTCAGTTAGAACAGAATTAATTTTCTTCCTAGTAGCTGGTGGAATGCTGTGTTTTGGCTTAGGATGAGAAGAGTGCTGATAACACCCCGATGTTTTCATTGTTGCAGAGCAGTGCTTATACCAAGCCAAGGACATCTCAGCCTTTTGCTCTGTCCTGCCAACAGGCAGGCTGGGGGTGCAGTAAGAGCTGGGAGGAGATAGACCCAGGACAGGTGACCCAAACTAGCCAAAGGGGTATTCCATACCATCTGACGTCATGCTAAACAATATATAGGGGTGGCTAGCCAGGGGGAGGGGGCCGGACTGCTCAGTTAGGCTGGGCATCGGTCAGCGGGTGGTGAGCAATTGCATTGTGCATCACTTGTTTGTACATATTATTATTACTTTCCTATTATCACCATTGTATCATTATTATTATTATTATTATTATTATTTTGTTATTATTATTTTCCTGTCTTATTAAACTGTCTTTATCTCAACTCACAGGCTTCACTTTCCATTTCTCTCCCCCGTCCCAGAGAGGGAGGGGGGAGGGTGAGCGAACGGCTGTGTGGTGTTTAGCTGCCGGCCGGGTTAAACCACGACAGTCTTTTTGGTGCCCAACGTGGGGCTCGAAAGGTTGAGATAACGGCAGATCTGACCAGACTGTGTTAAACTAAAATTCGTATAAGTATTAGACCTGCTTAATAGTCACTTGTCATAATGCTGATTGCTTTAATCTCAACTCTGCTGTGCCTGTTTTCCAAATTGAGTATTATAGTACATTATTTTCCGTATTTGCTCTCTGTCATGTTGTTTATCCTCTCCGGGCCCTGGTTTCAGATCATTATGGTACTGAGTGTTGTAGCAATGGCTTATGAGACGATGAGATATCTGGTCATGACTCTAACTTGGTATTTGTACTCAGTAACGTCGTCAACTCTGTATTTTGGAAACTGTATCTTGGAAACTATTAGCAATTATACCTATTGTTTTTTTCCATTAGGGAGTCAATCTGTGGAGGGGAAAGGGGAAGATATTTTTTCTTACTTGATTACTCTCCCTTTCTCCTTCACCACCCCTGTATCCTCCTGGATCACTCTGCCTTTCTCCTTCACCACCCTCTTACCCTCCGAGCTTGCTACAATAGCTCTCCAAGATATTGAATATCCTTGGGATAATCAGACCAGCATGGTCTTGTTGTTCTGCCTCCTGAATGCACTTCAGGTTCTGCTTAAAGTTAAACAACTACTTAGGAAGCTCATCCGGAGATCTGCCCGGAGGCAGTATAGTTGTGGGTGGCAGGGAGTATGGGAGGATATGGGCAGGCATCTAGAGCAGTTGGCACCCCCAGTGTTTTGGAAATTCACCCCTGAACAACTGCAAAATCCTCAAAAACTGGCAGAATGCTTGAGAAAAAGGTGTCATGATTCTGGCAGTTCCAAAGTAACACAAATCATTGTAAGATGTTGGGGCCTGGCTCATGCCTATCGAGCTGCCATGGATACTGCTATCAACTTAGTGACAGACCCTGCGGCCACTCCAAGTCCCGTGACAGATCCAACGGCCACTGTGACCCCTACGGTGGACTCTGCAGCCGCTCCAGCTCCAGCTTCTGCAGATGCTCCAGTCCCAGCTCCTGCAGCCACTCCAGTCCCAGCTCCTGCAGATGCTCCAGTCCCTGTTCCTGAAGCCGCTCCAGTCCCAGCTCCTGAAGCTGCTCCAGTCCCAGCTCCTGCAGCTGCTCCAGTCCCAGTTCCTGCAGCCGCTCCAGTTCCAGTTCCTGCAGCCGCTCCAGTCCCAGTTCCTGCAGCCGCTCCAGTTCCAGCTCCTGAAGCTGCTCCAGTCCCAGCTCCTGAAGCTGCTCCAGTCCCAGCTCCTGCAGCCGCTCCAGCTCCGGTTCCTGCAGCCGCTCCAGCTCTGGTTCCTGCAGCTGCTCCAGTCCCAGCTCCTACAGCTGCTCCAGTTCCGGCTCCTGCAGCCGCTCCAGCTCCAGCTCCTGCAGCCGCTCCAGCTCCGGTTCCTGCAGCTGCTCCAGTTCAAGCTCCTACAGCCGCACCAGTTCCAGCTCCTGCAGCTGCTCCAGCTCCGGTTCCTGCAGCTGCCCCAGCTCCTGCAGCCGCTCCAGCTCCTGTAGCTGGGTCAGAGAAACGAGCTGTAGCAGTGCAAGTCAACCCTGCAAAGGGTATTCCAACCTCTGTGGCAGACCCTGTAACAAGGTCAGAGAAACAAGCAGTAGCAGTGCAAGCTGCCCCTGTAGAGAAGGTGAAAAAATGGTATAGAGATTCAGGTCGTTTAGAACGCAGAGAATCTTCTGCCAAATCTAGGTATAGAGACGACGGAGACGACGACGACGCTGGGCCATCAAGGGTTCAGGAGGAGGAAGATGAGGATGCCGAAAAATCAACAGTAACTACCCGAAGCCTAAATGAGCGTGAGTTACGAGATGTGCGAAAAGATTTTGGTCGCTGTATAGGTGAGCAGCTTGTCACCTGGCTACTCCGATGCTGGGACACTGGAGCCAATTGTGTGGAATTAGATGGCAGGGAAGCCAAGCGACTGGGATCCCTTGCTAGAGACGCCGGCATTGACAAAGCAATTGCAGATGGAGCACAATCTCACAGCCTCTGGAGGCGTCTCCTCTCAGCTGTGAGGGAAAGGTATCCCTTCAAGGAAGAACTTTTATGTCTACCAGGCAAGTGGACCACTATGGAGAAGGGAATCCAGTATCTGAGGGAATTAGCCGTACGGGAAGTGATTTATGAGGATCCAGACCTCAGACAAACATCCAAAGATCCAGATGAAGTCAGGTGTACGCGACCCATGTGGCGGAAGTTTGTACGGAGTGCACCATCATCATATGCCAGCTCATTGGCAATAATGGCCTGGAAAGAGGATGAGGAACCCACAGTGGGTGAAGTGGCTAAACAACTCCGGCAGTACGAAGAAAGTCTCTCCTCTTCCTTACAGGCCTGCGTCTCAGCTGTGGAGAAACTTTCTGAAAAGGTTCACCAACTTGAAGAGAATCTATTGTCCTCCCCACCTGAACCAACCAGTGCCCACCGACCAAAGGAGAACACTTGGGAGAAACTTTCTGAAAAGGTTCACCAACTTGAAGAGAGATTATTCTCCTTCGCACCTGTACAAAGCAGTGTCTCAGCTGTCAGGGGTAGGCGTTCATCCACACAAGGAAGACGATATGGTGGGTACTCACCCCGTGCCACCCTGTGGTTTTACTTACGAGACCATGGAGAGGACATGAGAAAGTGGGATGGAAAATCTACCGCGACCCTAGAGGCACGGGTACGTGAGTTGCAAAAGAAAACAATCAGGAAAAAGGGATTCTCCGAAAAGTTTGCTGCTCCAACTTCCAGCAGACAGTCCTTCAAACACAGAAACGAGGAAGATTCTGACCAGGATTAGGGGGGCCCTGCCTCCAGCCAGGGGGAGGAAAGGGACAATCGAGTTTATTGGACTGTGTGGATTCGATGGCCTGGCACATCACGCGCACAGAAGTATAAGGCTTTAGTAGACACCGGTGCACAATGTACTATAATGCCATCGAGCTATAAAGGACCAGAGCCCATCTATATTTGTGGAGTGACAGGGGGATCTCAGCAGTTGACTGTATTGGAGGCTGAAGTGAGTCTGACTGGGAATGAGTGGGAAAAGCACCGTATTGTGACTGGCCCGGATGCTCCATGTATCCTTGGCATAGACTATCTTAGAAGAGGATACTGCAAGGACCCAAAAGGGTTCCGGTGGGCTTTTGGTATTGCTGCCTTAGAGACAGAGGGCATTAAACAATTATCTACCTTGCCTGGTCTCTCAGAGGACCCCTCTGTTGTGGGGTTGCTGAGGGTCGAAGAACAGCAAGTGCCAATTGCTACCACAACTGTGCACCGGCGGCAATATCGCACCAACCGAGACTCCCTGATTCCCATCCATAAGCTAATTCGTCAATTGGAGAGCCAAGGAGTGATCAGCAAGACTCATTCACCTTTCAATAGTCCCATATGGCCAGTGCGAAAGTCTAATGGCGAGTGGAGACTAACAGTGGACTATCGTGACCTGAACGAAGTGACGCCACCACTGAGTGCTGCAGTGCCGGACATGCTGGAACTTCAGTACGAACTTGAATCGAAGGCAGCCAAGTGGTACGCCACAATTGATATCGCTAATGCATTTTTCTCCATCCCTCTAGCAGCAGAGTGCAGGCCACAATTTGCCTTCACTTGGAGGGGAGTCCAATATACTTGGAATAGGCTGCCCCAGGGGTGGAAACACAGCCCTACCATTTGCCATGGGCTGATCCAGTCTGCACTAGAGCAGGGGGAAGCTCCTGAACACCTGCAGTACATCGATGACATTATTGTGTGGGGTGACACAGCAGAGGAAGTTTTTGAGAAAGGGAAGAAAATAGTCCAAATCCTTCTGAAAGCCGGTTTTGCCATAAAACAAAATAAAGTCAAAGGACCTGCACGGGAGATCCAGTTTTTAGGAATAAAATGGCAAGATGGACGTCGTCAAATCCCAATGGATGTGATCAACAAAATAACAGCTATGTCTCCACCAACTAACAAAAAAGAAACACAGACTTTCCTAGGTGTTGTGGGGTTTTGGAGAATGCACATCCCAAATTACAGTCTGATTGTAAACCCACTCTACCAAGTAACTCGTAAGAAGAATGAGTTTGAATGGGGCCCTGAACAACGACAAGCCTTTGAACAAATCAAGCAGGAAATAGTCCATGCAGTAGCCCTTGGGCCAGTTCGAACAGGACCAGATGTAAAGAATGTGCTCTACACTGCAGCCGGGGAGAACGGCCCCACCTGGAGCCTCTGGCAGAAAGAACCTGGGGAAACTCGAGGTCGGCCTCTGGGGTTTTGGAGTCGGGGATACAGAGGATCTGAGGCCCGCTATACTCCAACTGAAAAGGAGATATTGGCAGCATATGAAGGAGTTCGATCTGCTTCGGAGGTGGTCGGTACTGAAGCGCAGCTCCTCCTAGCACCCCGATTACCGGTACTAGGCTGGATGTTCAAGGGAAGGGTCCCCTCTACGCATCATGCAACTGATGCTACATGGAGCAAGTGGGTTGCACTGATTACTCAGCGGGCTTGAATAGGAAACCCCAGTCGCCCAGGAATATTGGAAGTGATCATGGACTGGCCAGAAGGCAAATACTTTGGGATATCATCAGAGGAGGAGGTGGGTCGTGCTGAAGAAGCCCCACTGTACAACCAGTTGCCAGAGAATGAAAAGAAATATGCCCTGTTCACTGATGGGTCCTGTCGTATTGTGGGGAAGCATCGGAGATGGAAGGCTGCTGTATGGAGTCCTACGCGACGAGTTGCAGAAGCTGCTGAGGGAGAAGGTGAATCGAGTCAGTTTGCAGAAGTGAAAGCCATTCAGCTGGCTTTAGACATTGCTGAACGAGAAAAATGGCCAGTTCTCTATCTCTACACCGATTCATGGATGGTAGCAAATGCCCTGTGGGGATGGTTACAGCAATGGAAGCAAAACAACTGGCAGCGTAGGGGCAAACCTATCTGGGCTGCTGCATTGTGGCAAGATATTGCTGCTCGGGTAGAGAACCTGGCTGTGAAAGTACGCCACGTAGATGCTCATGTGCCCAAGAATCGGGCTACTGAAGAACATCAAAACAACCAGCAGGTGGATCAGGCTGCTAAGATTGAAGTAGCTCAGGTGGACCTGGATTGGCAGCATAAAGGTGAATTATTTATAGCCCGATGGGCCCATGACACCTCAGGCCATCAAGGTAGAGATGCAACATACAGATGGGCTCGTGATCGAGGGGTGGACTTGACCATGGACGCTATAGCACAGGTTATTCATGACTGTGAAACATGTGCTGCAATCAAGCAAGCCAAACGGTCAAAGCCTCTTTGGTATGGAGGACGATGGCTGAAATAGAAATATGGAGAGGCCTGGCAGATTGATTACATCACACTCCCTCAAACTCGCAATGGCAAGCGCCACGTACTTACAATGGTGGAAGCAACCACCGGATGGCTGGAAACATATCCTGTGCCTCATGCTACCGCCCGGAACACCATCCTGGGCCTTGAAAAGCAAGTCCTATGGCGACATGGCACCCCAGAAAGAATAGAATCAGACAATGGGACTCACTTCCGAAACAACCTTATAGACACTTGGGCCAAAGAACATGGTATTGAATGGGTGTATCACATCCCCTATCATGCACCAGCCTCCGGGAAAGTTGAACGATACAATGGCCTGTTAAAGACTACCTTGAAAGCAATGGGCGCTGGGACGTTCAAAAATTGGGATACGCATTTGGCAAAGGCCACCTGGTTAGTCAATACTAGGGGATCTACCAACCGAGCTGGACCTGCCCAATCAAACCTGTTACGTACTGTAGATGGGGATAAAGTTCCTGTAGTGCATGTAAAAAATATGCTGGGTAAAACAGTCTGGGCTACTCCTGCCTCAGGAAAAGGCAAACCTATTCGTGGAATTGTTTTCGCTCAGGGACCTGGATATACTTGGTGGGTGATGCAAAAGAACGGAGAGGTCCGGTGTGTACCTCAAGGAGATTTAATACTGGGTGAGAATAGCCCATGAACTGAATTGCACCATGTTAAATAGTATATTATACTGTATGTTATCACTACCATGATTACTATAGGTGACTAATTAGAATGTATGGAAAAGAGTGTAACCTGAGCATGACATAAATGGTATGGAATAAGGGGTGGATAGATGTCCTGGTTTCAGTTAGCACAGAATTAATTTTCTTCCTAGTAGCTGGTGGAATGCTGTGTTTTGGCTTAGGATGAGAAGAGTGCTGATAACACCCCGATGCTTTAATTGTTGCAGAGCAGTGCTTATACTAAGCCAAGGACATCTCAGCCTTTGCTCTGTCCTGCCAACGGGCAGGCTGGGGGGTGCAGTAAGAGCTGGGAGGGGACAGACCCAGGACAGGTGACCCAAACTAGCCAAAGGGGTATTCCATACCATCTGACGTCATGCTAAACAATATATAGGGGTGGCTAGCCGGGGGGAGGGGGCCGGACTGCTCGGGGTTAGGCTGGGCATCGGTCAGCGGGTGGTGAGCAATTGCATTGTGCATCACTTGTTTGTACATACTATTATTACTTTCGTATTATCACCATTGTATCATCATTATTATTATTGTTATTATTATTTTTGTTATTTTTTTTTTCCTGTCTTATTAAACTGTCTTTATCTCAACTCACGGGCTTCACTTTCCATTTCTCTCCCCCGTCCCAGAGAGGGAGGGGGGAGGGTGAGCGAACGGCTGCGTGGTGTTTAGCTGCCGGTCGGGTTAAACCACGACAGGTTTAGAGGGTTAGTGTTAGGGTTAGGGTTAGGGTTAGTGTTAGGGTTAGGGTTAAAGGTTTAGGCTTAGGGTTAGGGTTAGGGTTAGGGTTAGGGTTAGCGTTAAGGTTAGGGTTAGGGTTAGGGTTAGCGTTGGGGTTAAGGTTAGGGTTAGGTTTAGGGTTAGGGTTAGTATTAGTTTTAGGGTCACGGTTAGGGTTAGGGTTACGGGTTAGGGTTAGTGTTAGGGTTAGGGATAGGGTTAAGGTTAGGGTCTGGGTTAGGGTTAGGGTTAGGTTTAGGGTTAGGTTTAGGGTTAGGGTTAGGGTTAGATCCGTTAGGGTTAGGATTAGGGTTAGTGTTAGTGTTAGGGTTAGGGTTAGGGTTAGGGTTAGGGTTAGGGTTAGGGTTAGGGTT